>NC_050574.1:147455236-147803543 GCF_011100635.1 Trichosurus vulpecula | reverse complement strand
CCTCTACTTCTCTAACTTGCTTTTCCAAATCCTTTTTGAGCTCTTCCATGGCCTGGGACCAGTTCATGTTTTTCTTGGAGGCTTCTGTTGTAGGCTCTTTGACTTTGTTAACTTCTTCTGTCTGTATGTTTTGGTCTTTGTTACCAAAGAAAGAATCCAAAGTCTGATACTGAATCTGGGTGTATTTTCCCTGCCTGGCCATATTCCCAACCAACTAACTTTGACCCTTGAGTTTTTCAGTGGGGTATGACTGCTTGTAGACTAAAGAGTTCTATGTTCCACGTTTGGGGGGGATGTGCCAGCTCTGCCACACCAGCACTCCTCCTTCCCCAAGAACCCCCAACCTGGACTGGGCTTAGATCTTCAGCAGGCTGTGCACTCCTGCTCTGATCTGCCACTTAATTCCTCCCACCAGGTGGGCCTGGGGCTGGAAGCAACTGCAGCTGTAGCTGCCCCACCTCCACTGCCCTGGGGCGGTGGCCGAACTGCGAACTCCTTCCACTCCCGCAGCTTTTCCCACTAACCTTCTCTGTTGTCTTTGGTGTTTGTGGGTTGAGAAGTCTGGTAACTGCCGCAGCTCACTGATTCAGGGTGCTAGGGCCCGCTCCGCCTGGCTCCTGATCTGGGTGATCCGCGCCACTCATGCTGGGCTCTGCTCGGCTCCCAGCTCCCAGCTCTGTGTGGGATAGACCTCACCCAGAGACCATCCAGGTTGTCCTGGGATGGAGCCCTGCTTCCCTTTGCTGTTTTGTGGGTTCTGCAGTTCTAGAATTGGTTCAGAACCATTTTTTATAGGTTTTTGGAGGGACTTGGCGGGGAGCTCATGCTAGTCCCTGCTTTGCAGCTGCCATCTTGGCTCCGCCTCCCCATTCTAATTTTTAAGGTAGTATTTTCTTCATTGGTCCTTTGGACCTCCTTTTCCATTTGGCTAATTCTGTTTTTAAAGGCATTCTTCTCCTCATTGGCTTTTTTGAGCACTTTTGCCATTTGGGTTAGTCGGTTTTCATGGTGTTATTTTCTTCAGTATTTTTTGGATCTCCCTTAGTAAGTTGTTGACTTGTTTTTCATGATTTTCTTGCATCACTCTTATTTCTCTTCCCAATTTTTCCTCTACTTCTCTTACTTGCTTTTCCAAATGGTTTTTGAGCTCTTCCATGGCCTGAGAGCTACATATTTTTCTTGGAGTCTTTTGATGTAGGCTCTTTGACTTTGTTCACTTCTTCTGGCTATATGTTTTGATCTTCTTTGTCACCAAAGAAAGATTCCATAGTCTGAGTCCTTTTAAGCTGCCTGCTCATTTTCCCAGCCAATTACTTGACTTTTAAGCTCTTTGGCAGGGTATGACTGCTTCAAGAGTGGAGAGTGCTTTGTCCCAAGCTTCAGGGGTTTTGCACTGATGTTTTCAGAGCTACTTCTATTCTGAGGCAGTATGATACTCCTCTTCTGGCCTGTGCTCTGGTCTGTGAGTGCAAGCACTCCTTTCTGCTGTGTAAGGACTCCCTCTCCACACCCACCACAAGCTCTGCCACACCAGCTCTCCCCCTCCCCCAAGAACCTTCAACCAGGATTGCAATCCAGATCTCAGCAGCGCAAAGCAAGAGAACCCTGCCTCAGCACCAGCAAAGAGATGTCTGCACTCCCACTCTGATCAGCTGCTTGCTTCCCCCCACTGTCTGTGGGCCTGGATCTCTGGATGCAGCTTCAGCAACTGCAGCCATCTCCACCTCCCCATGCCTGGGGCTGGACAATGCACTTCTCTCACCTAGGTCCAACAGTTTTCCCACTGACCTGCTAAGTTGTCTTTGGCATTTGTGAGTTGAGAAGTCTGGAAACTGCCACAGCTGCCAGTAATTCAGTGCCCTGAGGCCCACTCTGCCCAAGCTACTCCAACCTGGTCTCTTCCGGCATGGCCCAGGCTGGGCTGCACTCCACTCCCAGCAATCATCCAGGCCATCTTGGGCAGGAGACTTATTTCACCCTGTCATTTTGTGGGTTCTGTAGCTCTAGAATTTGTCTAGAGTCATTTTTACAGGTGTCTGGAGGGATTTGGGGGAGAGCTCAAGCGAGTCCTTGTTTTCATGTTGCCATCTTGACTCCACCCCTAAAAAGCCTCCTGATGAGGATGGAAGTGAAGATTGTCAAAGGTTGCTTGAAAAAACAAAGATCTTGACAACTACTCTTATCACTTCTCAGGAAATAGAGGGGGAAGAAATGGAAGCAATGTCAGAATTTGTATTCTTGGGCTCAATAATTACTGCAAATGGTGACTGCATCCATGGAATTAAAAGATGCTTGCTCCTTGCAAGGAAAGCTATGGCAAATCTGGACAGCATACTAAAAAGCCATCATTACCCTGCCAACAAAGGTCCATGTAGTCAAGGCTATGGTTTTTCCAGTAGCCATGTATATCTGTGAGAGTTGGCCTATAAGGAAAGTTGAATGTTGCAGAACTGACACTCTCAAATTGTGGTGCTGAAGACTTTTTGAAAGTCCCTTGCACAGTAAGGAGGTCGAATCAGTCAGTACTTAAATTAATTCAAGCTATTCACTGGAAAGTCAGATACCAAAGCTGAAGCTTAAATACTTTAATTGCATAATGAGAAAGAAGATGGGACTGATTGGAAAAGACCCTGATGTTAGGAAAGATTGAAGGCAAAAGGAAAAGGGGATGACATAAGACCAGATGGATAGCGTCATGGAAACAATGAACATGAACTTGGACAGACTTTGAGAGACAGTGGAGATTAGAAAAGTTGGATACCACTGAAAAACAACAGCAAGCACAACAATATTGTGATTGAAATGGAGAGATACACATCTGTCCATGATCAGTGGGCAATGAGGTATTCCATAGAAGTGAATTTACCTGATAACTAGAACATTTTCTCTTTCAGTTCCGTGTGTGTGTGTGTGTGTGTGTGTGTGTGTGTGTCTACGTCTACCTATATGTATGTATGTAACATGTCATTCTTTTTATGAAAAAAATTTTTTTCTAAAGATTATTGCATACTTAAACATGATATAAAACATTTTAAAACTTTCTTGTTAATTCAGAGTCATCTTTATTAACATCACTTATTAGAGTATGCCATTATTAAAGTGATAACCTCCTGAGTTTTTGCTGGTTTTCCTTGTACTCGCTGGCTTAGATGACTAATCTTTTTGAGTTCTTGTCTCCACTTTTTATGATTTTTTGTCTTTTCCTTTATTGTTAAGCTGTTCATCACTTTTTTTTCTTGCTGTCATTGCTTCTACCACTAGAAGCCTGTTATGACCCTGTTCTTCCTGTTAATTTGCTGTTTCTCATATGTGGTTTGGAACCTCAGAGAAACCCAGTTGAATTATAGTAGTAACTAAATAAGAATGAATAGGTAGTAGGTCAGAGCCTGAGGAATTCTTCTCTGATTAAAGTACACAAATCTGTTGCATAGACTTTATTTCATTTGTTTTTGCCACGGTCACTTCCTTAAAATTTCTTGCTAGGTCCTTGGCTATGTTGTGGATATTTGAGATTGCAAAATAAGTAGCCCAAGTATAAGTGTTGTGTTACTGTCTTATGTTTGTTTTGCGACATAATCCATTTCCATCTGTCCACTAATGTTACATTCCTTAATCTTCACTTGGCCATGACTATAAATTTTTTCTGTGTAGTCAGTTGTGTTAAATTGTTTTGTCAACCTATATAAAAGTTTTGCAGATATCCTTCCTCATCCTCTGCATTTGACTTGCTCTATGGAGCAAGGCAAGCATCACAAATAAAATTATGGAAGAGCTTGATTCTAGACCTGAGTATGGGAATCCAGATTTACCTTTAAATATGAAATATCTGTGATGACTCTATTTGAAATTCTTAACAGTTTGGGGGGGGAATCTTGGCCTTCAATTTAGATCCCCACCAGATGGCGACATTTTGTTAGGTTGCACTAACTGGAAAACTGGGTGTCTACAAATGGGATATAGAATAATCATAGAAATGAGACAAAAACTTTAAGAAAATATCTGCTCTATTCATACAGTCAATCATAAGATTATAATATAATGGAGATTATTATGATAAATGTGACTTTAAACAACCAGCTATGTGAGAGAAAGAATACTGGACTGAAAATTAGAGGAGACCTAAATTCTGGGTTTTTTGTTCCACAACTATAAATATTGGACATCCCACTTAACCACTTTGGGCATCATATTTCATTGTGGAAAATGTGAAGGTAGGACTGGATGACCTGTGAGACCCTTTCTAACCTTTAATTTCTATGATTTGCTTTAAATGTGCTTTTATCTCCTAATTACATACTTTGGTACTTCAGTACCAAAGTATACATTGATATGTATACTTCCTGCATGAGTATAAACTACAAACTATTCGTGGCTTCTTATCTTGTTCTATTCCTGTCCTGTAAATCTCCCTTAGATATCTAACCTATCTCCTGAATGCCTTCCTATAGTCCATTTATTAAATATTTTGAGCGTATCACTGTGTTGTACTTTACTTTTGTTGCTTGACCATCCAAGTTTCTTAACCATCTTCAGGTATTTTAAAGAAAGAGGGATTATATGATTGTTGAACTAGGTAACCTCCTGAGTTCCCCTTTAGCTCCAAATCCATGAACATTCCTTAGCTTCCATGACACAGCTTTCTCTTGATATTCCTACTTATATGACAGTCTTTCTTTGTCTCTTTCATTGGTTCCATATCATCTTGCCTCCTTAGAATAGGTATCCCCAAAGGCACCATTCTTGGCCATCTTTTCTCAGTTTACATTCAAATTCAATGGCTTCAATTATCACTTCTATGAAAATACTGCCAAACCTATAGATCTAACCTAATCTCTCTCGAGTTCCAGTCCACCACCTCTACTTCCTGCTGGACATATCCGTGCAGGCATCCCATCAAAACCTCAAACTCAATTTGCCAATATATAAATATGTAATGCAAGTAAATATATAAAATATATCAATATTAATTTATGCATTAATTAATATATTAACTATATATGCTATATTATACAATTATAATAATTAATGGTAATTCAGTTATATTTATAATTGTGTAATATAGCATATATAATTAATTAATTATGAATTAATTATATTCCTTCCCTAGAACCATTTCTCCTCTCCACCTCTCTATTTCTGATGGCATTACCACTATCCCCCTAGGTTAATGTCACTGTCATCTTCCATTCTTCTCACCATCCCACCTCTCACAACTAATCTATGGCCAAGTCTTGTTGATCTTACTTTGACAATACCTCTTGCAATTGTCCCTTCCCTTCTAGTAGGATCATTACCACCCTCTTCGGGCCCTCATCCTTTCTCACCTATAATATAACAGCCTCCTAACTGCACTTCTTCCCTCCAAACTCTACTCTAGTCTTTTACAGCTTCCAAAATGATCTTCCTAATGTACTTGTCTCACCTTGTTATTCCCTGCTCAGAAATCAACTCCTTGTTGCGTGCAAAATTAAATGCAAACTTCTTAGCCTGATATTTAAGACCATCAATAACTTGTTTCCAGTGTACATTTCCAGTCTCATTTCTTATTATTCGCCTAGGCATAATCTACAGTCACCAAACTTCATTACTAGCTATTTCCTGATCTTATCCTGCACTTTCACATTTCCATGCATTCACAAAAGTACTCCCCTTTGCTTAGGCTTGTCTAAATCCTTCTCTTTAAGATCCAGATCAGACATTGCCTCTCATGTGAAATCTTCCTTTATTCTACCTGTTTAAAGTAAATGCTCCCTTCTCAGAATTCATTATAACACATTGTCTTGGATCTTTCCTTAATCAGTTAAGTTTTACTTTGCATCATTTTTATTTGTTTGCATTCTGCATTACCCCTTTGTAAGTTTGTAAACCCATTGAGGGCAGTGAGTATGTCATTTTTTAAAATATTTATATCCGTCTGCAACTGAGAATGGTGCCTTGTACACAATTTGTACACATATTACATTGTTGACTTAAGTTGAAAATTTTTGTTTAAGCTAGTTTCTGGTGCTTTGTCAATTGTTTATGGAAAGTTGCTGCAAGCCATAATAGTCCAAACTATAGTAGCTGACTTTTATCTAGCACTTTGGGGTCTACAAAGTACTCTGTGTATTGTCACATTTGATCACAACCCTCAGAATCAGGTAGTTCAAATTTTGTTGTTCCCATGTTGTAGATCAGAAAGCTGAGGTTCACAGAACTTTGGTCATTTTCCTAAGGCTTTGCATTGATACAGAGATGCTGCATGAGAGAGTGGGCACTCTACCACCATTGCCTACAAGCACCTGCCTTCTGTGTTTAAATTCAATACTGCTGGTTCTTGAGGCCTGTCTGATTGTCCAGTGATCTAAACTTCTCTCTTTCATTGTCTTTTCAAGAGTTCTGCAGTAACTAAAAAACAAAGTGAAGAGAACAGTGACCTTCCAGCCCTTATCACTCTGTTCCTTCATTCCCAATTCCATTCCTTTTAAAGGGAACTGAACTTCTACTCTCTCAGGGCTGTTAGTGGGTTTTTCTACAAATAACAGGAGTCGAGTGGGCAGAGCCAAGATGGCAGCTGGCAAGCAGGGACTAGAGTGAGCTCCGTACCCGAGTCCCTCCAAAAATCTATAAAAAATGGCTCTGAACCAATTCTAGAACGGCAGAACCCACAGAACAGCAGAGGGAAGCAGGGCTCCAGCCCAGGAAAGCCTAGGTCATCTCTGGGTGAGGTCTGTTCCACACGGAGCTGGGAGCTGGGAGCTGGGAACGGAGTGGAGCAGAGCCCAGCCTGAGCAGTGTGGACCATCCAGACCAGAAGCCGGGTGGAGGGGGCCCTAGCGTCCTGAATGTGTGAGCTGCGGCAGTTACCAGACCCCTCGACCCACAAACACCAAAGACTGCAGAGAAGGTTAGTGGGAAAAGCTGCGGGAGTGGAAGGAGTTCGCGGGTCAGCTTCCAGCCCCGGGGGCAGCGGAGGTGGGGCAGCTACAGCTGTTGTTACTTCCTGCTCCAGGCCCACCTGGTGGGAGGAATTAAGTAGCGAATCAGAGCAGGAGTGCAACAGCCTGCTGAAGATCTAAGCCCAGTCTGGACTGGGGGTTCTTGGGGAAGAAGGAGTGTGGGTCTGACAGAGCTGGCACCTCCCCCTCAAATGTGGAACATAGAACTCGTTAGTCTACAAGCAGTCATACCCCACTGAAAAACTCAAGGGTCAAGTTAGTTGGTTGGGAATATGGCCAGGCAGCGAAAACGTGCCCAGATTCAGTCTCAGACTTTGGATTCTTTCTTTGGTGACAAAGAAGACCAAAACATACAGCCTAAGGAAGACAACAAAGTCATAGAGCCTACAACAAAAGCCTCCAAGAAAAACATGAACTGGCCCAAGGCCATAGAAGAACTCAAAAAGGATTTGGAAAAGCAAGTTAGAGAAGTAGAGGAAAAATTGGGAAGAGAAATGAGAAGGATGTGAGAAAACCATGAAAAACAAGTCAATGACTTGCTAAAGGAGATCCCAAAAAAATACTGAAAAATACACTGAAGAAAACAACACCTTAAAAAACAGACTAACTCAAATGTCAAAAGAGCTCCAAAAAGCCAATGAGGAGAAGAATGCCTTGAAAGGCAGAATTAGCCAAATGGAAAAGGAGGTCCAAAAGACCACTGAAGAAAATACTACTTTAAAAATTAGATTGGAGCAAGTGGAAGCTAGTGACTTTATGAGAAATCAGGATATTATAAAACAGAACCAAAGGAATGAAAAAATGGAAGACAATGTGAAATATCTCGTTGGAAAAACCACTGACCTGGAAAATAGATCCAGGAGAGATAATTTAAAAATTATTGGACTACCTGAAAGCCATGATCAAAAAAAGAGCCTAGATACCATCTTTCAAGAAATTATCAAGGAGAACTGCCCTGATATTCTAGAGCCACAGGGCAAAATAGAAATTGAAAGAATCCACCGATCACCTCCTCAAATAGATCCCAAAAAGAAATCTCCCAGGAATATTGTCGCCAAATTCCAGAGCTCCCAGATCAAGGAGAAAATAATGCAAGCAACCAGAAAGAAACAATTTGAGTATTGTGGAAACCCAATCAGAATAACCCAAGATCTGGCAGCTTCTACATTAAGAGATCGAAGGGCTTGGAATGCAATATTCCGGAGGTCAATGGAGCTAGGATTAAAACCTAGAATCACCTACCCAGCAAAACTGAGTATCATGTTCCAAGGCAAAATATGGATTTTCAATAAAATAGAGGACTTTCAAGCTTTCTCAGTGAAAAGTACCAGAACTGAATAGAAAATTTGACTTTCAAACACAAGAATCAAGAGAAGCATGAAAAGGTAATCAAGAAATGGAAATTGCAAGGACTTACTAAAGTTGAACTGTTTTGTTTACATTCCTACATGGAAAGATGATGTGTATGATTCATGAGACCTCAGTATTAGGGTAGCTGAAGGGAATATGCATATATATATATATATATGTTTATGTGTATATATGTGAATGTGTATGTATGTATATATCTATGTGTATAAGTATGTATGTGTATGTATGTGTATATATATGTGTTTATATATATAAAGGTATATATATATATATTATGTAAAAGAGAGAGAGCAGACACAGGGTGAGTTGAAGATGAAGGGAAGATATCTAAAAGAAATAAAATGAAATTAAGGGATGAGAGAGCAACATACTGAGAGAGGGAGATAGGGAGAGACAGAATGGGGTGGATTATCTCGCATAAAGGTGGCAAGAGGAAGCAGTTCTGTGGGAGGAGGGGAGAGGGTAGGTGAGGGGGGAATGAGTGAACCTTGCTCTCATCAGATTTGGCCTGAGGGGGAATACCATACATACTCAGTTGGGTATCTTACCCCACAGGAAAGAAGAGGGAGGAAGATTAAAAAAAATAAAAGAGGGGGGATGATGGAAGGGAGGGCAGATGGGGGTGGAGGTAATCAAAACAAACACTTTGGAAAGGGGACAGGGTCAAGGGAGAAAATTCAATAAAGTGGGATGAGTTGGGAAGGAGCAAAATGTAGTTAGCCTTTCACAACATGAGTATTGTGGAAGGGTTATATATAATGATACATGTGTGGCCTAGGTTGAATTGCTCGACTTCTTAGGGAGGGTGGGTGGGAAGGGAAGAGGGGAGAGAATTTGGAACTCAAAGTTTTAATATCAGATGTTCAAAAACAAAAAAAGTTTTTGTATGCAACTAAAAAATAAGATGCACAGGCAATGGGGCGTAGAAATTTATCTTGCCCTACAAGAAAGGAAGGGAAAAGGGGATGAGAGGGGAGGGGGGCGATAGAGGGGAGGGCTGACGGGGGAACAGGGCAACCAGAATATAAGCCATCTTGGAGTGGGGGGGAGGGTAGAAATGGGGAGAAAATTTGTAATTCAAACTGTTGTGAAAAATCAATGCTGAAAACCAAATATGTTAAATAAATAAATTTAAATTAAAAAAAAGAAATATAAGAAAAAAATGCTTTATAAAGTTTAATACACAATAAAAATAAGAATTGTTCAACTAAAAAAAAAAAAGAAATTGAAAGATCCATCGATCGCCTCCTCAAATAGATCCCAAAAAGAAATCTCCTAGGAATATTGTCGCCAAATTCTAGAGCTCCCAGATCAAGGAGAAAATACTGCAAGCAGCCAGAAAGAAACAATTTGAGTATTGTGGAAACCCAATCAGAATAACCCAAGATCTAGCAGCTTCTACATTAAGAGATCGAAGGGCTTGGAATGCGATATTCCGGAGGTCAATGGAGCTAGGATTAAAACCTAGTACCACCTACCCAGCAAAACTGGGTATCATGTTCCAAGGCAAAATATGGATTTTCAATAAAATAGAGGACTTTCAAGCTTTCTCAGTGAAAAGACCAGAACTGAATAGAAAATTTGACTTTCAAACACAAGAATCAAGAGAAGCATGAAAAGGTAATCAAGAAATGGAAATTGCAAGGGACTTACCAAAGTTGAACTGTTTTGTTTACATTCCTACATGGAAAGATGATGTGTATGATTCATGAGACCTCAGTATTAGGGTAGTTGAAGGGAATATGCATATATATATATATATATATATATATATATATATATATATATATATATATATATATATATGTTTATGTATATATATAAGTGAATGTGTATATATGTATGTATCTATGTGTATATGTATGTATGTGTATGTATGTGTATATATGTGTGTTTTTATATATGTATATATATGTATATGTGTGTGTGTGTATATATGTGTGTGTGTGTGTGTGTGTGTGTGTAAAAGAGAGAGCAGACACAGGGTGAGTTGAAGATGAAGGGAAGATATCTAAAAGAAATAAAATGAAATTAAGGGATGAGAGAGCAACATACTGAGAGAGGGAGATAGGGAGAGATAGAATGGGGTGGATTATCTTGCATAGAGGAAGCAGTTCTGTGGGAGGAGGGGAGAGGGCAGGTGAGGGGGGAATGAGTGAACCTTGCTCCCATCAGATCTGGCCTGAGGGGGAATACCATACATACTCAGTTGGGTATCTTACCCCACAGGAAAGAAGAGGGAAGAAGATAAAAGAAAATAAAAGGGGGGGATGATGGAGGGGAGGGCAGATGGGGATGGAGGTAATCAAAACAAACACTTTGGAAAGGGGACAGGGTCAAGGGAGAAAATTCAATAAAGCGGGATGGGTTGGGAAGGAGCAAAATGTAGTTAGCCTTTCACAACATGAGTATTGTGGAAGGGTTATACATAATGATACATGTGTGGCCTAGGTTGAATTGCTCGACTTCTTAGGGAGGGTGGGTGCACAGGCAATGGGGCGTAGAAATTTATCTTGCCCTACAAGAAAGGAAGGGAAAAGGGGATGAGAGGGGAGGGGGGCGATAGAGGGGAGGGCTGACTGGGGAACAGGGCAACCGGAATATAAGCCATCTTGGAGTGGGGGGGAGGGTAGAAATGGGGAGAAAATTTGTAATTCAAACTGTTGTGAAAATCAATGCTGAAAACCAAATATGTTAAATAAATAAATTTAAATTAAAAAAAAAATAACCGGAGTCACCATACTGGATAATGTGCTACCTTACATTGTGTTCTTTATGTTTCATGTTTCATCTTTCCTGATAAGTGGGTAATAAGCTCTGTAATGTTAATGGAGACTGGCCTTAAAGATGAGTCCTGTGTACGTTCTCTACTCACTGCTTCTCCCCTCCCCTCACCACCCACCTACACTTAGCCAGTTGTTAAATATTTATTAGCACACCACTAGGAAATACTTCAGGAAATTTAAGCTGGCTAGCATATAGAATTTGTAAGAGTTTTCTTAATTCAAAAAGAATTTTTAAATGCCTGCCAATACAAGTCCCATTTCTCTTGATTTTCCTTACAACTTTAGCTCTATTATATCACTCAGCTCTAGACCGGGGATACACAGAGCAATGGTATGTCCCACAAACTTACATAGTAGCCATAAAATGGTGTACTTAATTTTTAAAAGTCTCCACTAACATTTTTTTCCATCACTTTTGTAAGTCTAAACAATGAACAAATCAAGTGCTGACTTACAGCATTTACTAGTTTCCAAGGTATAATGAATCCTCATAGTAGAATTTTAACTATCAGCAATCCTACTAGTTCAAGCTAGCTTCAGCACATCCCTGAGTTTACCCTTCATTAAATAACATTTGGAATTAGGACTAAAAAATGAGGTATGGCTTATGTTGTAAGAAATTCTTTCCTGTAGGTTAGATATCTTTGGGAGAGAGAGAGAGAGAAAGAGAGAGAAAGAGAGAGAGAGAGAGAGCGAGAGAGAGAGCGCAAGAGAGCGAGAGCGGGGGGGAGAGAACTTTCAAAGCTGCCTTCTGTGTATCAAGAAGAATGTGCAAAATATTTTTCAAAGGACAGTTAGACTCTTCCTGAGAGTCCCACGATAGAGGATAGTATTATTTTCCCATCCTCTTTGATAGACCAAAAGGAGTGACAAAGCGTTAGCACTCGAGGAGAAAAGTTTCATCTTTACAAAATCTACATTATGTCATCAGAGATCTAACCAAAGCTAACACCTGTAACTGAAGATATTATCAGGAGAAAATTGCTACTTTCCTGGTCTCACATTGAAAAGTTTAAAATCTTGGCAAATATTTTCTGTATGTATATTCAAGACATTAGGGGGAAAATGCATATATGTATGTATGTGTGCATTTATCATTTAGCTCATATGTTAAAAGTATGAAATACTGTAATGAAAATGGCTTGTGAGAAATTCATGAAAATGCTGAAATTTGTGTTTGTAATTGAAACTAAAATGTATTCATTGTATCTCTTCTCCATAGTTTTAAAAGCTGAATAATGGCTGACATGGATTTTTCTTTGTAACTACCTTTAGTGACTTTGTAGCAGTGAGATTTAATGAAGTTTTTCTTGGCATTCAGTAAAAGGAAATAGTTTGTGTTTTTAAAAATTTGAGTGATCTCAGATGAAAAGTTACTTCAGAGAGCCTCATTTGAGAGTTATGGTCAGAACATCTGGCTATTGACTTTATGTAAAAAGTCATCTTCTTTCTATTCACAAACTGTATGTTCTATGTAAAAGAAAGCTGTTAGACCATTTGACCACTGCTGATTTATCTAATTTTCGTTTCTAGAAGTGTGTGTATGTGTGTGTGCGTTTGTGTGTGTACTTAATCTACACACTTGTATTTATATATGAGAGGAAATTATTATTTTACTATCATATTAATAACCAGTTATTAATGTAGGATACATGCTTTTCTCCTTTATTTCCTCATTTAGGGTCCAACTCCTGCAAAAAGCCAGTCTCTGAAGGATGTAACTGATTGATGAGATTGTCCTAGCCCTCAAGGAACATGTTCTATAAAGGTGGCAAACCTGCGGCCTCAAGGCCACATGTGGCCCTCTAGGTTCCCAAGTGCTGCTGTCTGAAGTTTAGATGCAGTCAAATGGCAGCACTTGAGGACCTAGAGGCTGCAGGTTCACCATCCCTGTTTTTCTGTCTTAGGCAGGACCCCACGCAATTAGGATATCTTACTTCCATTTAGATATAAACAGAATCCAGTCTAGGCTATTCTTACCCTTAGGAGAAGAGCCCCTGTTCTTGTACCCCACCATTAGAGTTCATGATGACCTAGCTTGTGAAGGAGAAAATCAACCAGAGTGGTCTGGATAGAGATGTATTCCCCTGTTCAGATTGCTGGCAATGGCTGAGTCTCATGATCAAGCCATCTTCCCAGTAGGAGGAGCCAAAGACTTCTATCTTGCCTCCTCATTATATGTCTACCAAACAGGGTTGATTTTCAATTGTCAAGGCAATTCCCTTTCAAGGATTATTCAAAGGTTTCAGCCTGTCCATGTCTTTTGTTGTTAAGAGAAACCATTGACCATCAATTTATTGATTGCCAGCTAGCCTAGTTAATAAATTGATTATTAATTACTCAGAAACTCTGTGTCTCAGGGTTTTTCATTTGTCACACATGTATATATTGTAATATACCTACATATGCATATATGTATATAGATATATGGACTGTGTCTGTTTATTTTGGAGGGAAGGCCTCTTTTGGTCTGAATCTATGCTTTCTCCTGTGTGTAAATTTTCTCCACTTATAATAATGGCAACAAGTGTGTAAATTTTGTTCTTAGAGAGTTGCCTGGTTCACTGAGATGCTCAATGACTTGTCGGGTCACTCAGCTGTATGTGTCAGTGGTAGAACTTGAACCCAATTTTTCCTGACCATCAGCCCACTTTCTATCATACCATGCTGCACAGCATCATATGCGTACCTATATATCTATACATAGATCAGATAAGTGATTATTTGGAATAATAATGGTAAAGTTTAGCAAAACAATAGCATGTTTAAAAATTGTTTTAAATGTATATACACTTTAATTGATACGTAACAACTTTTCTTCTTGTGTTTTAGCCAAGCTAAAGCCATGTATTCCTGTAAAGCTGAGCACAGTCATGAACTCTCCTTCCCACAAGGGGCAATATTTTCCAATGGTAAGCAATATATGTAATTCTGTTCAGTTCAACAAATTTTCATTGAATTTGTCTATTCACATATTTTTCGCAGGCTGCAGGCTCCAGGAAGGTAGAGTCCATGACCACAATAGCATTTTCCTTTCCTCCCCTCCCTTCCCCTTACCTAACCCAGTGCTCCACACACAAATAAATCATTGCTGGTTGTTGGTTTTGATGATTGTATTTAAGATGAAGAATCCAGTGTGACAGAGTAAAAAGATACTTCAGTGGGAGTCAGGAGACCTGATTTTAGTTCCATGTCTGCTATTAACTAGATACATGAGCTTGGGCAAATCACTTAACACCCCCCTCCTCCCCCAATTCAGTTTATTCCTTAGGAAGATGAACTTGGAAGATTCGCCTTTGGAGGGAAGTTTGTAATAGAGTGTTCATGAGACCTGCCATTGGCCCTGTGCTCGTCAACACTTTTATAAGTGACTTCAATGAAGGTGAAAATTAATAATAGCTAGCATTTATATAGCATTTTTTATATCTGACATATATATTTTTGTGTGTATATACATAAATATATAATACATGTGTACACACGCGTGCAATACATGTACACTATTGAGTATTGTCTCATTTTATCCTCACAACAACTCTGGAAAACAGTTGCTATTATTTTCCACATTTTACAGATGAGGAAACTGAGGTAGACATAGGTTAAATGACTTGCTCTGGGTCACATACTAAGTAAGTATTTGAGGATAGGACTTCCTGACACCAAGCCCAGCTGTTTCTGTATGGATAAGTAGCGTATGGATAAAACTTGCAGATGGCACAAAGCTAAAAGGGATAATTAATATTTTAGGTGACAGGATCCAAAAAAGATATCGACAGATTAGAACATTGGGCTCAATCTAAAAGGGATTGATAAGTGCCAGGGATCTTAGCAGGCACGGGAGAAATAATGATACCTATCCCTTCCATCCTCTGACTTCCCTGCCATGCGAAGCCCACCTCTGGGGGTCCCAGTAGGGCAGATGCTTCAGGAAGCCATCCCCCCAACTTGCCCTTCCTTTCTCCCCCTCCCAGATGGAAACTGACCTCCCATCACCACTAACAAGGAAAAGAATCCCTTCCTCTACTCCAGCCCTCTGTGGGGCAAGGAGGATGTAGCCGTTAATACTGCTTGAATGAGTAAGGAGTCAACAACTATAATCCTTCCAGTTAGATAGAAGGCCAGCAGATCTTCCCATCTGGCCTGCTGTTACATTCTCCAGCCACCTGGGCATTACCGTCTGACCTGTTCCTGCACCCTAAGGTCTACCAGATCTTTCTAGATCTCACTTATAGCTGCATTCCTTTCTCTGTGTTATCCCTTCCAATCAGTATGTAGCTCCTTGACAGACAGCAGGGAGGGTGTCATTTGGTTTGTTATATCTCCAGTACTTAGCACAGTGCCCGGCATATACTAAGCACTTAAGAAATGCTTTTCCATTTATTCATTCACTATCATTGAAGTAAAATAAAGTTAAGTAAGCTGATAGTCTATTCAAATGAATGGATTTTGATAAAACCTTGGGTTTAAAAAAATCAGCTCGACAAGTTCTGTGTGGAGAATGGCTAGCTAGCCATGCAGCTAAAAAGATAGGCAAATTTTAAAGTACTACTAGTTCAGGATCATTCAACAAGCATTTACTAAGTGCCTTCTGTATACTAGACACTGTGATAGGCACTGGGGATACAAAGACAAAACTGAAACAATATCTGCCCTCTAGTAGGTTATATTTTATCAGGGAAAAGTCTGTGTGTGTGTGTGTGTGTGTGTGTGTGTGTGTGTGTGTGTGTGTGTGTGTGTATGCATGCGTGCACACACACATGATTATATATAATGTGAATATGTAAAATTAACATAAAGCAGTTGGAGGGTTAAGGGAGGCACTTGGCATGGTGGTATCAGAAAAAGCCTCATGTAAAAAAAGTTAACAATATGATAGTGTAGCCAAAAAAGCTAACATAATATTAGCCTAAGAGAGTCCTAATCCAGGATTCAGGAGGTGACTGTCTCACTATATTTTTTCCTGGTCAGATATTGTGCCCCTGCCCCCCCCCCACTGGAATTTTTTATTGAGTTCTATGCTCTAGAGTAGGGTGATCAGAGCATTTACAGGGCATCAAGATTAAGCAGCACAAGGATCAGTTATTGAGTGAACTGGAGGTGGTTAGCCTGAAAAACAGACATGATTTCCTTCTTTAAGAATTCAAAAGGCTGTCATGGGGAAGGGGGATTCATCTTTTTGTTCTTGGCCTCAGAAGCCAGAAATAAGAACACTGAGGGGACACAGCAAGAGGCAGGTTCCAGCTTACTGGAATGAAGACCAAGGCTCTCCAGAAGGGAACGGAGCTGCCTTGGATCTGGTTGGGCTCCCTTTACTAGAGGTCTTCATGCAGAAGTTAGATGACCACCTGTTGCACATGATGTCAGAGGGATTCTTGATCAAGTTTGGGTTCAGCTAAATGGACTGTGAAATGCCTTCCAATGCTGAGAGTCCCTGTAATTCTTCACTGATGCTCCCGAGGCCCTTCTCAGCTCTGATGAGCCTATGACGTGATGGTCAGTTTGAGAATGTCCATAAAGCCTAATAGGAATTTAAATGCTTTCTCTCAGATAATGAATGATTGTAAATTGTACTGTGTTTGTCTTTGCTTTGCAGTATACCCATCAGTCGAACCCGGATGGTTAAAAGCAACTTATGAAGGCAAAACAGGACTAGTTCCAGAAAATTATGTTGTCTTCCTCTAATTAGAGTTAGTGGATGGCAGTATCTTCATGGTATCCATGGTAACAATAATAATAATAAGTGCTATGATTTTATCTGACACAGATACAGGGATCAGCCCACTCAATGAAAATGGCCGATTTTTGTCAAGTTCTTTACTGGCAGTTTGTACAGCTCCGCTGTCATTGAAACAAAATGGATTTAAATCGTTGGCCTGTCTTTTCAAGCTAGCACTCTATTTAAATGACTTGTTTTTTGATCAAGAAAAACCATACACTTTTTTTTAACATAACAAGGGCAGAATTGGAAATAGAAATCCTGAGTTGGTCATCCAGTCCAGGCAACTTATAATCCAAGAAACTGCTACAAGATTTTTGGGAGTCCTGACCAAATATATTCATCCCTACTCACTGCTCCCTGAAGTATCTAGAAATCACATGTCATAATATAATTTAAATTGTATACTTTTTTCTCTTTAAAAAAAAAAGGTATTGAGTTGACTTTTCTTTATATGTCAGTTTTTGCTGGTCCTTAGCATTTCAAAGAAATATATTTGCAACATTGCTTTTTGTTTATTTGTTATCTGAGGAGATGATAATGTTCATATGCAATAATGTGTGTTATCTATGTAAATGAGGCCAAATTAGGTTATACACTGATTAAACCTTAACCCATCCAGAATGTGATTATTCTCTCCCAACAGCTTCTTAGTTTTATCTATTTTACTACCCAAAGCCCCTTGAGAACAGGGACTGTGTCTTATTTATCTTGGAATTTATCTTAGTGTGTTGCACATAGTAGGCACTCAATAAATTTTTTTAATGGATATCTCCTTTACTTCTAGATTTTTACCCTTTTGTATAAATATAATTATAAAAATTTTATTTATATCCTGCTTGAGGTATGATAGGGGCTTTTCACAGAAGCAATTCTGAAGCCAATAAAACACCAAGTATATATGAATACACAGTATAAGGCAATTATATATGAACACCCAATGTAAAAACACAGACCCAGATGCCACATACATTACAACATTTCAAAATACCTTATGACTGATGGCATTATTTTTTCTGAGTTTTTCTTCTACAGATGACACAGGTCTTCTGTGAAGATGTCAGATGGGCAAGCTATATATTTTAAAGATTATACTGAACTGAAAATGAAATATAAAGCTATATACTGTTTAAATTGGGTTATCTTAGTTTCTTCCATCTCTCTTGAACCAGAGTAATATCTGGGACTTGCTAGTCTTTATATCATTCTGTTTATGAGCTTTATTTTCTTGGGGATTGTATTGAATTGTCGATGAATACAAATTAGAAAGGAAACTATTGCCTTATCAAGTTTAGAATTAAATGTCTAGCACCTTATGAAGCATACAGTTGCCTCTTGTCTTGCAGAAATGGTTGTCCTTGCTGCTAGCTATATGTTGGTCCTTGGAGCTCTTCTCTGTACTGTGGAGAGGTATCGCAAGGGTCTTTTCCATCCAGCTGACTCATGAATGCAGGCAACAAGGCCATGACCCCAGTCAAGCTTGGTGGATTTGCCATGTTGTTTTGCTGGCAATATCAATACTTCCCACAGGCAGAGATAATAAGGTGTTGACTGTGTGGGTCTCACTCTATATTATAATTGGTGATCTCGGTCTGTTGTAAAATGACTTTCCTAAGGGAAACAGGATAAAATATACTGAATTGCAAAAAAGCCATGCCACAAAGTACTTATGCTTTTAAAATTGAGAATGGAATAAAGGTTTAGTATTGAGAGACAAACAGGAGACAAAATGTCCATGGTTGGAAAGCAAGTAGATTTGGAGAAAGATGAGTGCTACAGACAGAATGGTTTCATAATATTACAAGAATCAATGCTGGCAGTGTTTTAGAAAACAAATAATTGCTGAGACATCATGGTACCAGGAGTCAGAAGACCTAGCTTCTAATCCTGGTTCTGAGTTGTCTTACATTGGGGAACTTAAGAATTTAAACCCCATGGGAACTTTGTTACTTCATTTGTAAAATGATAAAAATCCCTCTTTGCACTAAAATCCTGAATCTTGTTTAATAACACTAGCATCAGCATTAATAGCATTATATTCCTTGTAAATTAGTAGGCACATGAACACCCATACACGCATAGGTTCATTTGCCCTTTGCCCCCTTGCAGGGACTCTTAACTCTGTGTTACTGACACCTACTGTTGCTCTCTCCACCCTATATCAAGTTCTTCCTTATAGCACCTTTCTGATGACAGCAGTGTTCATGATGTATTCTTTGCTCATTTTCCAGAATAATAATTTCAATAACAATTACGATTATTTCCCTGTGTAATAAATACCTTGCCAGAATCATGACCTGGATCAAAAGTTTTAGTCTTCATGATATTCTTGCATGTCTATGATACACTTTAGTCACATGTCATATTCACATTTTATAGCCCTTTTATTCATTTACCAAAATTTAGTCTCGGGTTATCTTTTTCGATTCACTTAAAAGTAGCTTGTGAAAATCTTTTTTGAACGTACATTTTCCATAATGCAAGAAAATCTCTTAGAGTAGGTTAGTTTGTTTTTTCCCCAAAGGCCATCTTTCCTTTAATAGGAGACTCAGAACTGAAATATGTCTGCTGCTCAATCAAGAAGTCTCAGTCTACGTTTGATTTTAAACACAAACCAAATGCCATCACATTCAAATTCACTCTAATATAAATTGCAGTAGAGTAGGGCTTAATGGGTCATTTTTGAACTTGGTTTGTATGAGGGTCACTACACTACCAGGCAAAGGTTACAGCCAGCTTTCTTTCTTGCTAATGGAGGTTCATAGTCTGCTGCTGTTCTTTCTCTGTACATTTTCCTAACTATTTTATAGACATAATGTGCTTATTCATAATGTGCTATACCTTAGAGATTTCAACCTTGTTGCTTTGTCCCAGCAGTTGTACTTTCTTCATCTTTATTGCTTACAAAATCAGACCTATTTTTCAAAGCCATGTTGTAAATGAGGCTAAAGTGCCTTAATAGCATGTCTACATGAATTACATGTCTCCAAGTATCAGGGAAATCTGAAAATTATAGAACAAGAAATAATAATATGGAGGCAGCCAGGCATAGAGTGACCTTCAAGTCTGGAATACCTGGTATCAGGTCCTGCCTCTTGACACATGGTGGCCACCTGACCACAGGGGAGTCACTTAACCTCTGTGTCCCAGTCAACTCTCTGACTGCATTATAGCTGACAATATACATGTTTGGGGACTTTTCCCCAGAATTCTCTATAATGATAAAATTGGAATGGTGTCAAACTCAAACAGAAACAGGGTTATGTGTACATAAAAATCCCTTTGGGCTGCGTTTTGACTCAGAAAAACGTGATATGTTCCGTTGTATTTTTATTTTGTTAAAAATAACCATCCCAATTACATTTTAATCTGTTTGGGCTGCACTCAGGAGTGTTATGGGCCACATATGTGACACCTCTGCCCTATACCAATGAAATAATGGATCTGGACCAATAATAATACAGTGCCAAAATAGGTGATCCAGGAAGTATTTTTGATAGAATTTGAAATGCATCTCACTTATAAGCAGAGGCAGTATGTGACTATGGTAAAATTGTATCTCAGTTTTCGTAAAGGCTTTGTGGTTTGACCATAACAACTATTGGTTGCCTAATAATCGGTGTGAAATTGGCATGTGTTATATTATGGTAACTGTTATTTATGTCATGTGAAAAGTGTCTCCATGGAAACTATGTGTCTCTTCTACATGTAGCTGTTTTTCTTGTGCCACTACACCCTGAAAATGTAATGCAGTAGAATAAGTGGTCCAAAATATTATATTTTGTGGCAGGAGAATGTCCAAAGTCTGTCTTATCTTGGCCTTGAGGCATCTTCAGCCACAAGATAGCCGACTGCTTTCTCTGTGAGTTTGTTGCAAGTGTTTTTGTTCGTTGGGTATGCCCCATCTTACTGTTCTGTGTTCCTAGATGTGGAATGGTTATCATGAACCAAATTAGAATTCTTGACAGTTTATATCCTTTCTTATCCCATCCCTACCCCTTTTCAGAAGCCAGGGAGAAAAATACTCACTTGATAACTCACCATTAATCCTTCTTAAACTAGAGGAAATAAAGATACTCTATGAGTTTTTTCTTATATTATAGACTATTATTTAATTTCAAATATTTAAGTTTTAGAGAAATACAGTATTATCTCTGAAAGCCTACCCAGAGACATCCTTTTACTTCGGACACCCCCCTCCTTCACCCTCCCCCCTGTAGTGCTCATGGTGTTTGGTGACCATGCCTGGTACACAGAGACATAGAACTCTGACTATGGATGTAATCTCAGAATGATTTTATAGAGTGCAGGACCCCAAAGGTGTCTAATTACATAATTATGTTTTATAAACACAGAAGCCATAGCACCCAACTCTTTGTCTGCGGACAGTATACATTTACTTTAGTGTCACAACAATATTTGAAACTTTATCTATGGTACTCATAAGCTGACTTTTGGATGGATGGTTCCTCAAACCATAAGTCTCCCCAAATGAATTCATAGTCATCTTTTTTTTCAAATCCAGACTTTTTTTATTAAAAACATATAATAAGGCCCAGGCAAATTAATGATTGATGTGCGTTAATGGCCAAATCAGTGATACCTGTTACCTGTGATCTTACTCCTCATGGACATTAACCATTATACACCTGACCCCCATCACCACATAAAATGTGCTAATACTGAAAACAATGGATTTTCTTTGCTAGTAGCTTCGCAAGAACCTGTGCACATTCAGGTATACACAAGAGCTTTTGAAGACACCATTATGGGTGTTTTTATACAAGGTTGTTGGATGTTCTTCTCTCTCAATAAATTATGCCAAAATTAACATGGTGGTATTTTCTCAGGATGAAAGGCAGAAGTGCTCAGAACAACTTAGCCAAATCTTTGAAAGCCATTTTGTGGAAGATTTCTTCTAAACACACATGATAGAGCACAACAATGACCAATTTTTCTTGCCCGTCTTTGAAGTTAGTTTTCTATGACTAATATCTCCAGGCTACAGAGAAAAATGCAGGTTGTGTTTATACCAAGGTGTTTTAAACAACGGAGGAAATTTTCTAAGTATCTGATTGTTTTTCTGTTCCCAGCAGCTGCTGCAAAAGGGTTTTCATTTCAATGAATTTGTTCTTTCTATAGTGTGAGCCACTGCAGGTATTAAAAGGCCACCTATATTGTTGCTGAGTTAGACATCTCCCATTTCCTTTTGACTTCATTGGCTAATTTTGGGCAGTTACATAATAGAAATTATTTTTACTTTTGTTCCTAACAGAAGGCTTTCCCTTCGAGGTATAAAGAGTGTTCATTTTTGCCTTATAGTTTTTGCAGTCCCCCAAATTGGTGGGATCTCCGCTGTATGCGGCCCCATGTCAAGAGTTACATATCTACTTTTGCTGTCTTCCATGGTGCTTCCTCCCTAATTGAAGGCACCACACCAACTTCCGCAGATTGTCGTAATACTTCCTGCATGTTATACTCGGGGTCAGCAGTAATCTTTGGCTACTGCAAAACTGGTCTTAAACTCTGAGGTGAAACCTTTGCAAATGCAAGGTCATGGTTTGGCAGGGAAGATGACAGGGTTTCCAATTCAGAATCCTATTTGTAGTTTCTAGTTTCTATTTTGGAGGTACTGGAGTCTTAACCACTCCTAGATGTTTGGATACTATATTTCAGTCCTAGGAATTTCTCTACAGACATTAATTAACATGACAAACTGCAATATGGTATATTGGGGGGGAAGTACTCCAGTAAATTATCATAATGTGTTTTTTGTTTATTTTGTAGTGTTTCTGTATTTATCTGCACTTTGTATATATACCTACACACATGTAAATAACCTGATTATCTCTAATCTAAATGGTCACAGTACCTTTGTTGTACTTTTACACTGTATTTCATGAGTTTAAAAATACTTTAATAATAAATGACATATGCACATTTTAATTTGGTCTTTGTACTTTATATTTTGCATTGTGTTGTGGGTAGAAGAGTTTGGAGAGAGGCAGATTGGGAGATATTAGGACACGATGGGGAATAGCTGGGAAGCATTCCATAAAGATGATCTGAGCTTAACAGACAAAGGACTTCTAATGATGTGGATGGAACCTGTCCCTGTACTCCTTAATGGAAAGTCACAGCAAAAATAGATTGGACACATGATATCCTCTGCCTATATTAATAATGACCCAACTTATAAAAGGAAGTAAATGAGGACTAAGGGAGAAAAATAAAACACTTGAAGACTAGCAGGACTCCTGGCAACTGATGAGGAGCCCTTTTGAAATTTTCCAAAGTACTCACTTCTCAGTTTGAAAACAGTATTGAAAAATGGGACCCATGTGTAGTCAGTTCAGATTCCACACTCATACTGTTTTTTTTTTCTGCAATAGAAATGGTTTTGTGTTGCTACGTGGAATGGATGCAGTAAAACACCTTATCAGTTGTTGAGGCTCTCTTACAGGTTAATAGTAGGATCAGTAGATAAGACCATTGAGGTGGAAGATCCCTTTCCCTATAGCTACAACCTATTGCAAGCAGAATGACATTCGTTTGGCAGGGGGTGGGGGGGGGCGTGGGGGGCCATGGAGGGACTTGAGAAACAGCTTTGCCCCCTGAGAGAGAGCTCAAAGAGAGGCAAATGTGAGGAACTCAGGGACTAGGACGGTCGAAGGATGAGTCAGCTGGACCTTAAAGGTCATCAAGTCCTGAATACCCCTCATTTTAAAGATGAGGAAATGGACCTAGAGAACGGTGGTGACTTGCCCAAGGTCAGACAAGTAGTAGATGGAAGACTCAGGATTTGAACCCAGGTCCTTCAAATCAAGTGTATTTTCTTTCCACACCACATCACACTGCCATCTCTACATTTTCTGTATGATTAAGGCGTATTTTTTATTTAAAAAAATTTCAACTTCTCAAAGTGGAAAGAGACTTAAGAAACTACCCTGACATCCTTACCTAAACAAGGATCCTTGGTCCATGTCAATGAAAGAAAACATGAATAACATGATTCTATATTCCTATTCTATTCCTTTCCCCACCTTCCTCTTTTTCCCTCTCTCTCCCTCTTTCTCTCTCGCTCTTTCCCTCCCCTCTCCTCTCCTATGTCTTTCTCTCCCTCCCTCTCTCTGTCTCTGTCTCTCTCTCTCCCTTCTGCACCTCCCTTCTCTATTTCTCTCTTTCTTTGTCTCCACAAGTCAGAAGAATACCATCTCTCAAGGACTATAAGCCCCATAGCTAGGCTCTGGATGCTTCTCCTTCCACCCCATAGTCCTAATGCTTAGGTTAATGATGGATATTCAAGAGGTTTTATTCCACCAGGGGAATGCCAACTTCTGTATTACATGCCCTCTAGTACTCTGGTATATTTCTAAGGCAATATTCACAGTGCCGATGGCGACTATGAATATGCTGGTGTATTTCTGAATTGTAAAATATAAGAGACTCTCCATATAGAAGACAGAACCAAAAAATTTATTCAGACACCAGAAAGCCAGATCCCAACACCAGTAAACCAAATCCATCACAGCAACAAAGAAGTTAATACACATTATCACAGCAGGGAGCAACTCCATCCCAAAGCCTTCCGCTTGCTCTGGCCTTCCCACAAACAAACATTCACAGCACCTCTCTCTCCCTCAACTCTAATTGCTCTGATCTCACTTCCTCTCAGCTCTCCTCTAACCTTCCTGATCCACCCATTCAGCAAGCTCCTCCCTCCACATATGACTTTGGCTTCCATGTGACTTAAGCAGATCACATGGGCCTATTAATGGAGGGGAAGAAAATTAAGCAAAAATACATTAACAATACATCTGGTTACATTCTTCTCTGGGGTTTGAAGTTTTTTAGTCCCTTGACATCTGGAACTGAATAACACAGCATCAAAATAAATATAAGCAAAAGGAGAATTAACCTAGCATCCCAGGTAATCACCCTAGGTTGATATTCACAACAGATATACATCAATAATCCATGCAATAATGATTAACCAATAATTCCAGGGAACCAGTGATGAAGCATGCTACTCATTCCTGACGAGTGATGGACATAATACAGGATGAAATGTGTCAGTTTTGGACACAACCACTTGTGAAAATTTTGTTTTTCCTGACTCTGCATGTTTGTTACAAAGGTTTTGTTTTTATTTTTTTTTCAATGGGAGTGGAGGAAGGAGGGAGAAAAAATGCTGGTTAATTGAGAAAATTATAAAAAACAATAATTATGTCGGTGTGGGGTAAAAGAAGGAATAAGGAAGGATTAAAGCTGATGCCTCAGGGTGAGGTAGAGAAATAATACATAGGATAGACATAGAACAATGCAATGCATCCCTTCATAGAGGATGCTTCAATTACCATAGGTCTAAAGTATAGCAAAAAATAATCCATGCACATGCCATAGAAGTACACGAGTACCTACACAATATAAATCAATATACGCAACAGCAAGCAAAATTAAAGCACTAATAACTCAGTAAGTCTTCAAAATATCATACAAAATAGCAGCATAATTGTATAATACACAGTCTTCACTTGAAATAGCTGTTCCTGAATTATTGTCTGGGTCAGGCAGTCTTCACATACTGGCAGGTGGATTCATTTAGACTGTATCTATAATCTCTATCTGATTATCAAGGAGTCCAACTAAATTACCAATTAGTTCTAAGTGGTTGTGGTGGCTTGTCTTTGCAGAGCCCCTGCCAATCTCTAGGGCTAATTTGTAAATAGGCAAATTGCCCAGTGTTTCATATACATGATTTCATTTGTCCTTTACAATCCTGTAAGAGAGTTATTGGAGACATTATTATCTTTCAACAACTTAATATCTTTCCATGATGCATTATCTCTCTAGAACTCATAATCCAGAGAATTCTGGCAAGATGATGGAGTAAGTCAGAAAATTCCAAGCTCTCCAGATTTCCTCCACAAATAAGACAAAATAGTACCGCAGGGCTAATGGAGAGTGGTAGAATAGACAAGAGTTGGGGCAGAACAGTGGTCCTCCTGGGACAACCGGAGATCTGAGGTTTGGTCCATGTGGAGTGTAAGCCCCTCCAGGTTAATTCCTCTGAAACAGAAAGCAACAAGCCCTGGGGCTAGCTGGGTTTGGAGGTAGCCTCAGTCTCAGCCACTGGAATTTTCACCTTCCAGGCAATGTAGGGATTTGGGTGTCTGAGCAGCGGAAGATTGAGGGAACCTCTGCTGATAAGGAATACTAGGCCACACTATGCTGCTGAGATGCAGCACTGGATCAGAAGGAACCAGCACACAACAAGCCTGTTGAATGCAGAAGCAGTGGGGGAGGATGCCACTGGCTGTGGGCACTTACAGGAGGATGGAGTTCTTGGTTTTGGTTCCAGACCAGAGAGGAGAACTGAAGGAGAATCTGAGGCCAAAGACATCATCCCCCATACCACAGGAGTAGAGTTGATTACAATAACAAGGTGCCACAAATTTTTAAAGAACGAGCAGGCAAAGTAAAAAGAACCCAACCATAGAAAGTTACTATGGGAAAAGAGAATACTGGGGTTTGTCTTCAAAGAAGGATATTAAAGCAAAAAAAAGCCTCTCCTACCCCAAAGAGTAATGTCAAATGGTCACCTGCCCCAAAAGAATTTATAGAACTTAAAAAAGACTTTAAAAATCAAATGAGAGAGATTGAAGAAAAATTTAAAAAAAAATAACAACAAGCCAATAAAAACAAAAAGATTATGAAGTCAACCAACTAGAAAAGGAGATCCAGATCCTTAAGGAAGAAAATGACTCCTTGAAAATTAGAATTGGGCAGGGAGAAGCCAGCAAAGTTATGAGACCAAGAAATAATGAAGCAAAATATAAAGAATGAAAAAATAGAAGAAAAAGTAAAACATCTTATATGAAAAACAACTGATCTTGAGAACAAATCAAGAAGAGAAAACATAAGAAAAATAGGACTACCTGGAATCTATGATGAAAGAATACAAGAAATAATTAAAGAAAATTCTCCCAAAGTGTTAGAACAAGAAAGGAAAGTAGATATAGAAATGCTGACCATGTGAAAGAGAGCCTATGAGGAAAACCTGCATAAATACCACAGTGAGATTCTGAAATCCCTAGCTCAAGAAGAAAATATTATGAGCAACAAGAAAAAATTCAAATATTGCAGAGCCACAATTAGCATTACATAAGACCTAACAGTGGCTACACTAAAAGACCACAGGTCTTAGAACATTACATATCAAAGAGCAAAATTACTTGGGCTGTGGCTAAAAATACCATGCCCAATGAAGCTGATAATATCTGAATGAAAAAAGGACATTTAATGAATTGACATTTTCAGGATTTTGTTGCAAAAAGATCTGAAATCAATACAAAATTTGACATAAAAAATCCAAGAGAAAAATAAGATAATCATCAAAGACTAATTACAAGGGACTCAATAAGGACAAACTGTTTACTTTTTATACAATGAAATGTAAATTATATGTCTAAGAATGTTATTAGTAATTGGGTAATTAGAAATATTGGGGTAGAACTTAGTATGAGGTGATACTAAAAAAGTAAACCATCTAGGAAAAGGTAAAAAGAGCAATTATCTAATATCAATGAGGTGTGAGAGGAAGAACTGACACAGAGGAATTAGATAGGGGAGGAGGGTTGGTAGTTCTGGAACACTACACTCATCAGGAATGGTTTAAAGAGAGAACAATGCATACATGTGTGTATGTGTGTGTGTGTGTGTGTATGTATATGTAGAAAAGTCTTCTAAATACAGAAAGAAATAAAAGGCTAAGGCGATAGGGAGGGGGGAGAGGATAAGAGGGATTGTAGGATGGGGAGAGGATAAAGGAGGGATCTTGGGGGTGTAGGTTAAATAATAGGAAAGCAAGGTAGCAGGTAGTAGTAAAGTAGAGGAGTCAGGAGAGATAGGAAATATGAGATACACACAAACAAAATAAAGATCAGGAGTAGGATTTATTAGGGAAAAAAGGCAGGGGTAGTAATCATGATCTCAGACAAAGTCAAAGCTAAAATAAATTTAATGAAAAGAGAAAAATAGGGAAACTACACTATATGTAAGCCATATTAACCTATATTGTTTCAGAATAGACTATTTAAAATAACTAGACAGTACAAGGTTTGAATATTGCTGTGGTTTAGGAAATGATGAGTTGGTGGACTTAGAAAAATATGGAAAGACTTGGACCTAGGGAGGAAAATGTTATCCACCCTCAGAGAACAAGTATAGTTTGGTCTTACATATAGATGTATATGTCTATACATATGAGTATGATTATAGATATGTAAGTATATGTATGTGTAAGTCAGTCTATATATGTTAGCTTATATGTATATATGTATGTGTATATATAGATTTATGTGTATATGTCTATACATGTATGTATATGTATGTGTTTAAGTAGGTGTATGTTCATGTAAGTGTAGGTATGTATACGTGTATTTATATATGTTTGTATGTGTATATGTGTGTGTGTATATGCATGCATGTGTATATGTGTGTGTTATACCCATGCTTAATTGTAGACTTATTGGGGGTGGGGGAAGAAGAGCAGAAAAAGAACAAAGTAAAATGTGCACAGAAGAGAACAAAAGAAAACTTACAAGGAAGCAAAGAAAAGATGGACAGCTTGGAACCCATGCAGTGTTAATGTATTTATTATATAGTCTTTCTTGAAATGGAAATGCATTGATGTATATTTTGAATCCTCTCATGTTTTACTGTGCACGTGGCAATGCTTTTTTTTTCTTTTCTCGTTTTGTATTTAAGTTTTAGTATTTAAGTTTATAATGTTTCTTTTTCTTTTCTTATTGTGTATTTAAGTTTTAAAACAATTTTTGTTAAAAGCACACATACACACACAAAAGAACTCATAATCTTCCCCTCTCCCCAACCCTCCCTTCTTGTGAACATCTCTATTTCTGCTGTGGACATCACCATCCTTCCAGAAATTCAGGTTCACAACCTCAGAGTTGTTGTCAACATCTTACTCTCCCATATACCAAATTTCCAATCAATTGTCAACTATCAATTTTTACTACAATATCTCTCACGTCTATCCCTTCTTTTTGTTCATACCATAACTACCCTATTTCAGTCCTTTATCACCTCATGCTTGGTCTATGATATTAGTCTCCTAAATGGATTCCCTAGGTGTCACAGTGGGTAGAGAGTCAGAAAGACCCTAGTTCAAATCCAGCCTCAGACACCTACTAGATATATATGTGACCTGAGCATACCACTTATCTTTGTCTTCCTGAGTTTCCTCAGCTGTAAAATGGGAATAATAATACCTACCTCCCAGCATTGTTGTGAGGACGAAATAAAATAATATAAAGTGCTTAGCACAATGCTTGGCACACAGTAGGCACTTAATAAATGCTTATTCCATTCCACTCTATACCTCAAATCTTTCACCTTTCCAAACCATCCTCCTCACAGCTGCTAAAGTGATTTTTTTCTAATGCAGAAATCTGACTTATCATTCCCCTACTCAATAACTACAATGCCTTCTATTATCCTAGGACTATAGGATCATAGATTTAGAATTTGTAAAGGATGTCAGAGGCCAGCTAGTCCAACTACCTTATTTTACAGATGGGGAACTGAAATCCAGAGAAGTTAAACGACTGAAGCATTGTCAGAAAGACAGTAAGTGAAAGAGCTGAGAATCAGACCTAGGTCCTCTGAATTCAAGTCCAGAACACTGTATTATACTACCTTATTCTTAGATTACTTGCCTTACTCTCTAAGAACAAATACAAACTTCTTGGTCTAGCATTTAAAACTCTTCAAAATCTAGATACAATCTTCATTTCTAGTTGTATTGTACACTACTCCCCTGCACACATTTTATGGTTCAGTCAAATAGCCTTCATCCTATTCCACACACAAGACACTCCATTCCCTATCTCTGCACCTTTGACCTTGTGCCTAGAATGCACTTCCTCCTCCTAAAATCCCTAGCTTCCTTCAAAGCTCAGTTAAAGTACTAGGTCCCACCCAGACCAGGAGATAGAGACAGATTAGTCTCTTAATGATAGTGAAAGGTAAAAGTGAGGAGAGCACAGACAGCTAACTATACCCATGGGCTACAAGTGGGGCTTATTAACGTTTGATGAATTGTTATTATCCCCATTTTACAGATGAATAAACTGAAGCTCAGAGAGGTTATGTAATTTGGCCATAGTCCAACAACTGAGTGTTAGAGGCAGGGTTTATACCATGCTGAGAAGTGGTTCAGACAATACATATTACTGTGGTCTACATTTTCTTTATTTCCTCACAGGTCTATTCATAATTAAGTTTAAAAAATCAGTTTTAACAATTTCCAATATGGAAAAAGTGGTTTTTACCAATCTCTCTCTCTCTGTCTCTCTCTGTATGAATGTATTTATGTATGTATTTATGTATATTCAGGGTGCTTACCTGGGTAAAACCTGACATGTGCAAAGAGAAGTAGGTGAATTTCTGTTTACTGAAACAATGGAAAACAGAATTTCTATGATCTTTTCCAAATTTTTCTCATCTTTGATACTATTCCATTGAAGTCTGGCATTAATCAACCTTAAAATATCAGTTGATTCAAATTTCAACACATGTTTGGATTCTAGCCTCTAAAGTTTCAAGCTTCTAGTGGTTCTTTGGGCAGGGTTCTTACTGTTTTTTATATTGGCATACCAAATTCATTGTACCATATCAAAAGAACTTGGATCCTCACTTTCAGCTTTCTTCAGTTACTACCTATTTGTTCCATATATGAAACACTGTGGTCTAATGGATAGGATTCTGGGTGTGGAATCAGGAAGAACTGGGTTCAGACATGGTCTCTGACATTTATTAGATATATGGCCTTGGGCAAGTCATTTAACATTGTAGCAACAGTGCTGCTATCAGCTACGGTGGAGGTGTAAGGCCAATAACACCAGTACACAGGAGGGCTGCTAGCATAGGTTCTTTGAGCTGCTTTTTTAAAGGAAAGCAACTTTGAGGGGTTAATAATCTTACGTTAATTAAACATACATATATTCACAGACAGGCTTCTAATTGTCTGACTATAGCAATATATACTTAGGTACGAGAGAGAGAGAGAGAGAGAGAGAGAGAGAGAGAGAGAGAGAGAGAGACAGAGAGAGAGAAGTACTAGCACCTGGGTTTTCAAAGCTGGCAGGGCTCCTTAACGGCTACCCAGAGTCTTGTCTGGCCAAATCACATGGACACTCTTCCAATGAGTGATCCCCCAAGCAAAATGCTAACCTCTGAATATATATACACTTCTTCAGAGTCAGAGGGCATCATGACCATGTGACTCAAACTCATGTGACTTAGGCTTTCTTGTGACTTAAGTAGGTCATCAAGGACTCTTGATTCAATCAAAGACTCTTGATTCAACAAAGGCAAGACTCAATCAAAGGCATTTTATTGCCTTAGTGCTGAGAAGCACTCTAAAAGAAAAAATAGCAAAAAGTCCCATTTTGCTTGCCATTACATTCCATCCCTCCAAGATCCTTGGCCTTACAATCTAAATGGCCATGGATCCTGGAACAAATAGAGGCACTATACTTTGTGATCCCATCACATAATAACTTATAAGTAAGGTGGCCACATAGTCTTAAATAAAACGTATCATTCATTATATCTTATAGCATTTCTCGGCATATATCATTGTTCGATAAACTAAACCATCACATTCATAGCAACATCTTTAAGCAAAACATCTTGTTTACACAATCAGGGGGTCCCAGGCCAGGGTCTTCACCAGCACAACATATCATCCTTAAGGGGTGGCAGAAAATACAAACACTATTCATCCCTAGGTCATAGCAAGTTACAATCTCCTCAGTCAATACAGAGTGTCCAAGTAAAGTCCTCTTTTATCTTGACTTGTGGTTGATTTCCAAACCCCATGGTTCCTTCTCTGTGGGCTGACTGCTTCCACCTCTTGCCTGGGTTTGCACGCAGGCAGCTCTCCATTCCCCCTCTCACCTCACCAAAGTTGGCAGGTACGCAGTTCTCCACTCCTCTGAGCTCTGAAGGTCTTCCCTATGACCTTAGAAGGTCTCCTTTGAGCTCTCAGGAGGCTCCCCTGCACTCTCAGAAGGTCTCCTCTGCACTTTTGGAGGGCTTTTCCCACTCTTGCTCCATGGCTCCACAAAATCATAGCTACCACAAGTGGGAAACAATTATCCCAGCCCCCATACTTTCCTTTTAGTTTGCAGATCCTGCCAAACTACTATACCATTTTGTAACAACAATGTTGCGTGCAGCTGCTGTGGAGGTGTAAGACCAATAACACCAGCACACAGGAGGGCTGGTAGCACAAATTCTTTGATCTGTTTTTCTAAGAAAAGCAACTTTAAGGGATTTACAATCTCACTTTAATTAAACATACATATATCATTCACTTAGTTCAGAGGAAAAAAGTCAGCACCCTGAACTTCAGAGCAAACACAAACAGAAATTACAAACACAAATTATATAAACAGAGCAGATAACACAAATCAGCAGACAGGGCTTTTGACCTTAGTGAATTATCCATATTTAGCATCCCTGCAAGATTCAGTCTCCCCATCCTTACTGGATTAGTAAATTGGATCCCCAGAGGGCAGCTGGCTACTCCTTCCCTCAGGGTCCTAGGAACAGTGGTGAGGAATTTTGGTTTTTAAATACTATTGCCTATCCGTTGTGCTCCCTCTCTCAGTATTGATTCACCAGTTGATATCAATTAGGTTTTTAAAAGAATATTTACTGAGGTCTCCCCAGGCTCAGAATGATCTACCCCCCTGCACACAGAGTCACTGGAAAGAATGTGTTAATACATAAAGAACAAATCAGTTAAGGAATATGTGTAGGCTATGGGTACCTCTAAGGGCAGCTAGGTGGCACAGTGGATAGAGCTCTGGACCTGGAGTCAGGAACACCTAGCCTAGACTAGCTGTGTGACCCTAGGCAAGTCACTTAACCCTATTTAGGGTTTCTTCATCTGCAAAATGAGCTGGAGAAGAAAATGGCAAACCACTGCAGTATCTTAGCCAAGAAAACCCCAAATGGGGTCACAAAGAATCAGTAACAATTGAAAATGACTGAACAACAACAAACAGTTTTTTTTTTTCTTTTTTAGTCCTGAAAGTTCTTTGAAATTTGCTTCTGAGTGTAATGTAGCAAGTGGACAAGTCGCTTTCTTGCTCATTTGGGCTAACTCCTTGCAGGATATGGTGTTTTTCTGCTGAGTCAATGTAATGGTTTAAAGCCAATGGACTAACTCAGATATTACTGAGACTGACTCCACTGGTTTCTGCTGCCAACCCAGCTTGCTGAAGGGAGTGTTTATGGCACAGACAACCTTTTGAAGCTTACAAGGCTATAATTTTGTCCATTCCTTATCTGGATATTCTTTCACCTAAGATCAGGAATGAATAAAACCCCAAAGAAGCAAGCACCATGTATTCAGGGATATATGATTACTGATTGGGGTGAGAAGGTGGCTGAAGCTGTTTGCAGCAGTCCTTCTTCATTTGAAAGCTACCAAGGAAAAGCAAAGTACAAAAAGCACCAGGTGCTTTAATGCTTTTGTATGCAAATTTAATTTGGGCTTTGTCCTTCCAACTCCAAAGGGAACCCACAAACTCCTCTTCATCAGTACCAGCCTCTTAGTTATTCGTGGTAGCACTAAATCTCCCCCCAAATTATATTAAAAGTAGGTAGGGAATATTGGGCATGCTCCAAAGATTGGGCCCTCATTGGCCAGATAACAATCAGCTATAAAATGACAAGTTTGAACAAGATGAACTCTCAGAACCCTTCCACCTCTAAGTCTATGATCTCCAAAACTGAAGGATTAGAGTAGATGGTTTAAAGCTTTAGTGAGTCTCACTGGTTTAAAGTACAGGGTCCTTAAAATATTGAATTTGGTGCCATTTCCTCCCGTACTATGCCTTGTGACAGGAAAATCCAACTTACTGACACCACTACCTTCACAAGGGTGAGAGGAAGGCTTTAATTCTTGTCGGCTCTGAAGTTTCCAAATAATGCACATGTATTGAGCCCCTCCATTCAAAGAGGAAAAATGAGTATTCAACAGTCCTTCCTCTCCAGAGATCCCTGTTCTATGTAAAATGCTCACACATTTCCAACAATAAAGATGAATCATAGACCCTCAAACACATTTACTACCATGTTTATTCTTCTAGTTTCCAAACAGACGCCTAAGGAATGAATGCAGTTTGACATGGAGGTGGTATCACAGAGCCCATCTGTGAATTTGAGCCCATGGATCACCGAAGAAGGGCAAGTCTCACTTGGAAAATATTTGCATCTTGCTGAATTAGTCAATGTAAAAGGAAAGAAATTTGGCCTTTTCCCAATTCTCTGAAATCATTTCCAGCCATGATTGCCACTGGGACCTGGCTGTCTTATAATTCTTTGGTGAATGAATTTCCTGTCATCCTTTCAAGGGACATGCATAGGTTGGAGATGGGGATTCTTCCAGAAGAAGAGCTTTTTCTATTTGTTGGTTTATTTATTCCAAACTTGTGATTTCATGGGTATGAGGAACTTCCAACCAGGAAACTCTGTTTGCAAACACAGATCTACAAATCATAATTTTAGGGCATCATCTGGGGGCACTGAGAAAGAATGAAGAAGCATTTATTAAGGCCTTGCTATGTGCCACACACCATACTAAACTCTAAGCATACAAATACAAACATGAGACAGTTTTTACATTCGAGGAGTTTAGAATCCAATGGGGAAGGACAATAAATAAAAAAGAGCTCGAAATGAGGGACCTGTATGACCGGCATGGTTTGGAACTGGCCAGGTTACCAGTTTCCAGGCAAGACAAAAGGTCAAGTGGTTTACCTAGGGTTACATTCCAGTATGTGACAGAATTTCTTGACACTATGACTGGATCTCTGTCAGTTCCATCATATTGCCTGACTTGCTGTTCATTAACTTCCTGGATTCATAATAATAGCTAGGATTTATATAACACTTTAAGGTTAGCTTAATGTAGGTTATTTCATTGAGCCTCACAACAATCCTGGGAGGAAGGTGCTATCATTATCCCCTTTCTACAGATCAGGGACCTGAGGCAAATGGGTCACACAGCTAGGAAGTGGCTGAGTCAGAATTTGGACTTAAGATTTCCTGTCTCCAAGTCTACTCTGCCACCCTAGCTGCCCTACATTTCCTTTGAAGAGCTTATAGAAGTTGGCACCTCTAACTTGAAAGAGATGCATCTCCATCATCACTCAACAGTGTGGCATTGAGTGGAGATGGTGAAGAGTGGTGCTGACTTGGGGTTGGAGTTTAGCATGGCATAAACGATGCCAGCACAGGTGACCAAGGAACTCAAGGGCAAAAGGAAGGCGAAATGATTTGTCCAAGGTCACAATAGCAGTAAGCATACTAAGACAGTGCTTTTTTCATTAAACTTTGCTATATCAATTCACACAAATATTCCCATATTTCTCTGAATTGCTTATACATATAATTTACCGTATAATAATATTCAATCATATTCACATTTCACAGTATGTTTGTCCATAGGCAGTGGGTCAACACCCAATTTGTTTCCAATTTTTATTACCACAAAAATGAAGTGTTGCTGTGTCTATTTTGGCATGTATCAGATTCATATTTCTATATTCAACCTCTGTGGAGTAATAAGCCAAGTAATGGGGTCACTAGGTCAAAGAGTATAAATAGTTTATTCATCTTTCTTAAATAATTCTCAGTCCATATCCAGAATGGCTAGATCAATTTGTATTTTCACAAATGTATAATAATAATAACCAGCATTTATGTAGCACTTGAAAGTTTGGAAAACACTTTACAAATATTTTCTCATCTAATCCCTACACCAACCCTGGCAGGTAGGTGCTATTTATGCTTCTGTTTTACAAATGATGAAACTGAGGCCGGCAGAGGTTAATGACTTGCTTAGAGTCATATAGCTAGGAAGTATTTGAGATTGGATTTAAACTCAAGTCTTCCTGACTCCAGGTTCAGCGTTCTATCCACTGTGCTACCTAGCTGTTTCTGTGATAGGACCAGCATTTTTCTGATGATGCTTTCTCATCGTGGGGGCATAAAAGTTTCCAGCCATCTGTGGTTGGGGTCTCTCAGACTTGCTGGGTGCCTGAGACCATTAGAATTGCCATACCTATAATGACTTACTGATCAGATCCGTTTCTGGATGGAGACAAGGAGGGGGAGGGGGAAGCTTCCAGAAAAGTTAAGGGTCACTGTATCCCTCCTGCATATTCTTACTGTATTAGGGCAAAATAAATCTTTTTTGTTAAATGTTCAATGACTTGCAGGTACCTCACTCTGTCCCAATGTTGAAATTGGACTAAAAGGGTGGTGGTGTTAGAGCCATGCTGATAACAGCTTCCAGTGTATAATAGTATGGCTATCTTCCTACTAGTCCTCTAACATTGATTGTTCCTGCCTTTTAAAAAAAATCATCTTTGTCAATTTTCATGATGGGAGTTGAAATCTCAGAGGTTTCATCTATATTCCTCTTATTAGTTTTGATTTGGATATTGTTTTATGCCGTTATCTACAGTTTGCAATTTTTTCCGGGACGATGGAGGTAACTGTTCTATTCTGCCCTGCTCAGACCAGGCTAAAATATTGGAGTGTATAAAGGGGATCATCCTTAAGGTGATGGGGTCTTGACACCATGGTACATGAGAATCAGATGAAGGAAATGCAGATGTTCATAAAGCCTGAAGAAGGTAAGACTTAAGGGGCTCATCAGTATTTGAAGGATTGGAATGTGGAAGAGGAATTTTAGGTTTGTTCATCTAAACTCCAGCTAGGGGAACAAGGAACAAATTTATAGAGATAAATTTTGATGTTAGGAAAATCTATTTTATCCTTAGAGTTGTTCACAAGTTGAATGGAATGTGTTACTAGAACTTCAAAGAGAGGCTGGATTTTGACTCATCAAGGATATTTTAAAGAAAATGCCTGTTCCAGAATGGTTTGAGATACAGAGGCTGCTGAGGCACCTTCCGCCTCAGATTCTTTGCCTTCATGAACACAAACCCAATGCACCCCCAAGTCCATCATCTCATCATTGTCAACTGAATGAAGTGATGAGTTCCATTCTAACATGGCAGCTAAGAGTGGGTTTTGATAGAGGGCAGGGTAGAAGCATGGGTTCAGAGCACAAGACACTTTCTAAAGGTTAGAGGTCATGTAAGGGGCCCCTGGGTACCTTGATGTCCTGCAGAATATGCCAAATGAGAGGGACATGAGGTAGAGAAAAACTGCCAAAGATCGATTTAGACTTCGTGAGTTTGAGTTTCAGACTCAAGTTGTTGAATTACCATCTGAAATATATTTTAGCAACAACTTGGCCAGCTTCCCACTGTATATTACAGTCAACACCTAAAAACACAGCCTAACCCAAAAGCTTGGTCTTTGCCAAAGTTCAAGCTGTCCTTGAAAATATAAACATGCAAAGATGTGTGCTGCTGCTCGTTGACCTCCACAGCAGGAACAAAGAGGAGTCTTTAAATTGCTTTACTTAGGTAGTGAAAAACCTCTGCCAAGATAATTGACAAGTTGATTTGTTGTGTTCACTTTCAATTGGTTTTGCTGGCAGTGAATCAGATATGTTCTTAAAAGGGACTACTTACTTTTGAGTGTGAGGTGGAAGCATAAATCATAGTTTTGATTCTATTTAATCTGTTGTTTCCCCAAAGCAGTGTGTCACCACAGTGTCCTTCTGGCCATAAATAAGAGCATTGGTAGGTTGTTTTCACAAAGTGAATTGTAAGTATGGTCATTTATCTTCTGCTCAGCCCTCCAGCCACTTGTCTGAGATTTTTCGTTTAGGAAGGAAGTAAAAAAATGAGTCATACAAACACCAAAAGTATCTCAAGGAGGTTCCCATTTAGAACATTCCTAAAACAAATGAGCTCAGGGATGGGCTGGGTAAGAGACACTTGGGTGAGTGTGACATTTAGATGTTAGGATACCCTGATTTCAAGCTGGAAAAGCTGGATCTCCAACTGTAGCTGTCATTTTTCACCTTTTCATCTTCTTGCCTCTCCCCCCCTCCCAACAATCTTGTACTTATTTTGCCTATCTGTCTGTCTGTCTCCGTCCATCTAATCTGTCTATTCATCTATGTATCTCTCTATCTTTCCATTATCTATCCACCTATCTATCCATGTGACATTCTTCTCCACCCCCCTTCCCCCCATAGAAGGTATGGGTATGCATTTGAGGGTATGCAGAGGCCTGGACAACTTACCAGGAATGCTGTCTTTGTAGCCCCAGTGTGCCTAGCACTGTGGTTTGCTCAAAGTAAGTGCTTAATAAGTATTTGTTAGTTAATTTATCATATATTCTTTCTTACTCCCTCTAGCCTCCTTTCCAAATTGTCCTTCTTAATTACCTGGTGAGCAGAGAGTATGGTACAGTGAATATAGACTTAGTCCTAAAGTCAGAAAGACCTGGGTTTTACAAACTCTGACACATACTATGTGATGCTGGGAAAGTATTATAACCTTTCCATTTTTCCAGACAACTCTCTAAGACTATTCCCTCTTCCATCTGACACCCATGTCTGCCTTCTTACAAGCCAGTTGCTTCTTTAGTATCTTGAATTTTCTTATCATTATTTTCATGAATGTCATGAATGATCTTTTTTGATTAAGTTTATGAATTATCTTCATTCTCTAAGTGAATTGTTTCTTTCATTTCTTCTTTCAACTCTCATAGTCTTTAGTATAGTACTGAATGCACAATAGGAGTCCCATTAATATGGATTGATTAATTTCCCATAGAAGATGTGTGATGTTACCAAATTTCCTGATCAGCTTCCTAGAATCATAAATCTAAGAGTTGGAAAGGATCTCAGGCATCATCCAACGCCTGTCTGAATAGGAATGTTTTCTACAACATTCCTGGCAAGTTGTCTAGGCCTCTGCATTAATAGCTCTAATGATGGACAACTCACTTCCTCTTCAGGAGACCCATAAATTCCTTAAGGTCAGGAAATGTGCATTTTTCACCTTGTATACCTGTTGCCCAGTACAATGGCTGGCTAATATTAGTTGTTAAATGAATGCTTTTAGAAAGTGTGGACCGATCAGGCAACTGTACTGTTAGGAAATCTTCTTGTCCTTCTGGAATTAAGATTGTAGAATGTTAGAGCTGGAATACACGATAGAGATCGCAGAATCACAGAGTGTTTGAAGATGTCAAAGGTCATTCAGTTTAAACTAGAGATAAACAAGATCTTTTCTATAGCATAACTAATAGCTTATCTTTAAAGACCCGTGGCAGTGCCTCACTCTTTTGGGTGTTTCCTTTTCATCAAGCATAAGATTTTTCTCTCAGCAGCTTCCACCCATTAATTCTTAAACTGCTCTGTTTGGACAGGATGAATAAACGTAATTGTCTTCCATTGACAGCCCTTCAAATGCTTGAAGGCAACTCTTATGTTTCCCCCAAGTCTTCTCTCCTTTAGGCTAAACATCCTGAGTTCCTTTAATAAATCTTTATACAGCATGATCTATTCACTTGCTTTCAGATTTCCTTGGACATTCGTTAGCTAATCACTGTCATTCCTGAAATGTGGTAGACAACATTTCCACATAGTATTCCTGTACATGTGGTCTGGCCAGGGCAGAGTGCAGAGAAGCTGTTACCTTCTTAATCCTGGCTCCAGCCAAGTCTCTGAGAGGGAATTGCTTGGGAGAAAAAAGGAGAACATTTCTCCTTTCTCCTCCTTTTCACCAGAGAATGACCTTGTAAACTTTGATAAGTCAGAAGATTTGGACTTCCCATCAGCATGGGTAGTAGTGTCTCCAGAATAGTAGCGAGTGATGGCGTCATCTGCATCAGGTGATAAGAACCAAGCTGACACAGTGAGGAAAGGCTCTATGAAGGTACCAACACTGAGCTCAGCAGAGAGCTGGGAAGAACATCATGAAGATTCTACAAAGGGAAGAAAGGATTTCAGGAAATCAAGGGTTGTCAGTTTACCCTTTAGCCAACACATGTCCACTTTCCCATGGAATCTTTATGTAATTGTTGGAGAATGCCTCCCAGACTTTTGTTTTCCTCAGCATGTATGTGTACGTGTGTACAAATGTGTGTGATGTTTTGTACCAACTATTCCATTAGACTACTTTAATAAACACTTATTTCTAAAAGTGAATTAATTCTGATTGGCTAATTTATAGTCAGTGTGGATCATACTAGTGAGGACTCACAAGCAATATTGAGTACAAAAGCTAACTTCGGCCATCTCAGGGTTAATCCTACAGGCAGTAGTCAGCCTCCTTCTGGGAACCTGGACCACCAGTTCCAGTGGGAGCTGAGAAATAGCCCTGGAAAGGGGTGCTATGTCCCTCTTACTACAACCTGGTCAAAGCATTACCTTTTTTTCAGGCTTCCATATTACACTGTTAATTCACTGTGTTGGTAGTTCATGCATGTATGTATTATTAGGGGACTAACCACTAGGAATCCCATCCTGTGAGCATGTGCATTTCTCAAAGTGCCATGTGCTGCTTATCTATATGGAAGGGGTGTACTAAATCCCTATATGGAAGCCAAGTAAGCCTGCTTCTGGGAATGCACAACAGAAAGTCTCTGTTCCCTGATTTCAGGTCATGTACAGGCATGCTGTTGATAGTCCTTTAATCATGTGGTAGATAAATGGATTTTTGATTGGTGGCTGAGCCAGAATTGTGTGAACATTTAAAAGCAATTGACTGACCAAAGCAAGCTTCCCTATCTCTTTCTTACCTGGCTGAATTCTAGTAAGGAGTTAAAGACTTCTATAAGCAATTGGATACAAAAGAGAGAAAACTAGCACCACCTGCCTATCTTCTCTTCTGGGAAGATAGCACATGTTCCTACAGTTGCTTCTCTTGTAGTGGTGGCTCTAAATGCCTCCGTCACCCCTACCTCCAACATGGAAAACTGTGAGTAGAACCAACCATGGCTCACCCTTGGAGATGTGCAGGGAATAGGCCTTTGCCTTACATCATCTAACGCCACTGTATCCAGTTCTCAGTATGGCTCCATTTGCAAACAAACTCAGGAGATTCAGGCCTCCAGCTCAGACTACTTCCTGGCTCCTCCAGGAGCCTGGTGGGCATGTCATGATGGCCTTACCCAGTGTGTCTCTGCTACTGTGTTCCTCAGATACCAACAGTGCCTGGAGGGCCCCCTGTGCATCTTGGTGGCCATGATTCCCTGGGTTTCCCTCCTCCCGGGTAAGGAAGGCTGGCACTATTTTTCCCCCAAAGGGCAACCAAGTTACCATCAAAGGTGAGCAATACCACTGCTCATCCTCATCTTAGGGGGCCTGGGGCTTGTGGGCTTCGCTGCCACTGGGACGGCAGCCCTAGTTAAAGGGGATCTCAACTATAAGGCCTTAAGTGCACAGGTAAACACTGACCTCTCCCACATAGAGCAGTCCATCTCAGTCCTAGAAAAACAAGTGGACTCGTTGGTGGAGGTGGCCCTCCAGAAGCGCAGAGGCCTTGACCTTCTTTTTCTCAAGCAGGGTGGCCTATGCTTGGCCCTGGGAGAGGCTTGTTGTTTGTATGCTAACAACTCTGGGGTGGTGCGGGAAAGTCTGAGGTTGGTACGCCAAAATATTTCCAATAGACAAAGGGAGCTGAAAAACTCTGAGAACTGGTATCAATCCCTGTTCTGTACATCCCCTTGGCTCACTACACTGGTGTCGGCCCTGGCTGGCCCCCTCCTCCTCTTCATTATAGCTCTGGCTGTGGGCCCCTGCCTCATTAATCGTTTTCTGCAATTTGTCAAGTCCCGCATAAATTCTGTTAAACTGCTATTGATGAGGGATCTCCATTACCGATTTACAAATCCCAGTCCCCCTGATTCTTGTGACAGATCCCCTGAGAATGTGTCAGAATTGACACACTTAAAAAAAAAGTGGGGAATGTTATGCCCTACACCCCCTTTCAGTTTCTCCATCTTGCCCCAGCTCACCCTACTGTTTTTACTCCCATCTCCACGGACCCCACTGTTTGTGCTCCCATCTCCACAGACCCCACTGTTTGTGTTCCCTTCTCCACGGAAATAATCCTGCCTCAGCTTGTCCCACTGTTTGTGTCCCCGTCTCCACGGAAATCTAATTGTGTCCTTTACCTTTAAATATTCTTTCTCTTCCCTTGCTCACTGCTGTTCGAGTTGAGTAATTACTCCGAGCAGTCGCGCACTTCAATAAATCCACATCTAAATTTAAATCCGGGTCTCGCTTGCTTTTTCGGCACAACACTCTGCCTATTATGTTCATTCTTTCTTGTCCTGGGTGAAGGAGTATTGGCAATTCAGTGAACTAGAGGGCAACCTTTTGAGCTTCAAAAGCCTGGGACAGCAAGCCGGCAGCAGTCTAGTGATGGGAATCCATCCTAGAGTTTGTGTGCAAACAAGTCCGACAATGAGCAAAACCCCAAGTGACACACTTGACCTAGTATAGCAGTGGATCGAAGACAGCCAAAAACCAGCACCTTATCCATCAGTCACAGAATAACTGGAAAAGAAGAGTGGGAGTGTATGCCTTATAGTAACTGTTTTAACTTTGAGCTCAGTCTCCCTAAGGACCAAGATGGCAAAGGGAAAAGAATGGTGCTGGATATTGGTATTGTAAACGTTTTTATATGAATGTTCTTGTTACATCTTCTCACTAAATATCCCTTTATAAAACCTAATTGATTAAATAATACCAGGACAAGAATCACTGGTATTGCTATTTGGAACAACACACTGGAATGGGGGTTGGAGTGGATAGCATTGGAAAGAAATGTCATCACCTCTCAGAGCTCATGAAGATTCTACCTGCATTAATTCAAAAAGCATTCCTTAAGCACCTATGAGATCCAAGGCAATCTATGGGGTGCTGTGAAGCAAAGCCAAAAGGCAAAACAATAAATCCTGAGATCTTTTCAGAATAACTACTATCTTGCCATTTCCACTGTCTCCCCTCCAACATACACCCCATGGTGACCTTGTAACAATTTTTTGACAAGCCTTTAACTCACCTGTCTTGGGAATGTAGTTTTCTAATGTTTGCATTTATTTTATTTTCTGCTTTTACATGGATTTAGATGCTTGTTTATTGATAGGTTTTTTTTTTTTTGTTTAAGAGCATCACAATATTAAGTAGGATTTTAAAGACATCATGATTCCTGCTTAGGTAATGGTGTCTGTTGGGAGGCAATCCTCCTTTTTAAGGCTGTTTCATTGTCCACTGGGAGATGACAAGCTTACAACTGAACATTTCCATCTCTCCAAGATTTTATTAGAGAATAAAAAGCACCATTCTTTTACCTTTGGGGGTCATCCCAGAAGTTATGTTACATCTAAGTGACCCAAAAAGGGCACAAGTTTCCAGAGCTAATAAAACTTTTTTTCATTTTATTTTTTCCCCTTTTAGGGAAACTAAAAAATTTTCTCCCCAATAAGAGAACTAAAAATTACATACTGTTTGTGGGCGAATAGAAAAATTATCACAGAAACTGGAGCAGAAATTTCTTGGGTTTTTATTCCTCGTGATTGAGAAAAAGGTATACTTTGTAGTACGTGGCACAAAGAAACAAGGAACTATAATTAGAAAGCAACATAATACAGTGAAAAGGGTACTGATCCTTGGAAAAACTTACTGTCCCAAGTGTAATAAGCCACCTTTGAATTCTTCAAATGGGGGTAGAGTGGGGTAGAGAGATGACTACTAGTTATGTTGTAGAGATATTGGCCACTTATTGGTTATGTTGCAACACAGTGGTTCTCAAAGTATTGTCTAGGGATACCTGAGGATTCCTGAGACATTTTTAGGGAGTCTGTGAAGTCAAAACTATTTTCATAATAATAATAATGACATTAAATTTCTAATATGGTAAATATCAATAGATATAAACCACATAAGTAAAAGTTCTTATTTTTTAGAGGGAGGTCCTCAACCGTTTTTAAGATTTAAAGTGTTCTGAGACAAAGAGTTTGAGAATTGCTGTTGTAGAAGGATATTTTTTTTCAGATCAATTTGAATTAGATGGCCTCTTCGGCCCTTTCTAGCTCTGAGATTCTGTAATTCTGAGTTAGAAGATGTGAGATGAAATCGTAGTCCTCCTTAATGTTAATTCCTTTCTTTTGAGATTCTCTCCCATTTATCTTGTATATATCTTGTTTATACATAGTGTTTACATGCTACTGCTACATTCTACCCCACCTGTTAGATTATGAGCTTCTTGAGGCCAGGGACTATTTTTCTTTGTATCCCCGGCACCTGAGGATACAGTACCTGTACCTGTACCAGTACCAGTACCTGTAGTAGGCACTTAATAAATGATTGTTGACTTGACTAGTTCCAACACTTAACTAGCTGTATGACTTCAGTCACAATTGCACTACCTACCTGGTGCAATTACTATTAGAGAGCCACTTCATAGGATCCTAAGCTCTGGAGTTTAGTAAGAGACCCCAGAGGCTATCTAGTCCGCTGCTCGCAATTTGCAGATTAGAAACCTGAGGTTTCTGAAGGTCAATTCAGAGGCTGTATTTGAAACCAGATCCTCTGACACCAGAGTCAACATTCTTTTCAATGTACAAGGTTGACTCTAACCCTTCAAGTGATCTATAAATAGAAACTATTTTTATTCTTGGTATTTTAGGACTTATGTAATGATACCTTGCTTTTTTGTGGTGAAGCAAATAGAGCTTACATCTCTTTCATCCCTAGCTTTGACTCAAAGCTTATTTCCACTACAGATTTGCTTGACTAATGTTGCATGTTTCAATAGTCTTAAACTGTTTTCTGAAGCAATTACAGAATCTCACAATCGACTCAATCTCATAGTTGGAGGGGCCCTCAGAAACAACCTAATCCAAAGAAGAATTTCCTCTAAAAATTGGTTATCTAGATTTTTCTTGAAAGACCTTCAGTGAGGGGGAACTCACTGCCTCCCATGGCTATTCATTTCTCATTTGGACAGCTCTAGTTAGGAAGTTTCACCTTATATCAAGCCTAATTTTTACTCTTTGCAATTTCTGGTCATTACTCCTATTTCTACCTTTGGAATTCATATAATACCTTCCATAATATTTAAGACACTTTTCACATGTTGTGTAGGTATTCCTAGGCTTAAATTAAGTGCCTCACATGGTATAATATTGAGGCCCTTCAATACTGTGCTTACCCTACATTCTATATTCTCCAGATTATCAATCCCGGCTATATATTCTAAAATATGATGTTGGGAACTGAGTACAACACTCCAGATGTGGACTGCCCAAGGTAGATTCAGTGGGATAATCTTCTCCCTTTTCTGTACCCTTTATCTTAAAGCAGCTTACAGCAGGGTCACATTAGGATTTCTGGCTGACATATCGTGCCATTGACTCATGTTGACTTTGCAGTTAATTAAAACCCTATTTCTCTCTTTTTTTTCATACAGATTGGACTGTAGCCATCCCTTACTCAGTATGTATTTATGAAGTTGATTTTTAAAACACAAGTGTAAGACTTTATATTTATCCCTATACAATTTTATCTCTTTTGATTAGGTGCAACACTCCAGCTTTTAAAATTTTTAAAATTCCTTGCGCCATCATCCAGTATTAGTTATCACCTCCCAGCTTTATTTTGTCTAATCAATATTTCTCTAGTTTATCCACAGAACATCATGAAAGACTTTGCCCAATGGATCTTCTTGTACTTTAATATGTAGCCCTCAGTTTCTGTGTCTTGTCTGGGGCATGCCAAGTTCAGGTCACATGGAGGCACCCCTGAAGTGCTTTTAACCATGTCTTGATTGCTTACCATGGAAACCTCTGTGTCACCACCTTATGGGTAGAGGGAGCCTTCTTTGGTTGGCTGCCTGTGTCTTTAAGACTGGCAAGCCTGAGGTGCTCATGCTTTTTTCCCCACCACTCTTTCTGCTACTCTCTTTTTGACAGCTCTTCTCTTCTGTGTTGAGATGATGAAGATCCTAGCTTACTCATAGCAAGGATGCCATAACCAGTGAGAGGGCAAGGATTCTTCGTCCTCTACTCCCTCTCTTTTACCACAGCTCTAAGAAATAGGCCTGGGGGTGTTTGTTTCTGTTCTGTTTTGTTCTCCTCCTTTTCAAGTACTGCAGATGACTTCAACATTGATGAGCCATGACAACATTGGAACCAGGATTGCAGATGGAGTGGTGTTGCCAGGCAGCCCAGCATCGATGCCCAGAGAAGGCACCCCCAGTGTGCCTCCAACTATAGCTGATTCCCTGCCCTCAAGGTAATTATTTTCTAATGAGGAAAGACAACCCATAAAAAGAAGCTCAAAAACCGAGGGGGAGGGGAAAACACCCAAGTGTGTCATAGAGAATGTCCAGGAAGTCAGGAGTAGAGCCCAGAGGGCAAGGGAGACCTAGATACTTTAATAATCTGAGCCAGATTCTTCATATGCCTAGATGATAAATCAACAAGGGAAGACCTCAAATCTCCTGATGTCTCCTATTTCTAAGTCCTGGTACCCAATTACCCTCAGGATCAAATTAAAATTTCTGTTAGGTTTTTTAAGCTCTCCACACCCTTCCTTCCTTGTCAATCTTTCTTACTGGCTTTCATGTAGTTCCTTGTAGACAACACTCCATCTCCCAACTGAGCCTTTTTACTGGCTGTCCCTCATGTCTAGAATCCTCTGTCTTTTTACCTTGGCTTCTTGGCATCCATAGATACATTTTTTGTGCCCAAAAGTCTCAGCTGTGTATTGTCAGTTTGAGTATCTTTGAACAAACTACTTAAAAGCCCAGTACTATAGTTTTCTGGTAATTATCACCAAGTCTTTGACACTGTTCCACATTCATGCTTATATATACTGAGAATATATGAAATAGATCCAAAGTATTTGATGTTCATATGGAGAATTATTTACTATTTAAAACATCCTACCAATTCCATACTGTTAAATTTAACATTCAGCTCAAATCCCATCTTCTGTAAGAGGTCCTTCCCAGTCCTTCCCAATGGCTAGTGTCTTCCCTCTGAAATTATCTCCTATTTACACTTGTATGTATTTTGTGGGTGCATGGTTGTTTGTAAAGTTTCTTCCCTATCAGAATGTAAGCTCCTAGAGGGCAGGGACCACGTTTTTGCATTTCTTTGTATCTCCTGTGCATAATGCTATGTCTGGACCACAGTAAGAATTTAATACTTATCGATAATTACAATGATGAAAGCTTGAAATTCTTTGCTTTTTGAGGATGTAAGAGTGAATATGTTTAAGAAACCTAATACAAAGCTGTTGTAGGTATGATATCATTCTGGGTAGTCATCCAAAGACAGCAGTAGAAAGAGACAAAGCATATAACAATATCCTCCCACCTCTGAACTGTGAAAAATGAAAAAAAATTATAAGGACTTGGAAGTAAGAAGTCTTCAGAGAAAATGAAAATTCTTTGGGTATTTATTTTCTGCACTTGACCAACCCGGTGGTGTTGTTGGTTTTGTTTTTTGTATTTTCCCTATCTCCCTCTCTCAGTATGTTGCTCTCTCATCCCTTAATTTCATTTTATTTCTTTTAGATATCTTCCCTTCATCTTCAACTCACCCTGTGTCTGCTCTCTCTCTTTTACATATATATATATGTAAAAACACACATATATATATACACATACATACACATACATACATATACACATAGATATATACATACATACACATTCACTTATATATATACATAAACATACATATATATATATATTTATATACATATATGCATATTCCCTTCAACTACCCTAATACTGAGGTCTCATGAATAATACACATCATCTTTCCATGTAGGAATGTAAACAAAACAGTTCAACTTTAGTAAGTCCCTTGCAATTTCCGTTTCTTGATTACCTTTTCATGCTTCTCTTGATTCTTGTGTTTGAAAGTCAAATTTTCTATTCAGTTCTGGTCTTTTCACTGAGAAAGCTTGAAAGTCCTCTATTTTATTGAAAATCCATATTTTGCCTTGGAACATGATACTCAGTTTTGCTGGGTAGGTGATTCGAGGTTTTAATCCTAGCTCCATTGACCTCCGGAATATCGCATTCCAAGCCCTTCGATCTCTTAATGTAGAAGCTGCCAGATCTTGGGTTATTCTGATTGGGTTTCCACAATACTCAAATTGTTTCTTTCTGGCTGCTTGCAGTATTTTCTCCTTGATCTGGGAGCTCTGGAATTTGGCAACAATATTCCTAGGAGATTTCTTTTTGGGATCTATTTGAGGAGGCGATCGATGGATTCTTTCAATTTCTATTTTGCCCTGTGGCTCTAGAATATCAGGGCAGTTCTCCTTGATAATTTCTTGAAAGATGGTATCTAGGCTCTTTTTTTGATCATGGCTTTCAGGTAGTCCAATAATTTTTAAATTATCTCTCCTGGATCTATTTTCCAGGTCAGTGGTTTTTCCAACGAGATATTTCACATTGTCTTCCATTTTTTCATTCCTTTGGTTCTGTTTTATAATATCCTGATTTCTCATCAAGTCACTAGCTTCCACTTGCTCCAATCTAATTTTTAAAGTAGTATTTTCTTCAGTGGTCTTTTGGACCTCCTTTTCCATTTGGCTAATTCTGCCTTTCAAGGCATTCTTCTCCTCATTGGCTTTTTGGAGCTCTTTTGCCATTTGAGTTAGTCTGTTTTTTAAGGTGTTGTTTTCTTCAGTGTATTTTTCAGTATTTTTTTGGGTCTCCTTTAGCAAGTCATTGACTTGTTTTTCATGGTTTTTTCGCATTCTTCTCATTTCTCTTCCCAATTTTTCCTCTACTTCTCTAACTTGCTTTTCCAAATCCTTTTTGAGTTCTTCTATGGCCTGGGGCCAGTTCATGTTTTTCTTGGAGGCTTTTGTTGTAGGCTCTATGACTTTGTTGTCTTCTTTAGGCTGTATGTTTTGGTCTTCTTTGTCACCAAAGAAAGAATCCAAAGTCTGAGACTGAATCTGGGCACGTTTTCGCTGCCTGGCCATATTCCCAACCAACTAACTTGACCCTTGAGTTTTTCGGTGGGGTGTGACTGCTTGTAGACTAACGAGTTCTATGTTCCACATTTGGGGGGGAGGTGCCAGCTCTGTCAGACCCGCAGTACTCCTTCCCCAAGAACCCCCAGTCCAGACTGGGCTTAGATCTTCAGCAGGCTGTTGCACTCCTGCTCTGATCCGCTACTTAATTCCTCCCACCAGGTGGACCTGGAGCCAGAAGTAACAACAGTTGTAGCTGCCCCACCTCCGCTGCCCCCGGGGCTGGAAGCTGAACCGGGAACTCCTTCCACTCCCGCAGCTTTTCCCACTAACCTTCTCCGCAGTCTTTGGTGTTTGTGGGTCGAGGGGTCTGGTAACTGCCGCAGCTCACATATTCAGGACGCTAGGGCCCCCTCCACCCGGCTTCTGGTCTGGATGGTCCACGCTGCTCAGGCTGGGCTCTGCTCCACTCCGTTCCCAGCTCCCAGCTCCCAGCTCCGTGTGGAATAGACCTCACCCAGAGACCATCCAGGCTGTCCTGGGCTGGAGCCCTGCTTCCCTCTGCTGTTCTGTGGGTTCTGCCATTCTAGAATTGGTTCAGAGCCATTTTTTATAGGTTTTTGGAGGAACTCGGGTACGGAGCTCACTCTAGTCCCTGCTTACCAGCCGCCATCTTCTAAGGGAACATTCTAAAGCAGTGTGACCAATGTATTATTGTATTTACAACTTTTACAATGGTATAACATACAAAAAAATTAGGTATTAGAGCGCAATAGCACTTGTGAGCATGTGTAGCATGTATGACTGACGTAGTCCCCACAGGAACACAGCAGACATTCTGTAACTGGTTCTGATATACTAACCAGTAGGTTTTTACAAATAATTTTCTACAGTAGATTTCACCTTCACAGTCACCCAGTTGACCAGATGGTGTAAAGAAAGGACCACATCTTTGTTGTATTTTGCTATTAAACAATTGACAGGAAAGCAAGCCACATAGTTAAAGGCTCTCCTCTGACAAGGTGTCCCCTAATATTATGTTAAGATAATACAAGATTTCTTGATTGAGAGAAGAATAATAAATGGGGCAGCTTCAATGCAACCTATGAAATGTTACAGAAGTTAGTAGAAGGCTGCCAGAGTATTGGGTGGATTATTTACAGAAGATTCATGAGACAAGGCAAGAAGTAGATAGGAGAAAGTGTGGCTGGGTTGAGATATGTTCTGTTAGAGAAAGTATCTGGTTTGAGTCCACAGCAAACTCCACTGTTTGCTATTTGTGTGGCCATGGCAATATCTCAGTTTCCTCATGTAAAATGGGGATCACGTTGTCTTCCAAATTTGAATCAAGGGTCCATTAAAATGCCAAAGAACTACAATTTACAAAGTGGCCAGTGGTTCACAAAGCATTTTCTTCACAACAGCTTTATGAGTCAGGTCATACATGTATTATAATATCCATTTTATGAATGAGGAAACTGAGGCTTTCCCAAGGTCATACAATTGGTAAATGAAATAAGGGCTTGAAACTGGTGTTCTGATTTTGATTCCAGCTGTTTGAACTAAACCCAGTTGTATTGCTTGTTGACTGTACAGTAATGACTGAATTTTAACATGTGAACAGAGAAAAGACACATCAAAGTCAAAGTAAAATTCTTTGCTGGCTGTTTTGGACTATATGAGAGTCTTTAGATCACTAACATAACTATAGAGCAAAGTTCCTTTCTTGCATTTTCAGTTGTAATATAATTACACTAAAATGAAAACACCTATGTCCAAATGTCTACGCAATTTGGACATAAAAATAATCTTTAAAATTAAAATCTTTCTCAATGAAATTAAGGAAAAAATACATGAAATGTCTTTAGATTGAAACACTGTCTGGAACCCAACATGAGATATGTTTGAAAGGCATTAAAATTAAAACGAATTGTTTTCTTGTGTGAAAAATAACACTTATAAATGATGAATGACCTCCTAAAGAAGTTATTTTTAAGTGTTTTCAATTCCTATTAGGATATTAATGAAAGTGCCTTCTGGAAATGTGTCTAAAATATACTATCATTTGGAACTCAAAATTTTTAAAAAAATGAATTTTAAAATTTTAAAATTTAAATTTTTAAAATTGTTTTTACATGTAATCAGGGAAAAATAAAATATTAAATTTTAAAAACCATGCTATCAGATATCATCTGTTAATTTCCAGAGTGTATCAAAGTAAAAGAACTTAATATAATAGCTTTCATTTCTTTTCTTTATCTGGTTACCAAGACAAAAAGATTTCAACAAACATTTGTATATCAGTAGACATTTACAATTAACTGGCACTTTCCTGCCCATGCACCTGTTTTATTCAATAATGTTGTTCATTATAATTTATCACTTTAACTGTGAAATTGACCTCTGTTTGATTGTGAAATTTTTGATGAGCCAGGACGGACTCTGTACTTTAGGACACATGAAAATTCCACCAACACTTGTAATCACTAGAAAACAATAGAAAAAAAAAAAGAAAATGCAGGTAATAGATGTGTACTAGAAAAAATGGGCCTTGGCTATAGAACAGGTCTAAAGAGTTTCTTGCTAAGAAATATTTCCCTATTTAATAAAAAGCATTCCCTACTTACTAGTTAATACAAAAATCTCAACTAAAAATGAATTTTGCATGTGCACTTCAGTGGCTTTTTCTTTCTCTTGATATTTTAAATAAGTGGATAGATACATTTCTCTTGGGGACAGTTTTAGTGTATATATTGGAGGGAAGAGGATGAGGTCATTTTTCTAATTTCTTACCAGCCCCATGAATTTGCTGTTGTTTTTCCATAAACAAAAAGGTCTTATCATTTTAATTGTATTGACTGTTCATTTCCATCGAACAACACATCATTTCCATCAGAAGACTAGCCCCTTGGTAGAATGAATCCAATGTGTGATGAAACTGATAATTTTTAGCCAAAATGTTTGAAGGATTTACTAGTAGCTATCACATAGGAAGATTTCATATAGCATGCTCTATTCATAAAATATTACTTAGAAACACAGTCAATCAAGGAATTGCTTTAGGTAAACGATATATTTGCAAATACGTGAAGTATTTATTATTCCTTTAGTTTGGGAGAACTCCTAATATGGAAACTCCCTCCACCCATACATTTCAACCCACCTATAACTTTGTAGATAAGTCCTAGGGAGTTGTTTGAAACACATAGAGGTTAAATAATTTTGCCAGGGTCACATAGGTAATAAATGTCATACAATTTAATTTTTACAAGTAACTTGTAACTTGTAAGTACTCTGTAATTCGTTTAATGGTAATTTAAAGTTGAGATAATATGCATATCTAGTCAATTTAGGACAGTCTATTTATCAATTTGGATAAGGAAAAGTAATCTTCCATCAAATTCTTTATTTGTAGATTGATAGGAAAAATGGAATAATTAAATTTAGATGCAACTTTTTTATATAGGTGTAGCAGTTCTTTGGAGGGGGGATGTCTTCAATTAACATTCATATTTTAGAGTTCCTACAGGGGATATTGACTTCTCCTATTCTCAATATTTTAGATGTAGGTGACCCTAAGGAGCTAGATATTTCTAGACTGTCCCTCATAAGCTCTAAAAAATGTGCTCCGCATTAAGAATTAGTCAGCCAAACTCCCATTAGTCTTTAGAAAGGGAATTTACCAAGAAAGTAGAGAAAGAAGTCTTAATCCAAAGCATTCTTACCAAACGTGGGGTACATTCTTCCCTTGAATGCATGAGATACGTGAGGAGATTGGGCTCAAACTTGGAGTACCATGATGGTAAGGCACATATACATGTATGACAAAGGAGTAACTTGTGGCTCCTAATACTTTGTGGCTTGGAAATACTTTCTTGAATCCATAGCCAGCCTTCTTTGGCACAACAGGTTATGTAGTGACTATCCTTGGTCTTTCTGCCTTGCTTGCAAGTACTTCCACTGCTGTTGGTCACTTCTAACTGTGGTGGACACTGTAACTGATCCATTAAGTTCCAACCACCAGTGGGCCCTCTTATGCAACCTCTAGATCTTCTGAACACAGAGGTCACCTGGAGAGCTCCAACTTGGAATACTCACTTAAGATCAGGAAAGAACAAACACAAAAGAAATGGCTCCATTCCAGGCACGGACTTGCCTAGGAAGAGCATTACTGCTGCCTTGCAGCGAGGTGATGGAAAGGCATCCCACAAATGACCCTCTCAACAGCTTAGAGTAATCCTCTTACTTCAAAGCCAGATGGAAGAGGGACAGATGAATAGCAAGCCACTGCTTAGTATATCCACCAAATTCTGCTTCAGCAGCCAAACACAGGGAGTCAACTCAGCTATGAGTTATACTTGGCTGGAAGCCGGTGGCTAACCCAACCCCTCACCCCTCTAGAGTTCTCCCATGGTTCACTGAAAGCAGGCAGAGAATATCTGCACATGCTTAGTTCAATGCCTGGCACATAGTAGGTGGTTAATAAATACTTGCTGATGGATTGATTGATGCTCTGTTGGGGTGTGGAAGGACAGGCTACATCACACAGTGCTACGTAATGGAATTGTAGCATCTCAGAATGGAAAGGGATCTCAGAGATCATCAAGGTCAGGTCATACTTGAATAGAACTTTTTCTACAACTCCTCTGACACTTGATGATTCAACTTCTGCTTGACATCTCGCTCTACTTTGGACTGTTTTATTAGGAAATTTGACCTTACACTATGCCTCAATCTTTATTTTTGAAAATTCTGCCCATTTCTCATTGGGTCCATTAGAATGAGCCTAATCCTTCTTCCATTTGAGAACTTTAGTACTCAATATAGTATTCTATATAAGCTGGATAACAATAATAACTCATTTTCCCTTATGTCTTTTCTTTAGGCTAAAAAAATCTGTCCTTTAACTAGGTGTTATAGTCAAGTCGGAGTTGGAGTCAAAAAGACTTGACTTTGAATTCTGCCTCAGGCACACTTACAAGCTGTGTGAGTCTGGACAAATCACTAAATTTCTTCCAGCCTCAGTTTCTTTATCTGTAAAATGAGGATAACAACAAATAATAACCTTCCCCAGGGTTATTGTGAGCATCAAATGCAATAATACAGGTATGCAGCTTTGTAAATCCTAAAGCACTATATAGATGTTAGCTCTTAGTGTCATTATTATTATTAATTATAATAATTGATCTTCATACAGTATCAGAGTTATCTTCAGTACCATTACTTTACAGGTTATTTTCTTCTAGAAATACTCTAGCTTGTTAGTACCACATCAAAAAAAATTTTTGGAGCTGTCTTAAGAGACCGTTCTTGAGATCTTCATTAATATGAGAGTCACTTATTCAACAATCATCTAACATCTGCTATGGGCCAGACATTGGCCTAGGTACATACCTGCAGTGATGTTAGCATCTAAAGATGAACCCATTATGCTCTGGATTAGCCTTTAGAGGGATTCCAATGTGAGCCAATCATGTGGTGAGAATGAGAGATAATCGGTGATTAGCTCACAGACTGTTGATATTCACTTAATGTTAAGAGAAATAGAAGAAAACCCTTAGAACATTGGGTGGACCTTTTGTGGAAGATTTATGGATAGACGTGGATGAGACTTGTGCAGGATGAGAAGTCATGGATGGATTAGGACCTGCATTGGTGGAGATAAAACCCATCGTGATGAGATATCATCATCATCTCTCAAACCAAGCTTTGTTTTAAGAAGAAAAAAAATCAAATTCATAATGATAAGGCAGCTTTCTTCATTTAATTATCATCTTTCCCCAACCAGACCCACCCTATGAGTGCTGTACACTCAGTCAAAGTTAGAATGAATGGTGCCAACCAGTTGCCCTACAGACAATGACAACAGCAGGAAAAGGAAGCCAAGGTCTATGTATAATTTAAATCATGAATGACTAAGAATTCCCTGTACTTACACAACATCATTTATGGCACCAGTACAATACAGTAAGATGCCCTGCCAAAGATTTTATCCTGAACAGAAGGAACACCGAGGTGTGAGTGTCAAGGTCATGGTCAGAAAATAGTTCCTGTCTCATTTGTATGCCTTTGTGTTTCTTAAGGCACTGGACGCTTTCTCTTGACAGAGTTCTCTTTAATGATTGTGATCCTCTATTTGCAAGGAAAAGGCATCCAACATACTTGGAACCTCTTCTCTCTTCACTCTCTCTTGGTAATCTTATTAACTCCTAAAGGTTCAATTATTTTTATGCAGAATATTTCCAGATCTACATATCCAGTATTTTTGTCTCTTGAGAGTTAGTGACACGCTTGGACTGTTGGCCATTTATAGCTGTATGTGTGCCCCATAGTCATCTCAAACCTAAGCATATTATCAACTTTCCTTTTTCTGTCAAGTGCCCCGCCATCCTTCCAGTCACCTGGGCTTGCTGGAAAGTCATCCTTGACTCTCCACATGCGCTCACTTCCCTCTCTAATCAGTTGTCAAGTTTTGTATCTATCTACACAGTATTTTTTGTCTTCATATCATTTTCTCCATCCACATAGATACCACACTAATTTGGAAATTATAGAGGCCTGGGCTATTATAGCTATATCCTCTCCATTATTGATGTGCCTGTCTTGCTCCTCTTCCTTCTTCAATCCATCTTTCACAATTGCCAAATTGATATTCCTGAAATGTAAGTCTGAACTTATCACTAGGCACCTAGGTGGTACAGTGGATAGAGACTTGGGCCTGAAGTCAGGAAGACCTAAGTTCAAATGCAGCCTTAAACATTCACTAGCTGTGTGATCCTCAGCAAGTCACTTAATGTCTATTTGCCTATCTCCTTGACAATGAATAATAATAACAGCCTCAGCAGAATTGTTGTGAGAATCAAATGAGATAATATTTGTAAAGCGCTTGGTACAATGCATGGTATATAGTAGGAGCTATATAGATGCTTAGTCCCTTCCTCTTCCCCCTCTTCCTATCCTCAAAAAGCTCCATTCCCTATTGCCCTTAAGTTTAAGTACAAACTCTGCTATTTGACATTTAAAGCCCTTACAAATCTGGCTCTAGCCTATCTTTCTAGGTTAGTTGTGCACCACATCCCTCTACATGCTTTATTTTCCAGCCAAATTGGACTACTCTCCTTTTTTGTGCATGGCCTTTCATTTTTCATCTCTGGGCACCTACATAGCACAGTGAAAAGAGAGATGGTCCAAGAATAAGAGGACCTGAATTCAAATCCAGCCTCAAATTAGCTGTGTGGCCCTGGGCAAGTCACCTAACCTCAGTTGCCCTTCTTTTCCTTAACTGTAACGTGAGGCTAACAATAGCACCTGCCTCTCAGAGTTGTGAGGATCAAATGACATAAAGCACCTAGCACCATACCTGGAACATAATAGATGTTAAATAAATGCTTACTTGTTTCCTCCTTTCATCCCTTTCCTCCCTTTTCTCCCTCCCTTCTTCCCTGCCTCTGTCCCTCCTCCTTCCTTCCCTCCTTCAATCCTTCCTTCCCTCTGTTCTTCCTTCCTCCTTCCCTCCCTCCCTTTCTCCCTCCCTTCCTTCCTCCCTCCTCCCTCCCTCCCTTCCGCTCTCCTTCCCTCCCTCCCTCTCTTCCTTCCTTCCTTCCTTCCTTCCCTTCCCCCTCCCTCCCTTCCTCCTTTCCTCTCTCCCTCCCTCCTTCCTCCCTTCCTTCCTTCTTGTTTACAAGCTATCTATCACCTTTATCTCTTAAACTCCCCAATGCCCTCCAAGGGTTAGTTCAAGCACCACACAGATCTTTGCAGTTATTAGTGCCCTCCTTCCCTGATAATAGTATATATTTATTTCGAATATAGTTTGTTTCCTTGTCTGTAAACATGTTGTTTCCCTGTAGGAGAATAGAAGCTCCTTGAGAGCTGGACTCAGTTTCCTTTTTGTCTTCGTATTTCCAGGACTGGTGCCATACACGAGTGAACGAGTGACAGACTATCTGCTTAGAGGTATAGCAGTCATCTTCTGCCCTCAGTATGAACAGATGGGAGGATGGTTCATTTACAATCCTTCATGCATCACGGTCAGTCAAGTGAATAGAAAGTCTTTAGAGAAATGAGCCTCTCACGTGTTCCAGGAAGGCTCTCTGCCATTGTAAATAGGCTAAAAATAATTTGTATGGCTTATAAATTTCCTATGCGTAGGGGCAGCTAGGTGGCACAGTGGATAGGGCACTGGCCTTGGAGCCAGGAGAACCCGAGTTCAAATTCGGACTCAGCCACTTACCAGCTAAATGACCCTCCACAAGTCCCTTAACCCTGATTGACTCCTTAAAAAAAATTCCAATGTGTAAAGTGAGAGGAGAGGCTTAGCCTAGAGCTATTTTCCTCCTTCCCTTCCTCCTTTCATGATTCTATGATAGGCACCTACACAAACAGCTTTACATATGTTCTTATTCTTCTGCCAGAGCACGTACATGTTTGGGGTTTTTTTGTATGTTACGTTTTTGATGTTTCTACCAAACAGAACAGCTGGAGAAGAAGCTTCCACATTATAAGTTTGACCCAGTAGCAGGACATAGGACATGATTTATTGGCTGTCATCATTGAATATTTTAGAGTTTTGTTTCCTCAAATTCCATTAAGTTTATGCCAATAGCTTGTTATTAGTATTATTTATTAATGTTCTCATTCCTTTCCAGGCTACACTCTCAACTTCCTCTCTCATGTGGACTTCCCTTTCCAGCTTCGCTTGTTTGTTGTCTTCCCCCATTAGATTGTAAGCTCCTTGCACACAGGCACTGTCTTTTGCCTCTTTTTGTAGACACAGCACTTAACACAGTGTGTAGAACATGCTAGTCACTTAATAAATGTTGATTGATAGATCATTTTCTTCCCTCATTAAAATGTAAGCTCATGGGGGCAGGAACTTTACTTGTGTTTCTACTTGTGTTTGTATTTCCAGTTTTTAGCCCATAGTAAGTGCTTATTAAGGGCTTGCTGACTCACTGACTACTATACATTTATAGGTTAGCTGTCCTCTACTGATGGGTGGAGTTTGCCTAGTTAGAACACAGCACAATATATCCTTGAATTATGTATTTTACTTGTACTTCCATTGCTTGATTCAATTTAATAAACATATATTAAGTACATAGTGTGACTCAGGCATTGTGTTTGGTGCTGGGGACAAGATGAAACCACATTCTTGCCTTCAAGTAGTTTGCATTCTACTGGGGGTGGTGGTAGGGACATAAATATACATGGATAAATATTGTTAAACATCAGATAATGCTGCCAGCCAATAACCTGATCTTTTCTGTCAAAAGAACCAGGCACTGGTAAGTGCCCTGCTCACATTAATAGTTATACCCTCCGTCGAACAGTAGAGAGAGCCCTATCTCATTTTTTTAAGCTTGTGAGTTCTATAAGAATCGTCTCATTTCTCCCTCTCCTAGTCACTTCTGATTTCCCAACTTCACTCTCCTCATTTTATAGGTAAGATTCACGTCTCACCAGGTTATAATCCCTGTTATACTGATGCAAAATGCTCTATATACCAAGTGATTTCAAGAAGTAGAGAGTAATAGAAATTTTAGGGATCAAGAAAGATCATGGGTGGGACAGCTAGTGGTACAGCCCTGGAGTCAGAAGGACCTGTGTTCAAAGCTAGCCTCAGACACTTACTAACTGTATGATCCTGGGTAAGTCACTTAACCCCTAATGCCTCATGAAAAGGGGGGATTCTGAAAGGCAAAGGTGAAGATAGAGGGAGTTCTAGACATGAGGGACCACCTGAATTGAGGAGTAGTATGGTTGTGGAGAGCCACATTGTCTCTGCCACCACTAACACCATTTATCATTGATCAGCAAGTAAGCTCAAGAGCCCTAGGAACAGTAGGGTTCTCTCGGATCACAGACCCTGCTTCTAGCGCAGTACCCATGGCCATCATCCAGAGGAACAGCACCTGTGAGACCTGTTAACTACCTCTGCAGGCCCTTTAGCCTTTGTCTCATTGGGGGCCATAGCTTCCAAAGACCCCAAAAAAGCTCTTGCCACCAAAATCCTCAGCATCGTCAAAGGGTTTAGCAGGTATGATTTTATTGATGGAAATGCAACTATGCTTCGATCCCTCCTCCTCTCTTCCCTCCCCTCCTCTTCATTTTCCTACATTAGCAAATCAATTGAGTGTAGATGCACGTGTTATTACTATTTTCTACTTCAGAAAATAAGATATTCTATTTCTGTTACTTTTGGGATAGATTTTATTCTGACTTATAATGATAAAATTCCATAAGAAAACTATTGGGATAAAATTATTTTAGTGCCTTGAAGAAATAACTTCTATTACTATTATTATTAATATTTGTTGTTATTGTTTAGTCATTTTTCGAACATGTCCAACTCTTCATGACCCCATTTGGGGTTTTCTTGGCAAAAATATTGGAGTGGTTTCCCATTTCCTTCTCTAGCTCATTTTTACAGGTGAGCAAACTGAGGCAAACAAGGTTAAATGACTTGCCCGGGGTCACACAGCAAATGTTTGAGGTCAGATTTGACCTTAGATCTTCCTGACTCTATGCCTGATACTCTATCCACTGTACCACCTAGCTTCCTTATTATTAATATTAATGTCATGATTATCAATCTGGACCTGTGATTTCATCAGCGTAAGGAACTGCTTAGGGCACTGAGTGATTAAAACAGGGTGACATAAATAATGGATGTCAGAAGCAGGACTTGGCTCTAAGTCTTCCTGATTTCAAGGCCAGCTCTCCATCTTCCACACTGGCTGCCTCATAAAAACATCACATCTAAGCTTTACCTTTGAAATGAGAAGCATAAGATAAGTGTTATATACGCAGTTTTTTCCCAATTACCTAATTTACTTGAAAATGTTTGTTTACTGATAAGAGAAAGCTTGTTATCTATTTCAATTGTACCACAAGCGTAGTTTTCTTTGATGTTAGGAGAGAAACAGGCAGATGGGGCTGCACTCTTGGTCATCTTTGATATCTCTACAAAGAAGACACTCTTGAGAGCAATGGGTTTCTAAAGAAGGAGGAAGGTCAGTAGGGAGGCATTTTTATTTAGGACTAGCCTTTCAGGTTGATAACGGAGGAATGGAGGGATTCAATTTGACAAACATTTATTGAATACCTACTATGTGTGAGGCATTGTGTAATGCACTGAGGTTATGATTTTAGCCTTAAAAAATCCACCTGTTGAAAACCTTTTCCCTAACAAATTCCAACGTGCCTAAATATGCTTAAACATAGCAGCAAGTTCTTTTTTTAAAAAGGCATTCATGTATATAAGATAAAGTTATTGTGAGTTGATATGGCCTCCCAAATCACAACCTATTTTTAATTTATTGTCTTAGGATGTTGTATGAGTCCCACAGAGGCTAAATGACTTGCCTGGAGTCACACAGTTAGTAATTGTTGGATAAAGAGTCAGATCTCTGGGCTCCAAGTACAGCAATCTATAAAATTAAATTTCAGTATGAGTAGAATTTTAGGAGAGTTTCCCAGAGGTTGTACATTTGAAGTCAATGATGACTTCCAGGCTTTAGGGAACCCATTTGACACTTGAATGTGTCTGGATTATTGCAGGGTAATTGCAGATTCCTTGGTGAGCCAAGTGCACTTTAAAATTAGCTTAGTGATCTGCTGCTATGCATGATGGTCCAGGTGAAGAACTTGTGCCTCCTGGTCCTTTCTGATCTTGTCTGACTTTTTGTTGTGTGTTTAGGTGAGGAATGTTGAGTTTTTTGGTTTTTGCTAACTTTGTTAGTAGAGACTGTGGTTTTGGGAAAAGATGGCTGAGTTACTGAGAATTCTTAATGAAAATTGTCAGAGAATCTAATAACTGCTCAGGAGATGGATGGAAGAAATCATTGAATTAATTGTCTGGGGAAAAATTCAAACTCTAAACACTGACTCATTATAATGGTAGAATACGGTGCTCCCCTTCTCTGTCTCTTTGTCCCTATTTTCTCTATTTTTGCCTCAGAGTAAGAACTGACTGGGTGAAGGAGAAATCTGCCCTTCCTCTTAGGATTCATAGGATCATAGGGCTTAGGGAAAGGGGAAGGGAAGAAGCATTTATATAGTACCTACTATGTGCCAGGCACTGTGCTAAACACTTTATAAACATTATGTTGTTTGATCCTCAGAAAACCCTGTGAGGTAAGTACTGTTGTCATCCCTTTGTTATAGTTGAGGAAACTTTAGCCATACAGGTTGAGAGACTTGCCCAGAGTCATGCAACTAGTGTCTGAAGCTCCAGATTTGAACTTGGGTCTTTTTGACTCCAGGTCCAGTACTCTATCCATTGTTGCACCTAGCTTCTTCTCTAGTGTTTGTAGGGACATTGGAGAGCATGTAGCCCGACCCCTTCATTTTCCAGATGGAGAAGCTGAGTGACTGAGATTTTAAGTATCGCTTATAGTAAATAGCAGTACAAGAATTTGAACTCAAGTCCCCTAGAACTCTTGGGGTGGAATTTCAACTTCCATTTTGTTTTAATTCCTTGCTTGATATTCATTGATTCATTCCTTCTCATATGACGTGAATTTGAGACTCTCCATCATTCCAATTGCCTTCCTTTGAGCATTCTCCAGCTTATTGATGTCACTTTCTCGACAGAAGCTTATTAATGAATTCTGTGGATCCAATCATTCAACTAATTTAAAATCTACCTAAGCACATAACGATATGGATTTCAAACTCAATAGGAGTCCACACTATGATATCTGAGCCTTCTCCTTCCCAGTCAAATTCCTTGGCAAAGAAAACAGAAACGAGTTTTCATAGTTCTTCCTTTTCTGTCTGCTATTATCATTTTCCTATCCAATCCAAGCAATCAAATCTGATCCTATCCCTTTTCTGATGTTCTTCTAACCCCTAATACAAAAGCCTGTTATTTTTGGAAAATCAACTGTACAAAGCAAAGGTAAAAGAGATATGACTTAGTAGTTTTTAAATAAAAGATCCTAAGGTTTTAATTGACTGAATCTTGTTACAACTCAGTAGTATGATGTAGCTGCCAAAAACCAAACCAAACCTAACTCAATCTGAGATTTCATTAATCAAGATACAGTGTTCAGAGCAAAATCCTTATTCTGATTGTACATTAAGCATTACTGAGCTCGCCATACCACATGGGGAGAATATTCAATTCCTGGTTTCACATTTTAAAAAGGACATTATCAAACTGTAGTATGACTGAACAAGGCCAATAAGATGAAGGGGAACAGGAAATCTCATTATACACTTGAAGGACCTATGGTTGTTTAGTCCGAGGAAGAGTCTGTGAATCTGATAACTGCCTTCAATTATTTAAAGGATTAGCATCTAATCTCACTTCCACTTGCTAATCTCTGTCTTAAATATTGCTGAAGTTTAATTGCTTTTCTAAAGTTAAAAAACACCTAACTTTCTTCCCACACTCCCAGTGGATAGGTTTGTGTACAATCCATGGTACATGCACCCCATAATGGAAATCAATGATATTGAGTACTTAGTAAGTGAACCCCGCTTTTTGTTCTGATTTTTGTGCAGAAAAGGGAATGTATAAAACTACCACTGGATTTTATTTTCTTCTCTCTGAAACAATAGATAATTGCATTTGTATCTCTGAAACAAATGCTATTTTGCAGAAATGAAATGGTTCCGGTTTCCGGAGTCAGTGTTCTATGTCAGAACAAATGCTCCATTTCTTGAATTAAGGACCTTAGCCTGCTTTCTGTTCCAACTGATGTCTACAGGAACAATTACTGTCATGAATGGCTTCAAACAAATCTCATATATACCAGCAAATACAAGTCTCTGATTTCAGAAAGGAAAAAAAAAACTTTTCCATGTTTTTTTAGTTTTATTAAATTTTTGAGTATTCTCTAACTTATATTTTGTCTAAAAACATTTTTCTAATATGCTTATTTTTTCACAGAAACCACAACTCAGCAGATCCAGAGCACTGGTCTTAGAGTCTGGAAGATCTGAGTTCAAATACCGCTCTAGACACTTGCTAGTTATGTGATGTCGTTGGGTAATCTTTGTCTGCCTCACATCCTGATCTCTAGAATGGACATAATAGCACCTACCTCCCAGAGTTGTTGTGAGGATAAAATGAAATAATATTTGTAAAACAATTTGCAAACTTTAAAGGGCTACATAAATGCAAGCTTCTATTATTTGCTATTACTATGTTTGGAAATGCCTTTCCAGTTCCTCTTTGCCTCCCTATACTTTTAGCTCAATTCAAATTCTACCTTCTCCATGAAGCATTCCTTGATCCATCCTGTCTGGAGTGGCTTTCCCTCTCAGACATCATTAGCATTTTGTTTGCCTATATCTTGGTGCATTTATATAGACAAATCATGTTTGCTTTTTGAATCTTTATGAATACCCAATTTCCCAAAGCTGACATGTCCATCAGGAAACTCTGCATCATAAAAGTACTTGATTTACCTACCCTCTCTTCATTGCTGACATGGGGAACTATGGGTAAAGAATTTTGCATATACTGATAGATATAGGTGATGTGTTGGTGACTTTCACCCAAATGCTTTTCTTCCCTCTCTTTTGAAATATTTGTTACAAAGCTGTCTTTCAGAAAATTGCAAAGCTCCTCTTATTAATAGCTCACTGGGTAGGAGAGAGATAGCCAGTGTATTTAGAAATGAATATGATAAGAAAAAAAAGATATCAGTTTTTAAAAAGTACTTGGTTTGGTGAACAGATGACTCCCCAATGATTTTTTTATATCATTCAAGGAAAGTCACTATGTAAGGACTCTCAAGTTATGGTGATAAATTAGGTCCTGAAAGAAATGGACTAATTCTGTTAGGTTGTCAAAATGATTCAGGCATTCCATCTCTGATGCATGCTTATTTACATTAGGCCAGTTCTTAAGTTTTCTTGTTTTCTCTTAAATATCTGATTGAAACTTAAGAACAACATGGAGTTTGACACCGGTCATTCAAGTCATTGTTCTGGACCTGAATTGCATTTTCTCTGTGAATCAATACATGTTCTTTGGTATCACCTCAGTTTTGTGTGGATTGCAAATTAAATTTTTGAGGTATAATTTACTGATTGAGTCTTTGGTCTAGAGAGACGGCCAAATGACCATCGTTTTATTAATAACTTGCTGGCCTTATTAATAAAACTATTAAATTACCCAGAAACTATGTCTCTCGAACTTTTTAATCATCACAAATTATAGCGAACCACGAAGGGATACTTGAGGTAAAGAGAAAGATCTGACTTGAGGTGTCCCAGGAAATGCTCTCTCCTTCAAGTGTTCAACAGGTGAAAATTTGTTATCTAGGAAAAGGGCCTTGCCCAAGATTTTGACTCTTTCCTTAACCTGAAACTTCTGATCCTAACCTTTGGTCATCTCCGGGTAAGCATATATATGTCTATATGTCTGTTTCTGGTGTTTGTGCTGCAGCTTTTTTCTAATTTTCACTCTCATAGGGAGGCAATTGTCAGGCAGATGCATCTACTTGAGAAAGACTCCCTACAGTAAGGTATATTTAGATGAGAGAGAGAAAACTTGTGTATGTAGTAAAGGACCCCCTGAGCAATTTGGGGTATTATGGATATTCAACTTATGAAACCAATTGTTGGCAGTCCCCAAAAGTACCAGCAGTATGTATATTCTGAATTTCTTGCAGGAATAGGGTTTCGAAAATGAAATCTGGGTCAGTACTCTGTGAGAGAATCTCCAAAGCTACAATCCTTGTTTTTAAGCTTTTGGGGTTACATATAAATAAATCTGAGTGTGTGAAAAGAACTCTTTAAGTAAAGCTGTAGAGGCATGTAAGACTGGCCAAGAGAGCCTCGAGAGGCCACGTTCTTAGCGTTCTCAGGCAAAGGCATGTCAAAAGGATTCTTGCTGTCAGATAAAGTGAGTAAGGTAAGGGAGATATTAAAGCAAGGAAAGAAAGTCGTTTTAATCTCATCTTTTCACTTTCTGAGTTACTAAGTAAGGTTCTGTTCCATTTGTCTTTGTGTCCCTTTGTGCCAGGTTTTCTAAGGTTAGCTTGCTAAGTGAGGGAACCGAAGTATCCCAGTGAAACTTCTATGGACTATCTGCTTAAAAAGGGTAATTGTGAGTTTTGGAGGGGGAATCGGGGAAAGGGTTTTTTCTCTGAGCTCTTCCTTGAAGTAAAAGGCCCAGTTTTTACCAAAGGACCTAGAGCTGTAGCCTGCAAGGGCTGATGAGAGAAAGTTACCTTTGATTTTTTAATGGGCAAGCAAAATGAAATTCAAAGTCATCTAAAGTGAAACTAAATAACTGCAAAATGGATTTTTTTTCCTGTGCAGGAAGAAAGGAAGACAAAAGGAAAAGCCAGTTCCAGATGTGGCAAGTGAGTAATGGCCAGTGGTGGGATTCAGGCGGTTTGCACTTGTTTGGCAGAACCAGTTCCTAATTTTAGGTTCGAACGGATTGTTAGCAGGGGCAGGACCTGCGCTTCCTCCCAACTCAGTGATGGTGGCACCTCGGCTCAGTTCCATGGAGAACCGGTTGTTAATTTATTTGAATGCCACCACTGGTAATGGCCTTAAATGTATTTGAATGGGACTACTTACAGGGAGCCTGGTAAAATCCTAAACGGAGAGATGAGGGTAGGTAGAGACTGTAAAAACCATGGGAAAAAATCTATTTTGGTTGGATAAGAGAGGCAACCTTGGCTATTTTAGTCAAATGAACATTTAAAACTTGATTTGTGGATCTAAAACCTCTGCTGGTGAGAGGGCTTTCAAATATATATTGTTTTAAGGGAAGGGAGATTCAGAGGGGGAAAAGAACAACCTGAGAAGGAGATGAGGGGAGAACAACCTGGAAGACAGATAAGGGAAATATTAGAAATCAGTGGAATGAGATGTAGTCTGGGAAGCAGTTGGAAAATTAATTAAGGAAAATTTTGTAATGATGATGATGATGATGAGATTGACTATTTCCAGGAATCTCATAATATGAAATGCTTAGAATAAATAGCCCTTGTTTAAAATATAATACTAAATAATTGAAATTATCAATTAAGGTTCTGTATGATGACAACTGGAAAATAGATTCAGATGTAAGTGAATTTATTCTGATCTCATTTTAAGTGAAATTTATTATTATTCATTATTACGCTGTGTGGTTTTAAGCCAAGTTGCCCCAGTTATGTAATTTGTAATGTGTTTAATGATAATGCCTAACATTAATTTGATAATTTACTGTATGAGAAAGATTGTTAGAAATATGAAAATTCTTTAATTCTTTTGGGATATGGGTTTAAATTGTTAAAAGACTGATGTAATTTACTGAATGGAGGATATATATTAAGGATAATGAACATTACACATTTCTTTTCTGAAGAAAAATTTTCATGGCCAAGTACTGTTACATATTTTTTTTCCTTCTGCCCAGACCTATTCTAAATCTCCAGAAGCTTACTGGATCAGCAAAGAAGTTATGTTATCCTACTTAATAATCCTAGTATTCAAATGCTATAATATCTTTTTCCCCCACAGAGGAGAGCAGGCAATCTTTCAGGAAATTACAAAGCTCCTCTAATTATATAAGGCTTCTCCCAGAAACAAAGACCTCTATCTTTTTAATACCAATATTTTACAGGTGGTATAGTGTGGCCTTGAGTCATGAAGCCCTGTAGCGTCTGAGGAATTGAAAATGATATCACACAGAAGACAACGTGCAGACACCAACACAGAACCAAAGAGGAACTTGCAAGAACCGGAGTAAAAGACATCAACTAGGAGATGTATGGCAGGAAAAGGAGATGGGCTGGACGTGTGCTGAAGATAAGGGATGCCAGGTGGACAAAATGACAACTGCACTAAATGTCTTTAAGATGTCAGGAAAAAAGTGAGCTTTTTGGGTGAAATCCACAATGATGAACACTTGGAAGGACATAGGCAAGAGTCACAGGGGGATGGTGGTGGGTGTGGACGGCTTGTGATCTTTGAAGGGAACATCCAAATTGATGAACTCATAGACCCACTTGAGGATAATAATTTGATATTGTTAGAACTTGAAAAGTTTGATTTCCTGTCTATCTAACTACAAGTCCTTTTGTTTTCTTTTACGAAGTTTTACACAGATAGCACTTTTAAGATCACTTAGGCTACTTCAGTGAAATAGTCATAGGGACTGCCAAATAAAAACCAATGATTTATGATAAGAAACTAGTTGAGTTTGAAATTATCAGTGTCTGCAAGGCTTATTTACCTTGAATCCTTTCAAATGGAATTAGAGAGCAGAGTATCTTTTCACCAAATGGAACTGAAAGCAGGGACTTTGTATCCCCCACTGTCTTTAGCACATAGTCAGCCAATGTGTAGGAAGAATGAGAGAATGATTGAATGGAGGAATAAAGGAATAAAAACTGGGATGTTCCTGTAATCGATCTCCAAGATTGAAAGGACCTGATGTGCCTTCTAAACTATCAATAATTAAATTATATTCATTGTTCTCAATCATGTCAAGTACATTTTGTGATATTCTAACTGTCTGAAAATTGACAATTATTGGCAGCCATGTAGTATAGGGGACAGAGCCCTAGGCTTGGAATTAGGAAGACGTGAGTTCAAATCTTGTCTCTGGACTTCCTAGCTGTGTGTGATTCTGAGCAAACCATTTAACCTCTCTCAGCCTCAGTTTCCCCATCTGTAATATGGGAATAATAACACTAACCTCATAAGATTGTTGTGAGAATCAACAGAGATAATATGTTGAAAGCAGTAGTTATTATAATTATGTATGACTTATATGGCGCTTATATGGATTTATATGTATGAAAATAGTAAAAATATAAGCTCCTTGAGAGCAGCAAATGTGTCATTTTGCTTTTTATGTCTCTAGCACCTGCCACAGTAGAAGATTAATAAATGCTTGCTGAATGAATTGGAGGAGTATGAACCAGGCAATTTGACTAACTAAACCACTGCAGCAGTTTGTCTACAGAATCCCAGACAGCTGGCTAGACCTCTTATTTTAAAAAGTTGATTGAGTCAAACTCCCTGCAGGCATCATATAGAATGAGCCAAGACTGTGTTGGCTCAATGCCCTAAAGTAACTATGCTGAAACCTTTTTGTGCTATAGTAAATAATAATTTAGCCAAATATCCTTATAAAATGACGTATTTTTCTGACCCCTTTCTGTTAAAAGTTGTTAACTGGGCTTCTGTGGGTTCGTATTTAGTAAGAATGAGAATATCAAGGCAGAGCCAAGATGGCAGAGTAAACGTAGGGACTCACCTGAGTTCTGTCCCAAACCTTTCCACATACCTTTAAATACTGACTCTAAACAAATTCTAGAGCAGCAAAAACCCACAAAAAGATGAAGTGAAACAACTTAGAAGGTCTTAGAACTTAGAAACAAGCCAAGACAACTTAGAAGGTCAGCGGGAAAGGTCTGTTGCTCCAGGGTGAGAGAGAAGCACAGTCCAGCACAGGCTGCACTAGAACAGACCAGGCTAGTGCAGACTGCATCCCAGCAAACCAGGAGCAGACCTCAGAGAGATGGAATCAGTGGCAGCAGTGGCAGGGTCCAGACCTCTCAGCCCATAGATGGTAAGAATAATGGGTCAGAAGAAGATTTACAGGGGTCCCTTTGCTGGCACCAGGGACAGGACTCTGTTGCATTGATAAAGTTAAACTATTTATATTCCTACATGGGAAATGATATTTATAGCACCTGAAACTTTCTCATTATTAGGGCAGTTATACATAGACAGAAAGCAGGGGTTTGAGTTGAATGTGACAGTATGATTATCTAAAAAAAATAAAATTAAGGGGTAAAAAAGAAGAATGCAGTGGGAGAAGGGGAAAGGGCAAGGTATGATGGGATAAATTATCTGACATAAAAGAGGCCTGAAAGAGATTTTACAGTGGAGGGGGAAATGGGGGAAGTGGAGAGGGGAGCACATAAAACTTACTCCTACTGCAATTGGCCCAAAGAAGGAATAATGTACACACTCACTTGGGTGTAAAAATCTATCTTACCATATAGGAAAGTAGGAAGGGGAGGAGATAAGAGAAGGGGGGGTGGAATCTGATAGAAGGGAGAGCAGTTTTCAGGAGGGAAAAGTCAGAAGCAAAACATTTTTGTCTTTATTTTAATATTTATTTATTTGTAAAAAAAATTTTCTCCAGTTACATTACAAAAACAATTTTAACATTTATTTTTAAAACTTTGGGCTCCAATTTTTTCCCTTCCTCCTTCTCCACCTCATTGAGAAGGCAAGCAGATTGATATAGGCTATACATTTGTAGTCATGCAAAACATATTCATAATAGTCATGTTGTGAAAGAAAACAGACAAAAAAAAAAACTCAAGAAAAACGCCCATCAATTGGGAAAGGGCTGAACAAGTTGTGGTAAATGAATGTAATGAAATACTGTTTTGCTTTAAGAAATGATGAGCAGGATACTCTCTGAAAAGCATGGAAAGACTTACATGAACTGATACAAAATGAAGTGAGCAGAACCAGGAGAACACTGTACATAGTAAGAGCAATATTGTATGAGATCGTCTGTGAATAACTTAGCTATTCTCAGCAATACAATGTTGCTTTCCATCTCCAGAGAAAGAATTGGTAGAGCCTGAATGCAGATCAAAGATAGTTTTTCTTCACTTTCTTTATTTTTCTTGAGTTTTTTTAATCTATGTTTTCTTTCACAGAATGACTTATATGGAAAGAGGTTTTATATGACTGCACATGTATAATCTATATAAAATTGCTTGCCTTCTCAATGGGGGGAGGAAGGGAGAGGATTTGGAGCTCAAAATTTGAAAAAAAAATGTTAAAATTCTTTTAATGTGTAATTGGGAAAAATAAAAAAAATTAATAGGAAACTGACTATGGTAAAAAAAAAGAATGAGAATACCAAGAAATACTCAAATATTTGACTTCTCATCATTACTCTAAGTATTTGAAGCTCTCTGTCTTCACAATCCTTTCTTCTCTTATGCCAGTCTCATAAGATGAGTTGGCATTTTCCTCCCAAAGGCTGACTCCTCTACTTATGCCCTTTATCTCATCCCTATCTATCATTCTCACTATTCACATCTACTGGCTTCCTATGGACACACTCAGGTTTCTTGTAACCTTTAAAAACTCTTCTTTAGGCTGTATCTTCTCTAAAACTACCCTGTCTATTCTTTCTTTTACTATTAAACTGCTAGAAAGAGTTCTCACTGCCTCCACTTCCTTGCACTTTAGTTTATTATCCATTACCCAATTGAAACTGTTCCCTAAGAATTCATGAATTATTAAATTCGATGGTCTTTCCTTAGCTATCATCTTCCTTGTCCTTTCTGTAGCATTTGATAAAGTTGAATATTCTTTCTTCCCTTGTCTTCCATGCTCTTGCTCTCTCCTGGTTTTTCTCCTTTTGTTTTTTTTAGCCCTTTTTTGTTGGTCTTTTGTGCTCTTTCATGGATCACTTCTGAAGCACGAGTGTCCCTCAAGGTTCTGTCCCAGGCCCTCTTCTCTTTTTTGTACTGTCTTCCATGGTGATCTGATCTATTACTACAGTCTCAGTTGTCATTTACATACAGCTGAATCCCACACCTACATTGTTGTTCAATCATTTTCATCCTCCCACTCTTCATGATACCATTTGGAGGTTTTCTTGGCAAAGATACTAGAGTAGTTTGCTATTTCCTTCTCCAGCTCATTTTACAGATAAGGAACTGAGGCAAAGAGGATTAAGTGAAGGTCCCACTGCTAGTGCCTGAAGCCAGATTTGAACTCAGGAAGATGAATCTTCTTGACTCCAGGTCTGGCATTCTATGCATTGTGACACCTACACATTCATTCTTAAATTCTCTGCCAAATGCCAGTATTCAACTATCTTCTGGACAGCTCCTTCCAGATGTCCTACCAACACCTCAAACTCAACACATCCAAAACCGATTGCATAGTTGTTCAGCAGTCTTGCAAAATTTTAATGTTTTAAGCATTAAACTCTTAAGAGAGTATATTAGGAATGATGTTTGACTGTAGCATGGTTCAAGTCTTTCTTGATGCATGTGGCTGAGCCTTATGTTTTGAGCATTTTTTATCGTGGAGGAAATAAAAAGCTGTGTTATATTTGACCCAATTTGTATATTTAGTACTTTTCTAGAAAGCCTTGATTGACTCTCATCATCCACCAATTCTGCTGTATATGTGCTGTTGAACAAAGGTGGAGAAAAGCACAACCATTCTGCTTGGTTCCACTACATTTGTATAACATTTATGTTATACAACCTCAACTGGGCTCTCACTACGGCTAGGCATTTCTACTATACTTCCTCATCAGCTCACTATTCCACTTTCCACAGTGCCTCTTCCAAACATTTTCATTCTTCCTCAAACGTTCTATCACCCTCTTTCCCTCAGCTCTATCAGCTGAGTACCTTACCTCACATTTTACAGAAAAAAAATTGAGGCCATTTGCCATAAGCTCCCTCTTCTTCTCTTTTCCTCATGTCATGTCATTCATATGCCTTCTACCACTACTGTCTCATACGATGAAGTGGCTTTATTTCGTATCAAGGGTAATTCCTCTACCTACTCAAGTGGTCCAAATCCATCTTGTTTCCTACAACAGATTGCTTTATGCTGATGATTCTCAAGTCTACCTATATTGCCCTAACTTTTCCACTGACCTTCAATCTCATATCTCCACCTGCCTTTCAGACATCTCAAACTAGATGTCAAATAAACATCTTAAACTAAACATTTTCACAATGGAACTCAATATCTTTCTCCCTAAACTCCCCCTCCCCCTCCCTCTCCTCCTACTTTTCCTATTACTGTAGCTGGCAACACCATTCTCATTGTCCCTCAGGTTCATAACCTTGGTGTCATCCTCAAATCATCACAGTCTCTTATTCCTCCCCTCTCCCATAGCCAATTTGTCCCTAAGGCCTGTTGATTTCACCCTTTGTAATATCTCTCAAGTACACCCCCTTCTGACCTCTGGCACTGCCAATGTCTGGTACAGGCCTTTCTTACCTCATGCTTGGACTAGTGCAATAACCTGCTGTTGGAGCTGCATGCCTCAAGCCTTTCCCCAGTGCAAACTATTCTTCATTCAGCAATCAAGGTGATTTTCCTAAAGTGCAGGCCCACTCATGTCACTCCACCCCCCCCCACTCAACAGATTCCAGTAGTTCCCTGTCATCTTCAGAATCAAATAGAAAATCTTTTGTTTGGCATTCAAAGCCATTCATAACCTAGACCTTTCCTATCTTTCCAATCTTCTTACACTTCGCTCCCTGATACATACTCTCTGATCCAATGACACTGGTCTCCTGGCTGTTCCACAAACAATTTCCCCATCTCTCGACTCCAGGCATTTTCTGTGGCTGTCCCCCTTTACTGGCATGCTCTCTCTTCTCCACTATACCTACTGATCTCTATGGCTTCCTTTAACTCTGAACTAAAATCTCATATCACCTTCTACAGAAGTCTTCCCCAAACCCTCTTACTTCTAGAGCCTTCCTTCTATTAGTTATCCTATTTATCCTGTATATAGTTTGCTTTATATTTGTTTGCATATTCTCTCTCCTATTAGATTTGTGAACTCCTTGAGTGTGAGGACTATCTTTTGCTTCTTTTTATATCCTCAGCACTTAGCACCTTGCCTGGCACATAGTAGGTTCATAATAATTTTTTTTAATAAATAGATTAGTTGATTGAGTGATAAAACCTTCCCTAATCACCTTTCCTTCCTTCCATTCCATGGTGCAATTGTTCTCCTTTCTTAAGTTTTCCTAAAGATCTTTGTATAGATTTTGCCTTTGACCTCAAAATATTCTACTGTGTTTTATACCTACTGGCATTTCCTTTTACTAATAAGAATACAGAAGGGGTTAAATGCATTAACAATGGTCACACAGCCAATACGCATCAGAACCATGATCTGAAACAAGCTCTCTCACCTCCAATTCTAACACTTACCCTTTTTGCATGCTGCTTTGCTCTACTAGACAGTAAGCAGGTTCCTAAAGTGCAGGGATTATGCCTTATTTGATCTCTGTATCCCCAGCATCTATTATAGTTCCCTGTTTATGGTAGGGACTTAATATATTAATATGAATTAATTTAAAAAGACATATAAAAGGAAATTTTATGTAAAATTATTAAAATAAATCGGCAGTTTTTTTGGAAAAGAAATCATAGAATAAATTTAGTTCTGTTTGTTTTCATAGGCTCCTCAGATTTAAAGCTAGACCAGTCTATAGAGATAATGTAATCTGGCCCTCTCCTGTTCCATTTATATAGTTGAGGAAACTATAGTATAGTAAAAGGAAGGACTTACCTGAGGATATTCAAACAGATAATTTCTCATCTATCTTTAGTGTGTGTATTTCTTCCTTTTTAAAAAATTTATTTTTAGTTTTCAACATTCAATTCCACAGGATTTTGAGTTACAAATTTTCTCCCCATCTCTATCCTCCCCCCACCCCAAGGTGGTATGTATTCTGACTGCCCATTTCCTTAATCTGTCCTCTCTTCTATCACTGCCCCACCCCCATTCTCTTTCTATTACTTTCTTGTAGGGCAAAATAGATTTCTATACCCCATTGCCTGTATATTTTATTTCACAGTTGTAAAACAATTTTTTAACATTTTTTTAGAGATTTGAGTTTCAAATTCTCTCCCTTCTTCCCTCCCCACCCACCCTCCTTGAGAAGGCAAGCAATTCAATATAGGTTATACATGTATCATTATGCAAAACACTTCCATCATAGTCACGTTGTGAAAGATTAACTATATTTCCCTCCATTCTATCCTGTCCCCCTTTATTCAATTTTCTCCTTTGATCCTGTCCCTTTTCAAAAGTGTTTGCTTTTGACTACCTCCTCCCACATTCTGCCCTCCCTTCTATTATCCCCCCGCCCATTATCCCTTTCCCCCTACTTTCCTGTAGGGTAAGATACCCAATTCAGTGTGTGTGTTATTCCCACCTTAGGTCAAATCTGATGAGAGCAAAATTCATTCATTCCCTTTCACCTACCCCCTCTTCCCTTCCATTACAACAGCTTTTTCTTGCCACTTTTATGTGAGATAATTTATCCCATTCTATCTCTCCCTTTCTCCTTCTTCCAACATATTACTCTCTCACCCCTTAATTTTACTTTTTTAGATATCATTCTTTCATATCTGACTCACCCTGTGCCATCTGTCTATATATATGTATATTCCCTTCAACTACCCTATTACTGAGAAAGGTCTCATTAATTATAAATATCATCTTTCCATGTAGGAATGTAAACAAAATGGTTCAACTTTAATAAGTGCCTTATGATTTCTCTTTCTTGTTTACCTTTTCATGCTTCTCTTGATTCTGGCATTTGGAAGTCAAATTTTCTATTCAGCTCTGGTCTTTTCATCAGGAATGCTTGGAAATCTATTTCATTCAAAGTCAGTATTTTGCCCTGAAGTATTATACTTGGTTTTGCTGGGTAGGTGATTCTTGGTTTTGATCCTAACTCCTTTGACCTCCAGAATATCATATTCCAAGCCCTTTGATCCCTTCATGTAGAAGCTGCTAGATCTTGTGTTATCCTTATTGTGTTTCCACAATACTTGAATGGTTTCTTTCTGGCTGCTTGCAATATTTTCTGCTTGACCTGGGAATTCTGAAATTTAGCTACAATATTCCTAGGCGTTTTCTTTTTGGGATCTTTTTTCAGGAGGCAATCCGTGGATTCTTTCAAATTCTATTTTACCCTCTGCTTCTAGAATATCAGGGCAGTTACCTTGATAATTTCTTAAAAGATGATGTCTAGGCTCTTTTTTTTATCATGACTTTCAGGTAGTCTGATAATTTTAAAAGTATGTCTCCTGGATCTATTCTCCAGGTCAGTGGTTTTTCTAATGAGATATTTCACATTGTCTTCCATTTTTTCATTCTCTTGGTTCTGTTTTATGATATCTTGATTTGTCATAAAGTCATTAGCTTCCACTTGCTCCATTCAAATTTTTAAGGTGGTATTTTTTCAGTGGTCTTTTGGACCTCTTTTTCCATTTGGCTAATTCTGCCTTTTAAGGCATTCTTCTCCTCACTGGTTTTTTGGAACTCTTTTGCCATTTGGGTTAGTCTATTTTTTAAGGTGTTATTTTCATCAGTGTTTTTTGGGTCTCCTTTAGTAAGTTGCTGACTTCTTTTTCATGATATTCTTGCATCACTCTCATTTCTCTTCCCAATTTTTCCTCTGCTTTTTTATTTGATTTTCAAAATCCTTTTTGAGGTCTTCCATGGCCTGAGACCAATCCATATTTTTCTTGGAGGCTTTCGATATAAGATCTTTGACTTTGTAGACTTCTTCTGGCTGTATGTTTTGGTCTTCTTTGTCACCAAAGAAAGATTCTATAGTCTGAGTCCTTTTATGCTGCCTGCTCATTTTCCCAGCCAATTACTTGACTTTTAAGCTGTCAGGGTATGACTACTTTCAGAGTGCTAAGTCCCAAGCTTCAGGAGTTTTGCACTGCTGTTTTGAGAGCTACTTTTATTCTGGGGTGGTATGATACTCCTCTCTTGGCCTGTGGTCTAGTCTGTTAGTGATCTCAAGTACTTTTTTCTGCTGTGTAACTACCAGGAAGACTCCCTCTCCACATCCACCACAAGCTCTGCTACACCAGCACTCCTCCTCCCCCAAGGACTACCAACCAGGCCTGTGACCCAGATCCAAGCAGGGCAAAGCAAGAGAATCCTGCCTCAACACCAGCAAAGAGATCCCTGCACTCTGGCTCTGATCAGCAGCTTGATTCCCCCCACCATCTGGAGCTGTGAAAGAAGCCCCTGCTGCTGCAGCTGCCTCCACCACCCCAGGACTGAAATGGGACCACGCACCCATGCACTTTTCTCACCCAGGTCCAACAGTTTTCCCACTGACTCGCTAAGTGGTCTTTAGCATTTGTGGGATGACAAGTCTGGAAACTACCACAGCTGCCAGTGATTCAGTGCCCTGAGGCCTGGTCTGTCAGGTCTACTCTGGCCTGGTCTCTTCCAGCACAGCCCAGGCTGGACTGCTTTCCACTCCCAGTGATAGACCCTTCCCAGCAACCATCCAGGCCATCTTGGGCTGGAGATTTGTTTCACTCTGTCATTTTGTGGTTCTATAGCTCTAGAATTTGTTTAAAGTCATTTTCACAGCTGTTTGGAGGGATTTGGGGGAGAGCTCAAGTGAGTCCCTGTTTTCATGCTGCCATCTTGGCACACCCCCCCTCCCCGTGTATTTCTTCCAAAACCACAGATTACAATCCATTTATACCTATGCATTCTATGTACCTCTTGTTTGGGTCTTCTCTTCAGATGATCCCTGTGATCTACCCTATATACCAGCAACTTTCCTTGCTTTGTCTAGAGATCATGAGGATGCTAACGGGGCATGTAGGTTCTTAATTGGTTATTCATCATGCAAAAAGAAGTAATAAGACCATCATCTTTTCTGCTCATACATTTCTTTATTATCTTTTGCGACAATTGTCCTTTATGATTGTTAATTTATAATGCTCATACCCACCAATGTACTTCCACAATGCCCTCTGAGTAGCAATCATTTTCAATTCTTCAGAGAGCATGGCATTCCATAACTAATAGCCACAGACCAGTACCAGTAGAATATTGAACACAAGGGTAAAAACTGCAAATGCAGTAGCTAAACCCTGATTATTTAACTCCAAATTCAGTGCTCATCCCACTACACAAAGCTTAGAAGTGTATACATCACATACATACATATATAATAAACATGTATGCATTTACATATTTATACATTTACATGTGTATATGTATGTGTCCATATTTTGTGTTGTTTAATCATGTCTGACTTTATCACCCCATTTGGAGCTTTCTTGGTAAAGATGCTGGAGTAGTTTGCCATTTCCTTCTCCAGCACATTTTGTAAATGAAGAAACTGAGGCAAAGAGGATTAAGACATGTGCCTAGGGTCACAAAGCTAGTAAGAGTCCAAGGGCTGGATTTGAACTCAGGAAGATGAGTCTTCCTGACTCCAGGCCCAGTGCTCTATCCACTCTGACATCTAGCTACCCCTATGTGTACATATATGTGCATATATATTTCTCTAGTATGTTTAGTCAATTTAAACTCCCAGTAAATTTACTTTAAAAAGTCTATCCAGCCTAAAACACTTTAGTCATTCTATGTAGAATTAATGTCAGGATATAATGATTATAATAGGTAATAATAATAACACTTTAAGGTTTTCAAAGAATTTTACAAATGCCATCTCATTTGGTCCTCACATCAACCCTGTGAATTAAGTGCTATTATTATCCCCATGTTACTGATGAAAAAACCAAGGTTGAGAGTACTGAATTGACTTGCCCAGGATCATATAACTTAATTAGGCATTCAAGGCAATATTGCAACTCAGGTCTTCCTGACTCTGAGTTCAGCACACTGTGCCATTTAGCTGACATGTCCTAAGTAAAACTACCTTTAGATTAATGTCATGGACATTGTATCCACAGAATTCTAAATTAATAGGGATTTAAATAGTGAATATATCTCAAGCCTGAAGAATTACTGTCTCTAGTATGTCACAGAAACTTTAGGGAATGGTATTAAATGAATTGAATGAATAGTTTTTATAGATTGGAATCTATTGCCTGCTGACAACCTCCACACAAGGGAGTAGTCACACAGCTAGAAGGAGGCTGTCCTTTCCTGCATAAAGTCCATAGGAATTTTCTATATGGATATCTTATGGCTGTGGTTTTTATTTTCCCTTTTGAGAGTGGGAGGCAAGTGGGAAAGGAGAGATAGTAGGAAGGATAGGGGTCAATAAACAAATGAGGGCTTTGCTTTCCAAGTCTAAGATTCCTATAATTGCAAATTTTGTGCCCTTACATCTATTCTGTGTAAAGAAATCCAAATGTATGTATATGGAACTATGTAAACAGCTAGGGCTTGGGAGGACAGTGAAAATCTGATGGATAAAATGTGTCAAGAAGAAAATTTTCTTAAGTTCATTTTAAAAACCTTCAAACTGACTCATGCTGTATACCATAAAAGCAAGTACCTTTTTAATGTGCTCAAACTTCTTGCTTATAGACTGCTGATTATTCAGTTGGTGGATTATCCCCGTATCTAATGTTGACTCTTCCTCATTTGTTATGTGTCTGTTTTGAAGTAAGTTCCTTATTTATCACTACCTCAATTTCAGGGCTTATAGAAGTGAGAAAAAGAAGCAAAATTCAAATTAATCCACTTTGCTACACACTTAAATCTCTGGAAAAAATTTGTTGGAGGGTGATAGATTAAACGTGATGCCTGAAAATGGAGATTTTCAGCTACTAGAGGATTTGGTTTTGTTTACTTGGACTACTCCTGTTCTGTTTCCATGGAGAACTGAGAACTGACTGCATTCTATTGACATCAATCATCAGTTAGTCATAGATTTACAGCTGTAAACAGCTGGGATGAGGGATATTTTTGAATGCTACTTCTATATATATACTACTTCTACATCTATAGATGTGCATACTTTTAATAGCAGAAGTTTCTTCTCTTTTTACCTCATTTTTATTTTGTGAAAAATCAAATTATATGTACTGCAGGGAAGGCTCAAAGCCTCTGCTGGACAGAAATGAAAACAGGGTTTATTCCTTTATGCCTCTCAAAATGTTTCTAAAAATCGTATTTTATTGACATGGTGTAGTAGGATGAAAGCTGGACATGAAATCAATTTGAATTTCATCTCTGAAATGAAATGGTCACTATGGATGGATCACTTGATCCCCTCAGCCTTAGCTTCTTCATCTATGAGATAAGAAATTAAGACATGTATGATATTTATTTCATAAGATTGGTATAAGGATCCAAGGAGATGATAACTCTGATATACTTTTTAAACCTATAACTGCTTTCTAAATGTTTAGTGACAGTGTTATAATTATTTCATATAGCTGGACATTCATGTTGGATTTAAAGTGGTATAAAATATCCGGCTTAGAGTTGATGCTAAATTTAAGGGTGCAGGGGAAGCTGAAAGAGGAATTATTATCCATAATGGCTATTAATGATTTGGGTTAGGAGTCTTACAGTGGAATGTGGTCCAAACCAGGGTAAAGACACCAATATCAAACCAGGAAGCTGGTCATTGATTTATGGGTTGTTTGTTTGTCAAGTGACTTTTCAATGGAAATGTAATAAAATTGTAGTCAAAATTATATGGTATATTCCAAATTCAATAAATCTTTATTTTGCTTTCCTTGATTTTTTTCCAAACAAAATACCATATTATCCAATTCCCCCAAAGGGAAGTCTAGATATCTCAGGGATATCCCATGGATGTGATTATTATGAGAATTCATTGAATCATCACAGAGGTTTTTTTATAAAGTGGAAATTGATAGAAAAAAATGAAAGGAAACTATTATTATTTAAATATTGCCATCAATAATTAAAGCAGAAAAGTGAAACTGGTAGGAAATTCTTAGATATATTTTGCAGGATGTGTCTGCACGGAATATTGTCTGACCCTGGTGATAAAATTAAAAGTCTGGATTTATATTATGGAGCTAGTTACTAATTACAACAAAACATTGTAGGAGGTCATTTTAAAGAATGACACACACACCTACATGTATACATATATATGTACATACATATGTATACATACATGTATACATACATATGTATACATATATGTACGTACATACATACATATATATATATATATTTGAGAGAGAGATAGACCACGACAATGCGAATAAAACAACTACTGCAAAACAATTGGATACAAATGTAAAATGACAAATAAACTTGACCCACAACTCCACCCCCCCAAAAAAGAGGTACGAAGAGATACCTTACCCTATACTTTTGAAGAGGTATGGAGTCCATAGGTGTGGAACATTTTGTATATTGTCAGATTTGCATTGATTCATTTTTCTGATTTTTCTCTTTCAAAAAAATAAAAGTGAGGGGGTAGGTAGGTGGTGCAGTGAGTAGAGCACCAACCCGGGAGTCGGGAGGACCTGAGTTCAAATTCAGCCTTAGACACTTGACACACTTACTAGCTGTGTGACCTTGAGCAAGTCACTTAACCCCAATTGCCCTGCCTTCCTCCCTCCAAAAACAAAACAAAACAAAATATAAATGAGATAGGTCTTGGTGGGGGGTGTGGAGGAGAAAGGATACAGGGGAAATTTATGTAATATAAAAAAAGATACCAATAAACATTTACTCACATAAACATGCTAACGTACCAAATAAATATGGAATATTTAGGTTGTTAGATTCAACAAATTATTTTTTAAATGCTCTCAATGTGCAAAGGACTGTGCTACTTTCATATGTTGGCAAATCCAGAAATAATTTTCATGGCCCAAAGCCTTCTCCATTAAATTGATTTTCAATTTCTGTACACACTGCTGACCTAGAATCCAATTCTGAACCATACAGATGAAATTAATGGAGTGTTACTGTCCAGAAATGTGACAGTACTGCAAAGTTCAAAAATAGCGGGTACAAAGGGTGTGGTGAGAATTTTACATGAAAGAATATTTCTGAATGATATTTAATTCATGCTAAAAAATTTTAATGGGAAGTTCCCATTTTTCCTTCACAGAGAGGCAATAAAAAATTTGGATTTGTTTACAAACAGTATTTTCATAGTCAAGAAATAATGTATTTTCTTAGAACTGTTATGCCTGGGAAGTTATACTTTTACTATATTCCTTTTTGAATTTTGAGTTGTTTTCTGAATCTGAACAGACAAATTTAGAATTGATTTGATTAAGAAGTATAATATAAAGTGAGCATGATGATACTTGAAATTCCTTTTGGAAAGTATAGTCCTTCAATTATCAGGCATGGCATCAGACATTCTTTACTTCCCAAGAAATGAACCATAACTTTTGATTTTTGCTAAGTGATTCAAGACTAAAATGTTGGGGATTGCTGCCCAAACACAAAGATAACCTTAGACATTTTTAAAAAAATCTTGCCTATAATGGCTGCGTCATATGGAAGGGGCTTCAGAAAACCGAATCCATCAACTTTCTTGTCAGTATGTTTCATCACAAATCCTCTGGAAATATGGATAGTCATTGAATTGATTAGAAGTCTTATAGCTTTAAAAATTGTTTGTTTTTACAATGTTGTTCTTATTGTATAAATTGTTCTCCTGGTTCTGCTCATTTCATTCTTAATCACTTCATCAGCATCCTCAAAATGGTTTGTTTTTATAATATTAATGAATATGTATGTTTTTCTATCTATCTATCTGTCTGCCTATCCTGGATCTATCTATCTGGATCTGCTTACCTCATGTCTCTTTAAAATCATGTCAATTCTTAGCATTCTTTTACATTTATATGCCACAATCTATTCAACCATTCCTCAATTGATCAGCAGTCCTTTACTTTCCGGTTTTTCTTTTGACACCACAAAAAGAGTTCCTATAAATATTTTTGTAATGTACGCCCTTTTACTGTCTTTTATTCTTTTTGGCTATAGTGGTATAGCTGGGTCAAAGGGCATATGCTATTTAGTAATTTTTGTGTACAATTTTAAATTTCTTTTGAAAATGATTGTACTCATTCATGGGCCTACCAATAGTGTATCAATATGCCTGTTTTCCTACAGCTCCCACATTTGTAATTTTCCTTTTTTTTCTGGTCATCTTTGCCATTCTGATAGTTATAAAGTGGAGTCTCATAATTAATTTGCATTTTCCTAATTGGTAGTAATTTGGAACGTTTTTGAATATAGTTAGAGATAAGCTGCCTTTTTTTCCTTGAGAACTGCCTATTCATACCCTTAGACTATTTATCAATTGGGAAATAGCTTCTATTCTTATAACCTCCTTATCCATCCTGGAAATGAGACATTTTCACAAAAACTTGCTGCAAGGATTTTTCCCCCAGTGAATTGCATTCCTTTTAATATTACCTTTATCTTTTTAATTTTATGTATTCAAAATTATCCATTTCATCTTTTATAATCCTTTCTCTCTTCTTTGGTCATGAACTTTTCTCCTGTTCAAATTTTGAACTATCTTAATAGTTTTTTTTAATGATTTTAATAAGTGAACTGAGACTTAGAGAATTGACTTGTCCAGAGGTCTGAGAGCTAGTCCATGTCAGAGATGGGACTAGAACACAGATGTCTTCACTATGAGTCCATTGTTCATTCCATTAGATTCATACTAGAAAATGAAGCACATTAAAAGCAAAAATTGCCTCTAGAAGATTGTTTTTCCTCTTTATGTTCAGATACTTTATAAAGATTATATAGTGATAAAAATTGATTCGGCAAAACCATGACTAGTAAGGATAAGCCGGGCTTTGCCCCAGGCTGCTGTTATGGGGAGGGGGTAGCATACTTTCTTTCTATGCCATGTTCTTCTGCCTGTCTGTTATGTGTGGCACAACCATCCCCATGTCACCATTTCTCTCCACTTTACTATGACTCTCTAAAACCTCACCTTCCCACCCAAACTCCAGGCATGAGCTGTATTCTTTGTGGAGTAAGCCACTATCTCTTAGCTTGACTGCAGCTGCAGGCCCTGTGCACCTTTACTCCTTTTTTCAACGGAATTTGCCCTCGTGCAAGAATCTGTAATTATAGCTCTGTTCCCTAATATTTTCAGATGGCAATATTAGTGCTTTGTATCCAAATGTCCTATTACCAACAGCATTCAACTTTTTATAGTGATGAAAAAGAAAACATTCAAATCAGCATTGTGGAAAACAGTTCATTTCACTTTTATATATCATCTTGATTCTTGCCAGAATTAAAAAAAAATGTTCTTTTGTCTTGTCCAAATCCCATTAAGAAGCTTTTATATGTCTTGCCCTGATAGATATTGTCAAGATACCCAGATACAGAAAAGCATCACAAGTAGGAAGAAAAAGAATGAAAGAAGAGATATGAAGTTAGAACTCCTTCCTGTCTCATGATGTGAGACTTTTTCTGTAACCTAAGCCAAAGTACAAGCAAAGTTGTTGCAAGAAAGGTCAGGTTAGGCTTCAAAATAAATAGATCCTGCCTTTTGCCATCGTATATGTCCTAGTTGTTTTGTTCACATTAGAGTTGAGGCAGGACTATGTGAATATGTTTTCTTTCCTGGAGCATTGCATGTGTAATTTTGAAGCTTTCATCAAGTGCAAATCATATTTCACAATTTCATATTAGCATTATGTAAATATACACATTCCATGAGGAATACATACTCTTTTGCATGTAGTTTAGAGCCTCGGGAAGAATATGACTTTAATTTATTTTATCCAATTTATGGTGTCATTGCTGTGGAATATTCCATGAAGAGCTAGTCTTGAAGCAAATAAGACCTGGGATCTAGTCTACCTCTGACACATGCTGTGTGGATGACACTGGACAAGTCACTTAACCTCTCAGATGCATTATATAAATGGTTTTATAACAAAAGTGAAAAACCCCAGGGAGTCAGAAAGTCTGGGTACAAGTCCTGGCTCTGCCACAAACTAGACTGTTAACCTGGGCAAATCATATAACCTATCTTGGTCTTGGTGTTTCTCATTTAACTCTCACATAATTGATAGTTGGTTTAAATGACTATTAAAGTCTTTTTAAATTCTAATGATCATAAATAATCATTGATGACATACAATCATAAATTTATTTCCTTTTATATTCTCAACAATAGGAAAAGTCCACTGAATGTGCTTTTTTAGAAACACTTGGACTTGACAAATGGAATGACTATTTTGTCTGGTTTGTTTATATAAGAAAAGCTCAATTTAAAGAGGAAATAATATTGAATCTATCAGTGTGCATGTCTGGTAAGTATTTACATTGTTGTTTCAACATTTTCATAATTTCTAAATGTTGGCCATGGTAATAAATGGCAATTATGAAATTAATAGTACTATATATACTGGAGGAAAAAGGATACCGATGAAGGACAGAATACACTTTGAAAACTGCCTAATACATATTTCTCTGAAAATGTTGTCAGACAAAGCTTTCAAGCAACTTAAAAGTAATGCGTTTCCCATTTCTCTCTTAGTGGAAAGAAGGCAAACAAACCTGTGTTAAACACTAAGGTCAGCATGACATGAAGCAACAAGAGCCAGTAAATCTACAATGATGTTGACATTCTGAGGCTAATCCAGCAATGTAGCAATAGCCTTCCAAGTTTCACAGCTGCAAAATTCTGTGGACAAGTCAGATCCCAGATTCCAGGCGTGCTCCCGGAGAACCAGTTTCCAGTGTGACCAATCCCCAAGGGCAGTAACGAGCTCTTTCTTTGGTTTTCTCTGGGGTCAGGTTAGTAAGAGGATACAATGACCAGGCCATTGCTTCTACTCAGTACTAGTTAATTTACCTCAACTACCAAATTAACCTTAGTGATAAGGAATAGGAAAAGTGATTGGCGTGGCTATTTGTCTTCTTTCGACACCCCAAAATATACTAATTTGGATTGTATTCCAGAGGCCCAGGTCATGCTGGCCCCAGGTCACTATCACCAGCCTGAGAGAGTCTTGTTCTGGAGTCTGAATAGGGAGTATGTCCAAACTATAACAGATCCTCATGTAAACTCGACAAGAATATCTGGTCCCCTAGGCTCAAACCAGTCTGAATCTGTACCAAAACCAGATGAATTTCCAATATCCAGAAATCACCCAATAGCCCAATTATTGGTTTTTATTTTGTTTTGTTGTTTTTAATTAGGGATGGTGGCAAAGAGAAACTTTTATTTAAAAGGCAAATGATGGTCAGGATACATGGTTTCACTGGAGAGTGGTCTTTCTACCTGGACTTAAGGGAAGGAAAAAAAATGAAGCTCTAATGCCAATTCAATAAGCATTTATTGAGTTCCTAGTATATGTAAGAGCATTTATAAAGGAAACATGTTGTAGTAAATAGAGAGATGACCTGGGAACGAGGAAGCTATGGGTTCAACTCCTGTCTACTATTTGTGTGATCCTGGGGAAGTGACTTAACCTTTCAGTGCTTTAGTCAGTTTTCAAAAACTTGCAGAGGAGGGCCTTACCTACATTAATAGAGGATATTTTATTACTTGAGAGTTCCTTATGCTAACAAAATTGCAGGTCCAGTCATCACAGTCCCAATACCAAGTATGCATAAGGCACTGTAAAGCTTGACAGGTGAAGTGTCCCATCTTACAAAAAGCCCCAACTTTGTAGGAGATCTCACATACTGGAAATGAATCAGTGCCCTCCTTCCTCTGGACTAGTGAGAAAAAGAAGACTTGGTGCGGAAAAGAACTTTGCTGGTTATTTGGGTAGATGCTCTGGCAACAGGAAGAAAAGAAAGCAGAAACTATCTAGATAACTCAGAAAAAAGGATAAAGTTTTGCTTGAGTTATCTACATAATCATTTATCTTGTACATTATTGGATATATGGCTATTAAATTCTTGGATGTAGGGTAATATTGTGTATTATCTGGTCATATAGTCTAATTAGAAGGGAAAGGATGACTAACCACAGAATATTATTATGATCAAAATATGATTATTATATAAGGGAACTAAAAAATATTCTAGAAATAGCATATAGATACACACAAGAACCAATGAAAGAAACAAAAGAATAAAGGTGGTTAAAATGAGTGAATTAAGAAAAAGGAAGAATATATATATGAGGGAGTATAAGTAACAATAAAAGCGTTTAGTATGAGACATTGAATATTACAGTGGCAGAATTAAATGTAGTCCAATCCAGCTATGACTACATGGACATGGATACAACATAGGCCAAATCATCTCCTTTGGAAGGAAAGCACATTTAGTAAAAGCCTGATTTATTTGGATTTAATCTAACACTATCATGTTATAAAGAGGCTTCATATGTTTAAGAACAGTCAATAATAATAATATATAGTGTGTTAACATTTGAAAAACACTGTATGAATAGCTCATTTTGTTCTCACAACAACCCTCGGATATAGGTGGTGTCATTATCTCCTTTCTTGAGATGTGGAAATTGAGGTAGAGTTTAAATGGTTTAACTAGGATCACCAAGCTAGTAACCACCTGAAGTCAGATTTGAACTCAGGTATTCCTGACTCCAGGTCCAGTGCTTCATTCTTTTTTAGGCTCTACTCCTGCCTTCTCTAGACTTTTCCCTACTGTCACAGAAATCTCTTCACTCTGGAAGCTCTACCCTTGGATTTCTCACACTAAAATGTAAACTCCTTGAGGGTAAGGACTATTCTTTCTTTCTGCTTGTATTTGTATTCTCAGTGCTTAGCACAGTTCCTGGAACATAAGCATGCACTTAATAAATGCTTATTTCTAAAATAAATAGTAGTCCATATCATTCATGCACCACAATTTGTTTAGCCATTCTCCAAAGATGGACACGTACTTTGTTTCCAATTCTTAGCTATCAGAAAAGTGCTACTATAAATGTTTTAGAGTATATGGGTTTTTTTTTCCTTTCTTATCAATGGCTTCCATGGGGGATAAACCAAATAATGGGATCTCTGGTTCAAGGGGAATGGACATTTTAATCACTTTATTTCCAGAATTCTGAATTGCTTTCTGTTTCAACAATTGGGCTAGCAGCTGCTGTGGGGGTGTAAAACCAAGAACAACCAGCACACAGAATGCTGCAAGCCCAAGTTCTTTTGATCTGCTTTACTAAGGAAAGCAACATTAAGGGGTTAACAATGTTTCTTTAATCCAGCATACAAATATAATTCACTTAGTTCAGGGGAAAAAGCCAGCACCTTGAACTTCAGAGCAAATACAAACAAATTACAAACATCAACAGACAGACCTTGTCTGATTCAAATCTCAATGCATAGTTGCCAGGGTTTAACAAAGTCTGAACATCCAGGTTTACAAGCTGGAGGGCTCTTAACTACAGGTGACCAGAGTCTCCACATCAGCACACCACCAAGAGTGAGTACCCTAAGCAAATAGCTCTGTTCTCCCTTTTCATGTACTCTTTAGCCGTCATCAAACATCATCTGAGTGACCAGAACTTCAGCTCTCACTATTGGCTCTGGTCTTAGCAACTACCCTTAGGACTCTGGGAGCTTCACCCCCACATCAGCTTAGCACTTAGTAGCTAGGGGTTTTGGGCCTACTTGGGAGCAAAGATACAATCAGACCTCCCTTCACTGGTGTTTTAACAATCCAGCTAGCAGCTTCTGTGGGGGCGTAAGATCCTCCCACAGCCAGCACCCAGGAGGCTGCCAGCATGCTGGGAAAACACAGGTTCTTTTTATCTGCTTAAACAAGGAAAGCACAGTGAAGGGGTTGACCAGCTTACTTTAATCCAGTATTCAGGCAGCATACAGACAACATTCATTTAGTTCAGGGGAAAAAAAGACTGCACCCTGAACTTCAGAACAAATACAAACAAATTACAAATATCAACAGACAGACCCAATACAATTCATAGTTACCAACATCTAGGTTCAGCCCAAGAGCTGGCCCAGATTCACACTCGCCACCGCTGCTGTGCCAACCAGAAAAGAAAAGGGATCTTCAAGCTGTCTTCTCCCCTCTTATAGAGTTTTTGACATCATCAAGCGCCACCTGAATGACCAGGGCCGATTGGTTCTTGAGTTGGCCCCTCCCCTCAGCCAGCCCCATGAATCACCACACAGGAAGTTCTCTGCTCCCAGGCATGGGTCTCTGGGCTTCCTGCCCCGGAAGAGAAGCAGCAGACCCAACAGACCAGGTCAACACCCAACAGAGGCGGACCCAAACCCATGTGGTCCAAAAGCCTCTGCTGTCCCAGACATGTAAACTAGGCCCTCCCTGGAGTTAGCCCTAACAGGGGCCCAGCACCCAGCAAGGCTCAATGAGAAAAACTGAGTCACTCAAAGAAAACAGAGACCATTCTGGTCACAACTGGCCCCACCTGGAGCCCCACCTTAGTTACCAATGCACTTTCCAAAGTGGTTTTGGTCATTCATTGCTCTACCAACAATGTATAAATGTGCCTATCTTTCCACAACCCTCCAGCATTGACTATTGCCATTTTAAAAATATTTTCTTTTGCCAATTCAAAGGGTATGAACAAAAACTTAGATGTGTTTCGATTTACCTTTCTCTTATTTTGAGTGATTTCGAACTTTTTTTTTAATGTGGTCATGTACAATTCTTTTTTGACAAGTATTCATGTCCTTTGATGATTTATTTATTGGGGACTGTCCATTAGTTTCATGCACATTTATTAATTGTTTAGGGTTATATTGAATACCAAACTCTTATCAGCCTAATTGCCTTAATATTGTCAGTGCACTTTTGTCTGAATAATCTGGCTAGCAGCTTCTGTAGGGGGTATAAGATTCAACCACAGCCAGCACCCAGAAAGTTGCCAACAGCACAGGTTCTTCTGATCTGCTTAATTAAGGAAAGCAAGGTGAAGGGGTTGACGAGCTTACTTTTAATTCAGCATTCAAATATCATTCACTTAGTTGAGGGGAAAAAGCCAGCACCCTGAACTTCAAAAAAAATGCAAACAAATTACAAACATCAACAGACTTTGTCTGATTCAAATCCCAACACATAGTTACCAGAGTTCAACAAAGTTTCAGCATCCAGGTTTACCAGCTGGAGGGCTGTATGAGGAGGACCGAGTTTATAATCTCAAAGAGGATCATAAACATGTCTGAAAGGTTCGGAACCGCCGGATATAAGAAACTCTCAAAGTAGAAGGCAGAAGAATCAAAACATTTATTTAGGCTCCACAGTAACCAACCCATGAACCAGAAGCCCCATTTTGATATGTTGATCAAAATCTTCCAGGCCCAATAAGTACGCCTTGCAAGAGTAACCAGGAGGCTACAGAGAAGCATGATTGCGTAAAGCAAAATCATGCTTCCCCCTCGATGGTAATAAGATTACCCACTGGCCTGAAGTCTTTGTTCAGCTTCCTCCCGTAGATCAGCTCTGCTACTGGCAGCTCCTGCCTCAGCTGTGTCTGTAACTGACGTAACTGTCGTAACTGCCTCTGTAACTGACGATGTAACGGTCGCTGTAACTGACGATGTAACTGTCGCTGGCTCCAACCGGAAAAGGAAAAGAGAATCTTCAAGCTGTCCTCTCCCCTCTTATAGGGTTTTTGACATCATCAAGCTCCGCCCAAATGACCAGGGCCGATTGGTTCCTGAGTTGGCCCCTCCCCCTAGCATAGACATTAACACCTCCCCTCAGCCAGCCCCATGACTCATCACACAGGAAGTTCTGGTCCTGCCCCGGAAGAGCAAGCCCCAGCGTCCAGGGAAGCTCAATGAGGTAAGCTGAGTCATTCAAAGAAAACAAAGGCCATTCTGGTTACACTCCACCCCTTGTTATAGGATACATAATCTAATCAGCCATGTATCCTAGAACATACATTGTGATCCAATTACAAAGGAAACTAAAACATATCATTCATTATAAAGCAAAACATATCATTCAGTGACATTCCCAAACATTGGTTAACGATTCAAATGCGATCCACCCCTAGATCCCAGCAAAATAATCTCTTCAATCAATCATCCCCAAAATAATTATTAATAATTCAAATGTCCACCCCTAAATCCTTGTATCCATTACATAGGATCAATAATATCATAACAATAAAACAACACAGCAAGGATAACACAAAATAAGTAAACAGAACACTATCATCATTTCCACCCCCCTTGAACGATTGGGGCTCAAAATCTTGGGGTGAGGGGTGAAGGTCTCATTTTCCATAGCTTCTTCATGCTGAAATTGGATGTAGAGATGGCCCTGCCCCCAAAAAGTCCCATTCCAGAGGTCATTTCTTTAACGAGCTGGCAGGAATTCCAAGAATGCTACATGCTTAGGCAGTCACCGGAAAGTGCAGGGTGCTTAAGCCTGAAGGAAACAAAACTAGCAACAAGGTTAGCCAAAACAAAGGACAAAAAGAATAGTCTGTGAATCTATTATTATAACCTATTCACGGTAAAATATATGGTTCAGGGGTACGATTTGGTAATTATTTTCCCCTGAATAAACAACTGTTACAGTGTTGTCCTTCCCATGGGCTATAACTTCTGCAGCCTTTGGAATATCATCTGGCTTCCGTTTTACCCATACCTTAGCTCCTGACTTTATTCTATCAATGGAGCAAGACCCTTTTGCCCCTCTAGTAGTTATTTTGGGAGGAGGGTCAGTTTTCACAAAGGGTATTTTTTCACAGGGGATAATAATGACTTGAACCATCCTATCATTTCTACAAAATTGTACAGGTTTTTTACCCATATTCTGGAGTGTCACAACAATTTCTTTTTGATAATTAGAATCTATCACTCCAGCCAATACATGTATTCCTTGAGCCGCTAATCCTGGTTTAGGTAATATCCATCCAAGATGATTCTTGGGGATTCTCATACATACTCCAGTAGGGGTTTTTCTTATCTCTTTCCTATTTAACCTAAAATTCTCTATACAATGTAAATCATATCCTGCTGAACCAGGTGTTCCTGGACTTGGTAGTGGGACATCTTCCCTCACAGTCCAAAATTCAATGTTTTGGATCTCACATGTTTGCTGTTCTCTGATCTGCAGATTTGGGGTCATCATTCTGGCTAGAGGTGTACTCCCCCCTAAGGGCCTATTATTCAAATTACGTAAGGCAATAGACAAATTATCCTTCCAATGTCGATATGAATTATTTGAGCTTAATTTTCTCAGCTGTTCTTTCAACAATCCATTCATTCTTTCAATTAGCCCAGATGCTTGTGGGTAATATGGAATATGATATATCCATTCTATATTATTCAACACACAATATCTTTTCACTTCTTTGCCCTTGAAATGTGACCCATTGTCACTTTGAATCTGCATTGGGGTTCCATAATATAAACTTACAATATCTAGAGTTTTACAGGTGTTTTTCTGAGTTGCGTCTTTATAAGGACAAGCCACTAGTACACCTGAATAGGTGTCAACACACGTACATACATATTTACATCCTTTATCCTGGGGTAGTGGGCCAATATAATCTATCTGCCAAATTTGGGCTGGAACTTTTCCCCTTGCTATTTCTCCAGTAACTATCCTAGGAAGAGTTCGTTCTTTTTCTAATTGGCATATACAACACTCCTCTGTTATTTGTTTTAACAACGCATGAGAAATACTGATACCTCGATCCTGTGCCCATCGATGGGTGGCCTGGACCCCTAAATGGCCAGCAGTCTGGTGGACCCATCTTGCTAAGGCTGGGTCATCAGTTGGAGTCGGAGTAGGGACAATACATTCAGTAGCAATCTTTGCTAGTCGATCCGCATGTGCATTGTACTCACGTTCTGGTGTGGTCAGGGTTGCATGAGCATCAACATGAAAAACTGACAGATCTGTAACCAAAGACATGTCCCATATATTTTCCCATAACTCTTTACCCCAAACTTGTTTGCCATGAATCTCCCAATTCTGATTCCTCCGTATAGGCATCCACGTAGCTAATCCATTAGCTACCGCCCACGAGTCAGTAAATATATGACACTGTCCTCCTTTCTCTGCTCTGATGGCCTGATGCACTGCCATCAGTTCAGCATATTGGCTACTTCCACCTATCCCAGAACTTTCCAGAGTTCTCCTTGTACAGGGGTTATAGGCTACTGCTTTCCAATGTCTCTTCTGTCCTAAATATTTTGCTGTCCCATCAGTAAACCAAGCATGTTTCTTCTGTTCTTCATTTAGTCCGTCATATCCATTATTCCATTTCACTAAGGATGGTACCATCTGTTGCTTAGATTCAAGGGGCTTTTCATTGCTCTCAGTATCAATGTTCGCCACAGATTCATGTAGAGCAGAAACTCCATTTTTGCCTGCTCTGGACCTATTCTGAATATACCACTTCCATTTGATTATGCTTGCCTCTTGTGCATGTCCAATTCTGTGAGAAGCTGGGGTACTCATTACCCAAGTCATAATTGGAATTCCAGGCCTTAATACCACTTCATGACCCAGAGTTAGTTGCTCAGTTTCTACTAAAGCCCAATATGCAGCTAACAGCTGCTTCTCAAAAGGTGTATATTGCACTCCAGATGAGGGCAGTTTCCTTGACCAAAAGCCTAAAGGTACACTTCGGCTTTGTTGTTTTTGCCACAGACTCCAATTTGCATAGTCATCTTGTACAGTCACTTGTAACTCCACTGGCCCATTTTGCATAGGCCATAAGTCTAGAGCTAATTGAATAGCAGCCTTTGCTTCCTCAAAAGCTCTACTTTGTTCAAGTCCCCAGTCAAATTCATATTTCTTTCTGGTGACTTTATACAAGGGTTTTAAAATCTGTCCCAAATGTGGGATGTGGTGTCTCCAATAACCAAACAGCCCTATGAACTTTTGGGCCTCTTTCTTATTGGTAGGGGTGGGAAAATCCTGGATTTTTTGTCGAGCTTGTGGGAGAATTTCTCGCAGTCCTCTATTCCACTGTATCCCCAAGAATTTTACAGTTTGAGCTGGCCCTTGAACCTTTGCGGGGTTGATTTCCCATCCTTTGCTTTTCATATGGTCAATTAATAATGCTAAACTCTCCTCCACCTCCTTTATATTCTTTCCCTGTATCATGATGTCATCTATGTAATGTGTAAGCTGTACACCAGGTAACTTTAATTCATCCAAATGTTCAGCTACAATCCTGTGGCAAATAGTTGGGCTATGAATATATCCTTGCGGCAGGCGTGTAAATGTATACTGTCGGCCTTGCCAAGTAAAAGCAAACTGATTCCATTGCTTGGGGTCTATTGGGATTGTAAAGAAGGCATTGGCCAAATCAATAACTGCATACCAAGTCCCTTCACGTTTTTGTATTCTCTCTATTAAAGTAACCGTATCTGGGACAGCAGCATACAAGGGAGGAGTCACTTTGTTCAGCTGTCTATAATCTACTGTCATCCTCCATGTTCCATCTGACTTTCGGACTGGCCAGACAGGGTTGTTCCATTGAGTAGTTGTAGGGACTAACACTCCTGCCTCAACACATTCTCTTATAGTGTTGGCAATTTCATCTTGCCCACCTGGCACACGATATTGCCTCAAAGTAATTACTTCAGAAGGTTCGGGCAAAGTGATTGGATCCATCTTGATTTTCCCCACTAAGACTGCATTAATGCCTATTTTCCTCACAGCAAATTGGTATTTCCCTTCAGGTAAATTTAAGGTCATACCCTTCAAAATGTCTATTCCAATGATGTATTCAGGAATAGGCACAATAACCACACTATATTCTTTCTTGGGCAACTGTCCAATTTTCATCATCAATTTAACTTGTCTGGCTGATATTTCAGTCCCTCCTAGTCCTGTAATGGTAATAGGAGTTCCATGGCTGAACTTGTCTGGATTTCCATAAATAAGGGTGGCCTCGGCCCCAGTATCTATTAATGCCTCAGTTACCGTACTTGACCCATTTTTCCAATATATGGTCAAGTTAATGTGAGGTCTACAATCCAGCCTGTGTATTTCCTTAATTTGGGCTGGGGCCTGGCCTGTTCCCTAGTATTCCCTTTCATGTGATTCACTTGGGTATGAAGGTTCAACATCTGTAGCATTTGCAGGAGCAGTTCTGATTTCCCTATCTCTCCTGTTATCAAGGCCTTTATCTCTGTACATTCTATATAATTCATTGGTTGGAATTCCATCTATCATTTCAAAACCTACCCCTGCTCTCAATAAAGCAGTAAACATTTCTTTCCTTGTTACTCTCCTTTGGCGCCAAGTTTGCTGGTTATTCACCCTTCTCTCTTGAGGAGATCTATCCCTTCCCCAGTCACCTAAGTCATATAACTGTAAAATCTTATTTATCACTGTTGTAAGACGGCTCCCTACTTCTCCAAGTAATAAATTCAAAATTAGTTGTTTATAAGCAGGGGGAGCTGTCCTAATTATTAAATTCCTATGAGGCAGTTCCATTGAATCATTGTAATATTTGTCTGCAGTTCCTGTCATAATGGCAGTCTTCATTACCTCCTCCTTTAGTCTCATGATACAATCTCTAAGTGAATACCAGGGTCTGTGCTCAGTGGGCCACATAGAATCAGTAGCATATCTCTTATTGCATCCCACAGCGGCTAATGCCAACAGAGTAGTCCTGCTATCACCATCTCCTTGCTGATGATGTTCCCTAAAAGCTTGTTGAACTAGAGGATCATGGCTGATACCTATGAATCTCATGCAGTCTGTCCCATCTACTGATATTCCACCGGCCCCTTGATCACTGAGTCTTACCATCCAAGATATCAATGGTTCTCCTATTCTTTGGCTGAATCTACTCAAAATATCTGTGACCTCTTGCGGTGAGAAATCTTCCTGAATTTCCCTTGTAACTGAATCTTCACCTCGGGTTTCTGTCTTCCTCCTTTGTATGGGTCGAGCCCTTGTCTGATCATTTAACCATCTCCTATTCTCTGTGTGAGGCACATCCTGAACCCCAGTAGTGTTTTGTGCCTCAGCCCCTAACATTGTCTCATTCTCTCCCCACTCACTTCCTCTGCCACCATGGCTAGGACGAAGCAGGCAATCAGGCTCTTTCTGGGCTGGGTTGAAATGCACTCTGGGCTTTTTTGATCTCCTGTTGCTCTTAGCCACATTAATAGAAAAGTTCTCATTTGAGTCAGTTTGGTCTTCTGCTATCTGAGATTTCCCTTCTTCCTGTGGGGTAGGAGTGCCCCCATGTCTTTCACTTAATCTCAATCTTTCGTATACTAGCCGGTAGGCTGATAACACTATCCAGCTTTGCCTAGATAGTGATGCCCCTGACTGAATCCCAACTTCTCGTAAACACTTTTCCAAATCCCTAGGATCTCCTCTCCGTAGCCTTGGTTCCCAGTTTTCACAGGGTCCAGCTTTTTTAGCCAATTCTTTTGCTAGGGAGGAATAAAATGGATCCTCCCATCCTGGGATATTCATCTCTTCCTCTGAAATTGTTCTGCTTCTAAATAGAGATCTTATACCTAGCGATCCTGTTCGTGACGCCAAATGTATGAGGAGGACCGAGTTTATAATCTCAAAGAGGATCATAAACATGTCTGAAAGGTTCGGAACCGCCGGATATAAGAAACTCTCAAAGTAGAAGGCAGAAGAATCAAAACATTTATTTAGGCTCCACAGTAACCAACCCATGAACCAGAAGCCCCATTTTGATATGTTGATCAAAATCTTCCAGGCCCAATAAGTACGCCTTGCAAGAGTAACCAGGAGGCTACAGAGAAGCATGATTGCGTAAAGCAAAATCATGCTTCCCCCTCGATGGTAATAAGATTACCCACTGGCCTGAAGTCTTTGTTCAGCTTCCTCCCGTAGATCAGCTCTGCTACTGGCAGCTCCTGCCTCAGCTGTGTCTGTAACTGACGTAACTGTCGTAACTGCCTCTGTAACTGACGATGTAACGGTCGCTGTAACTGACGATGTAACTGTCGCTGGCTCCAACCGGAAAAGGAAAAGAGAATCTTCAAGCTGTCCTCTCCCCTCTTATAGGGTTTTTGACATCATCAAGCTCCGCCCAAATGACCAGGGCCGATTGGTTCCTGAGTTGGCCCCTCCCCCTAGCATAGACATTAACACCTCCCCTCAGCCAGCCCCATGACTCATCACACAGGAAGTTCTGGTCCTGCCCCGGAAGAGCAAGCCCCAGCGTCCAGGGAAGCTCAATGAGGTAAGCTGAGTCATTCAAAGAAAACAAAGGCCATTCTGGTTACAAGGGCTCCTTAGCTACAGCTGCCTGGAGTCTCCTCATCAACACCATCTCCAGAGCCCCACACAAATGGCTCTGTCCTCTCTTCTTATAGGGCTTCAGACATCAAACTTCATCTGAATCACCAGAGCTCAGGCTCTGGTGATTGGTTCTTGAGTTGGTCCCTCCCCTTAGGACCCTGGGAGGTTCACATCCACATGGATTAGGTTAACACCTAATGGGGTTTGGGCCCGGGGCTTAGCACCTAGTAAAGCTCACTGAGATAAATTGAGTCACTCAAAGAAAACAAAGGCCATTCTGGTTACAACTTTCAAGTAATCAATATTATGTATTTCGTCTTTTGTAATTGCTTCTATCCCTTCTTTGTTTAAGAATATATCTCTTACCCATATCTTTGAGAGATAAATAATCTGTTTCTCTTCAATTTTTTATAGTATCATCTTTAATAATCAGGTAATGTATCCATTTAGAATGTATTGTGAAGTGTGATATAATGTGTTGGTTTAAGCCTAATTACTGCCAGACTGCTTTCTATTTTTCTCAGCAGTTTTATTGAATAGGGAATTTTTCTATGGGTAACTTACATTGTCTACTTTCCCAAACACTGTGTTATCAAGTTCTATTGTTTCTAAATCTCCCTTATCTAGTCTGTTCCATTGTTTTATTTCTCTTTTTCCTTTGACCAATACCAGATGTCCTTGGAAGTATCTAACTGCTATTCCATTTTTATCCTTACTTCTTTTCCTCGTTTCCCTTGATATTCTAGATGGTTTGTTTTTCCAAATGGATTTTGTTATTATTTTTTTTTATCAAACTCTGTGAAATACCCCCTTGGTAATTTGACTGGTATAACACAAGTATAAATTAATTTTGCTAATATTGTCATTTTGCTATATTAGCATAGCCTTACCATAAGCACTGAACATTTCACTAGCTATTTAGGTTGCTCTTTATTTCTTTGAGTAATGTTTTCGTAATCCAATCTATATGTCTTTTGCGTGCTTTAAGAAATTGGTCCCCAGATATTTTATGCATTTTGTAGTTATTTGGAATAGGATTTCCCTTTCTATTATTTCTTCTTGTGTTTTGGTATACTAAATAGAAATATTATTGATTTTTGAAGATTTATTTTGTATCTTACAACTCTGCTGAAGGTGTTAATTATTTCAGTTAGTATCTTTGCTGCTTCCCTGAGTTTGTCTAAGAAAATCATCAAAGGGATAGTTTTTTATCTCCTTTCTACCCATCTCTATTCCTTTAATTCCTTTGTCTTGTCTTTTTGCTATTGCTAGAATTTCCAGAAGTATTTAAAATAAATGTGGGGAGAGTGGGCATTCTTGCTTCATTCCCTTACTTACTGGAAAAGGTTCTAGTGCATTCCTAATGTATATGATGCTTGCTTTTGGTTTTAGATAGATGCTTTTAATGATATTCAAAAGTCCCCAAACTGGAAAACAGCATGACAGAAACTTGGCATAGACCAAGATCTCATCCCATATAAAAAGATAAGTCAAAATGGGTACATGATTTACACATAAATGGTGAAACAATAAACAAATTAAGAGAGCATGGAATAGTTTATCTGTCAGATTTATGAATAAAAGAAGAATTTAGGACCAAAAAGATATAGGGAACATTACAAAATGTAAATTAGATAATTTTGATTATATAAAACTAAAAAAAGCTTTTGCACAAACAAAACTGATGTAAACAAAATTAAAAGGAAAGAAGAAAATTGGGGAAATTTTTTTGCAACAAGTATCTCTGATAAAGGCCTCATTTCTCAAATATATAGAGAACTCAGTCAAATTTATAAAAGCACAAGTCATTCCCCAATTGATAAATGATCAAAGAGTATGAACAGACAGTTTTCAGACAAAGAAATCAAAGCTATCTATACTCATATGAAAAAAATGCTCTAAATCACTATTATTAGAGAAATACAAATTAAAACAACTCTAAGGTACCACATTACACCTATTAGATTGGCTAACCTGACAAAACAGGAAAATGATAAATATTGGAGAACACATGGGAAAATTGGAACACTAATGTATTGTTGGTGGAGTTGTGAACTGATCCAACCATTCTGGGGAACAATTTGGAACTATGCTCAAAGGGTCATAAAACTGTGCATACCCTTTGATGCAGAAATACTACTTCTAGGTCTGTATTACAAAGAGATCATAAAAATGGGGAAACAACCCACACATATAAGAATATTTATAGCATCTCTTTTTGTGGCAGCAAAGTATTGGAAATTGAGGGAATGCCCATCAATTGGGGAATGGCTGAACAAGTTGTGGTATATGAACGTAATGGAATATTATTGTTCCATAAGAATTGGTGAACAGGCAGATTTCAGAAAAACCTGGAAAGACTTACATGACTTTAACTTCAGTTGAAGCATGATAAATTCTGCTCCAGCCTTTTGCCTTTCTTCTGCATGTATCTCTCTCCTTCAAACGTGTTTCTTGTAAACAACATATTGTAAGATTATGGTTTTTAATCCACTCTGCTATCTGCTTCCATTTTATGGGTGAGTTCATCTCATTGACATTCACAGTTATGATTACTTTTTATTCTACTTTTTTATTCTTTTGATTTTGTTGGACTGATTCTTGATGCCTTATGGAGTCATTAGCTTCCACTTTCCCAATTCTAATTTTAAAGGAATTAATTTTCTTCAGTTAGTTTTTCTATCTCCTTTTCTATTTGGTCACTTTTACTTTTTAAGAAATTGTTTTCTTCAGTCAATTTTTATCCTTCCTTTTCTAAGGTATGGACTCTCTCTTGCATACCTCTCAGTTCTTTTCCCAATTTTCTTCTACCTCTCTTATTTTCTGAGAGATTACGGGGATGAGAGAAAATGTCTAGTCCACCATCTTCTTGTTCACATTGATAAATGCTTATTGACTTGACTATATGCCTTGTACTACCTAGCTGCTCCCTCCTTCCCAAAGAAAAGTATCCCACCACTAGCAATCTTTGAAAATTCCAATTTGTTTCCTCTTATTTTCTAATTTCTAGTTAAAATATTTACTTTGTCTACAAAATTAATTGGATTTTTTTAGGGTTTCATGCCTCAGGTGGACTTTTGCTTGTATACAGCAGAAAAGCCAGTAGTAGCAAAAAAATCCATTTTCCTCAAAATAATCAATATCTAAGAAATAAATATCTAATATTTAGTTGCCAGCCTATCACTTCTATTTTGTATCTTTGATATCTACGTAATTTACTATAAGCAATGGCAAGGTTATAATCTGTGTCAGAGGAATACTTGTGAGATTCTATTCAGAGAATCATGGATCCCTGAAGAATTGACTCTAGAATAGCATGGGGTGGGGCGGAGCCAAGATGGTGGCTGGAAAGCAGGGACTTGCTTAAGCTCTCCCCCAGTTCCCTCCAAACACCTATAAAAATGGCTCTGAACAAATTCAAGAGCTGCAGAATGCATGAAATAGCAGAGAGAAGCAGGACTCCAGCCCAGGATACCATGGATGGTCACTTGGAAGGGTCTATCGCATGGAGGTGGAAGCAGAGCAGAGCCCAGCAAGGGCCGTGCCAGGACCAACCAGACTGGGAGCCAGGCAGAACAGGCTGTAGGGCCCTGCATCAGTGAGCTGTGGCAGTTGCCAGACTTCTCAATCCACAAACACCAAAGACAACAGAACAGGTTAGTGGGGAAAAAAGCTGCTGGGACAGAGTGAAAGGAGTTGGTTGTCAGCCGCCAGCCCAGGTGCGTGGAGGTGGTGCAGCTCTGAGGCTGCTTCCAGAGCTACAGCTGCAGTTGCTTCCTGCCCCAGGACCACCCAATGGGAAGAATTAAGTGGAGGATTAGAGCGGCAATGCAAAGCCTGCTTTGCCCTGCCTGGATCTGGGCCGAAATCCTGGTTGGCAGTTCTTGGGGGAGAAGGAGCGCTGGTGTGGCAGAGCTTGCTGTGTAGAAGTAGCTCTGAAAACAGCAGCACAGCCCCTCAAGCTTGGGACAAAGCATACTCTACTCTATTAGCGGTCGTACACCGACAAAAAGCTCAAGGGACAAGTAGTTGGCTGAGAACATGAACAGGCAGCGAAAATGGACTCAGATTCAGACTCAGACTTTGGAATCTTTCTTTGGTGACAAAGAAGACCAAAACATAGAGCCAAAAGAAGTCAAAAAAGTCAAAGGGCCTACATCAAAAGCTCCCAAGAAACGTTTGAATTGGTCTCAGGCTATGGAAGAGCTCAAAAAGGATTTGGAAAAGCAAGTAAGAGAAGTATAGGAAATATTGGGAAGAGAAATGAGAGTGATGCAAGAAAATCATGAAAAACAAGTCAATGACTTGCTAAAGGAGACCCAAAAAATACTGAAGAAAATAACACCTTAAAAAATAGACTAACTCAAATCGCAAAAGAGCTCCAAAAAGCCAATGAGGAGAAAAATGCCTTGAAAGACAGAATTAGCCAAATGGAAAAAGGAGGTCCAAAAGACCACTGAAGAAAATACTATCTTAAAAATTAGATTGGAGCAAGTGGAAGCTAGTGACTTGGTGAGAAATCAAGATATTATAAAACAGAATCAAAGGAATGAAAAAGTAGAAGAGAATGTGAAATATCTCATTGGAAAAACCACTGACCTCGAGAATAGATCCAGGAGAGATAATTTAAAAATTATTGGACTACCTAAAAGCCATGATCAAAAAAAGAGCCTAGATATCATCTTTCAAGAAATTATCAAAGAAAACTGCCCTAATATTCTAAATCCAGAGGGTGAAATGATAATTGAAAGAATCCACCAATTGCCTCTTGAAAAAGATCCCAAAAAGAAAACTCCGAGGAATATTGTTGCCAAATTCCAGAGCTCCGAGGTCAAGGAGAAAATACTGAAAGCAGCCAGAAAGAAACAATTTGAGTATTGTGGAAACACAATCACAATAATACAAGATCTAGCAGCTTCTACATTAAGGGATTGAAGGGTTTGGAATATTATATTCTGGAGGTCAAAGGAGCTAGGATTAAAACCAAGAATCACCTACCCAGCAAAACTGAGTATCATGCTCCAAGGCAAAATATGGATTTTCAATAAAATAGAGGACTTTCAAGCTTTCTCAGTGAAAAGACCAGAGCTGAATAGAAAATTTGACTTTCAAACACAAGAATCAAGAGAAGCATGAAAAGGTAAACAAGAAAGAGAAATCATAAGGTACTTACTAAAGTTGAACTGTTTTGTTTACTTTCCTACATGGAAATATGATGTGTATAATTCATGAGACCTCAGTATTAGGGTAACTGAAGGGAACATACATACATATATATATATATACATATATATATATATATATGTAGACAGAGGGCACAGGGTGAGTTGAATATGAAGGGATGATATCTAAAAAAAATCAAATTAAGGGATAAGAGAGGAATATATTGAGAGAGGGATAAAGGGAGCAATAGAATGGGGTAAATTCTCTCACATAAAAGTGGCAAGAAAAAGCAGTTCGTTGGAAGAAAGAGGGGGCAGGTGAGGGTGGAATGAGTGAATCCTGTTCTCATCAGATTTGACTTGAGGAGGGAATAACATACACACTCAATTGTGTATCTTACCCCAGAGGAAAGAAAGAGGAAGGGGATAAAAAAGTGGGGATGATAGAAGGGAGAGCAGATAGGGAGAGGAGGTAATCAAAAGCAAACACTTTCAAAAAGAGACAGGGTCAAGGGAGAAAATTGAATAAAGGGGGACAGGATAGGAGGGAGCAAATATAGTTAGTCTTTTACAACATGAGTATTGTGGAATTGTTTTGCATAATGATACACTTGTGGCCTATGTTGAATTTCTTGCCTTCTTAGGGAGGGTGGGTAGGGAGGGGAGATGGGAGAGAATTTGGAACTCAAAGTTTGAAAAGCAGATGCTCAAGAAAAAACTTGTTTTTGCATGCAACTGGGAAATAAGATATACAGGCAATGGGGTATAGAAATCTATCTTGCCCTACAAGAAAGTAAGGGAAAAGGGGATGGGGGGAGTGGGGTGACAGAAGGGAGGGCTGACTTGGCAACGGGGCAATCAGAATATATGCCATCTTGGAGTGGGGTGGGAGGGTAGAAATGGGGAGAAAATTTATAACTCAAAATCTTGTGGAAATCAATGCTGAAAACGAAAATATTAAATAAATAATAAAATTTAGAATAGTATACAGGAAGTAGGGGATGGAGAAGAAGATTGGTTACCTATAATTTAATATTTGATGTCAAGTAAGATTAAACAATAGAAATAAATATATCTTCAGATTTTAAAAAAGTACTCTTTAGATGTGTGCAGATATAGTTTGAATGTAGTTTTGGGAAGGTTGGCTGAAAAATATTTGGGAATTTTTAGTGGAGTGCAATCTCAATATGAGTAAACTAAAAGAATAAAACTAATGTGATTTTAGGCAGCTTCTAGAAGTCAATCGGTGATATACTCTGTCTTGGTTAAATCACATGTAGAGTGTTATGTTCAGTTTTGTGCATGACATTTTTAAGGATGCTGATAAACTAAGAGCATCCACAGGAGGAAACCCAGGATGGTAAAGGGCCTCAAGTTCATGATCTACGAGGATCAGGTGAAAGAAATGTGGAAATTTATAGTTGAAAAGAGAAGACCTGCAGGGGATGTGATCATTTTCTTTGAAGAGCTGTTATGGGTATGACCAATTAGACTTCTTTGCTTTGGCCTCAGAGGGCATCAATGAGAGCATTGTGCAGAAAATACAGAGATAAAATTAGGCTTGACCTAAATAAAAACTCCTTAACTCTTTGACCTATCCAAAAGTGGAATGAACTCTCCTGTGATGTGGTGATTTGCCCTGCTTTGGAGGCCTACAAATAAAGGCTGAATGGCCACTTGTTGAGGATGTTATAGAGGAGGACCCTATTTGCAAACAGGCTAGACTAGATTGTCACTGAAGTCCTATCGAACTCTGAAAATTTATGATTCTGTAATAATCTCCTTAAGGGCAAGTTCATATTTTAATCAGTTTCTCTCCATTGCAGAATGAATAGAACGATGACCCTGAGTCCCAGAGCTCTAGGAATAGGAATGTTCTTCTGACTACCCAGTCCTGTATTCATCCCAACCCCTACAATCATCACTGGGCATAGAGAAGAGGATAACCATCCCTATCGACTATTGATCAACTGTCACTGCCTGGGGAGGGAATCCAACCTAGATAAAGCAACAAAGTACACCAATGGAGAGAGAGAAGTCAATACACAGCTGACAAATCAAAACACTACCACCTCCCCTTAGACTCTGATAGAGATAGCCCAGGACCCTTTGCTCAAGAGCCCTAGAATTTGCAGTGCCCTTCTTGCCCTTTTGGCTCCACATTCAGCCCTGATCACCCTCCCAGCTATCATTGAGGGGAAACACCCATGTGCAAGACGGGTCTGCAATTCTTACTACCACTCCCACCTGCTATTGACTAAATGCCACTTTGGAGCAAGTAAGTGTAAGGGTCCAGGAAATAGCAGCTTCCTCCCCAGAGACCTTGCTTCCAGCCCAGCTATCATACAGAGAAGCAATCTTCATGGGATTAGAATTAGCATCTGCCTCTGCAGGTGCTTTACTGCTCTCCTCAGCAGCTCAAGATCCAGAAAAGAAAGCTCTCACCACCAAAATCTTTGGCACTGTCAAATGATTGGATATAACTTTATTGATTAGAATGCTAAAAAGAAAGGAATTATTAGCTTCTTTGCCAGTGGATCCTAAGTACCATGGGACTTTTCCATCTGACTTGTGGCTAAAACCACATACATGTGTTGTCTCCTCCATCAGAAGATGAGCTCTTTGACAGCAGGGACTGTGTTGCTTTTCTTTGTAACCCCAGTGCTTAGCATATGTACTGTGCAATAGGAAGTGCTTAAAAAATGCTTTTTCATTCATCCATTTCTTTCATTCATTTAAAGTACTGAACTTAAGAGTCAGTTATACGTGATAACCCCACAGGATTGTCATGAAAATCAAATTGAGTAGTTAAGGAAAAAGTGCTTTGTAGTGATAAAGAACTCTGGAAAGTGTAACCTATCACTGTTGTTATAGAAATGCTCTAAGTATTTACCTTGCTTTGAAGTTAATGTTTAGATCAGCTCTTAAAGAGTTTAATACAATTTTTTCAACATTCTTCTTAATACAGTTGTTATGAGAGGGAAATATTTTCTTTAGCCTTAAGATACAGCAGGTAGAAAGCCTTTGGGGAAGGTAGCTGATCAGGGAAAGAACCTTAACAGAATGGTGCAATTGTAACTTAAGTCAATCAATGTACTATGATTTGTTCACTCTATAATAAGTGCCTCCACTTTCTTTCCTTTCACTCTCTTCTTAGCCCCTTACCATGTGCTTTCTGACTGCTACCAGTGATTTCTTGTCAAATCTAATGGCCTTTTCTCAATCCTCATTCTCTTTGACCTCTCTGTTGCCTTTTATGCTGCTGACTACTCTTTCCTCCTTGATACTCTCTTCTCTCTAGGTTTTCAGGACGCCACTGTAGTATGGTTCTTCTCCTACCTAACTGACCACTCCTTTTCCTGCCTTTGCTGGATTCTTTTCCAGATTACACACCTTCTAACCATAGGTGTTCCTCAGGGTTCTGTTCTGGACCAGCTTCTCTTCTTGACCTACACTCCTTAACTTGGGGATCTCATGTAACAACAATGTTGCTAGCAGCTGCTGTGAGGGCACAAGACTGACAAGATAAGTACACAGGAAGGCTGCTGGCAGGTTCTTTGATCTGTTTTTCTATGGAAAGCAATTTTAAGGGGTTAACAATCTCACTTTGATTAAGGGAAAAGCCAGCACCCTGAACCTCAGAGCAAATACAAATAGAAATTATGAACAGAGACAATATAAACAGATCAACGTTTCTGTCTAACCAAATCACAATACATAGTTTTCAGGGAACCACCAACATATGAGTTTTCAAAGCTGGGGGGCAGCTTCAATGGCTTACCCAGAGTCTCCTCACCAATACTCTTTCAACAAGTGTGCCCCAAAGGCAAAACACTAACCTCTGATCTTACATACAAGTCTCAGGGTCAAAGGGCATCACAACCATGTGATTCAAACCTATGTGAACTAGACTTTCTTGTTTCTTAAGCTGGTCAAAAAGGATTCTTGATTCAATCAAAGAAACAAAAGACAACAAAAAGTCCACTTTGCTTGCCATTACATTTGAAAGGCAAGACTCATCAAACTTACTTGATTACCTTAGCACTCTAAAAGAGAAAACAGTAAGTCCCACCCTAATTACCATAACATCTCATTGTGGATTTAATTACCATATTGTTGATTTTCAGATCCACTAATTCTGTCTCAACCTCCCGGTTGATCTCCAATTTCACATGTCCTAATTGCCTTTCAGACATCTTGAGTTGGGTGTCCAATAGACGTCTTAAGCTCAATATGCCCCAAACCTAACTCATTACATTTCCTCCTAAACGGCCCCTACCTCCTATCTTCCCTATTACTGTAGAGTGCAATACCAACGTCTCATCCCTCAGGCTCAAAACCTAGTCCCTCACTACCTCTAACCCCCACCTCCATGTCCAAGCTGTTGTCATGGTATGTTGATTTCATCTTTGCAGTGTCTCTTGAATATGCCCACTTCTCTCCTCTAACACTGCCACCACTCTAATGCAGGCCATTATCACCTCACACCTATATTATTGCATTAGCCTGCAGGCTGGTCTGCCTGCTTCTCTGCTCTGATCCATTCTCTATTAAGTCACCAAGGTAATTTTCCTAGAGCACAGGTCTGACTATTTCACTCTCTTACTCCATAAACTCCAGTGGCTCCTTGCCTCCCAGATTAATACAAGAGACTCTATTTGGCATTCAACCCTCCTACCTTTTCAGTTTTTTTTTTATTCCTTACTCCCTGACACATACTCTTTGTTTTAGTGACACTGATTTCCTGGCTGTATCATGAAAAAGATACTCCATCTCTCAGCTCTGGACATTTTCTCATCATGCCTGTAATACTCTTCCTCCTCCTCTCGGCCTACTGACTTCCCCAGCTGTAATCCTAATAAAAGTTCCTTCTTTTATAGGAAGATATTCCCAATCTCTCTTAGTTCTGAACCTTCCCTCCGGTAATTATTTCTTATTTAGCATGTATATAACTTGCTTCATATATTTGTTTGCAGATTGTCTCCCCTATTAGATTACAAAATTCTTGAGGGCAAAGACTGTCTTTTGTCTCTTTTTGTATCCCCAGTGCTTAGCACAGTGCCTAGCACATAGGTCCTGTTGTGTTGATTAGTCATGTCTGACTCTGTGACCCCATTTGGGGTTTTTTGGGCAAAGATACTGGAGTGGTTTGCTATTTCCTTCTCTAGATCATTTTACATATCAGGAAACTGAGGCAAACAGGGTTAAGTGACTGAGCTAGGGTTACACAGCTTGTAAGTATCTGAGGCTGGATTTGAACTCAGGTTCTTTTGACGCAAGGGTCAGTACTCTATCCACTGAGCCTTTATAAATATTGATTTATTGACTGATATTTCCATACTTCTATTGGCCACAATGGAATGAACTGAGTGGGAAAGCTAGGCTAATGAAAGGACTGGAAGTCAAAGGAACTTGGAATGTTTAACTTCATAGACAGCTTTGTGAATGTGTGCGTGTGTGGGGCAGGGGGAGAGTGGTTCTTGGGAACTATCTTCATATATTTAAAAGTTCTGGATTTGTATGTTTTGGCCTTGAAAAGCAGAACAAGGACTGGTGGGTACAGATACAGGGAGGTAGATTTTAGTTCAATACAAGGAAAAACTTACACAAGTGGAATAGGTTGCCTTGGAAGGAATGAGTCCTCCATTACTGGAATTCTTCAAGTAGAGGCTAGATTACAATTTGTCAGGGATGTTGTAAGCATAGTACCACTTAATTTGATTTCTTCTGTACCTTCCAACAATGAAATTCTCTGATTAAATAATAGTTTCTAATGGCTCTCCACAGACTAGGTAGCTTAGAAAATGAATCGTATCAGCTAATTAGAAATTAGACCTTGTCTTTTCAGTAGATTTCAGAGGCAGACTTTTCTGAGAAAAAATAGGCACATTCTTTCTCTTGGCGCCACCTTCTTCACATTCTCCTTGACAACCACCTGACCACTCACACCAGATGCCTTAGGGACTTCTGCCCGAGGGCTATGCTCTCCCCATTGGTAGCTGCTTCCTGTTGTATCACCGTTATCAGGGAAGTCCCACCCATGGTTCACTTCACTCCTGCCTCTTCAGCTACCTTCTTTATAGCAATCTCCAGAACTGTTTTGAAACAGTAAACCTTTCTCCCTTCTTTCTCCACCCTCTAGTTCTAGAACCATGATCACATCATCATGGTGTGTCAGGATATTCCCCTAAAGTTGTACTTTCTGTCCCTGTAGTTTTTCAGACCTAAATGTTCCTCCCTGGCCACTGTTCCCTTATGTATTGTCTCCCCCTTTAGAATGTAAGCTCTTTGAGGGTAGGTACTGTCTCTGCTTTTATAATTATGTCTTTAGTGCTTAGCAGAGTACTTGGCACATAGTGGGCACTTAACAAATGCTTTTTAATTTATTCATTCACTTATGTGATTTTGTGAATGGAGACTTAAAATGTGCTAATTGTTACATCAAGAAATATACAAATATTGTGTGTAATGACTTGATTTGAAGCATGGTTATTATTGGAATCAATGAATTTAAAAATCATAGAATAATGAGGTTTAAGAAGTTACTGATTCAAGAAGCACTTTATCTAACCTGTTCCAAACAGATATCTATGTGTTTGAGCCCTCAAATGTTGCTTAGGAAAGCAATGCTGGAGCCTTAGTAATCCTTCCTAGTACTAGCATTGCCAAATCATTGCCAAATCTTCCCTAATCTTTAGCTTACATTTCTGTAATTTCATTCCATCTGACACCTACCAGGAAGAATGTATAAAACCAGAATTTAGTACATAGGCGTCAGTGGTGAAAGAAAAAATATTTTGAAGCTTGGAGCCTCTACTTAATGTATCCTTGTATTCCTACAATTATATCTCCAAAAAAGTATGGGAAAAAGTAGAGCCTGAACCTTAAACTTTTCTCATTGCTGTTTTTTCAAATTTTATAGTATTTGTGTTCTGACCTTAACATTCTGGGCTATTTGGGATTAAGAATATTATACATTCTTATATGGCTAAAGAAAAAAAAATAGAAGCAATATCTACTCCTCCAAACCAAGAAGTTGCAGTAAGAACATGCCTTCAAATAACTGTAGAAATGAAATCAATGTTTCAGTGCAACAAGATTTACGCCAATGAAATCTCATTTTGACTCTCAAACTAACACGGGCCAGGTTACAAAATGATTTTATCATTAAACTGTCTTCCTGAATATATTAAATTAAACATGACAAGGCTAATGATCATTAAATAATTCCTTTTAATAGAGATATCCATCTTGCCATGCTGTAAAATCCATTCCCAGAGGTCCAACCATTCAAAGGCAGATTTACTGAAACTATGTAGAAAATGTGACTAATTCAGAATATTGTTGTCTGGACAATTTCTGTTTCATCAGGTTTCATCAGGAACTAGAAAACACATCTGGATATAATGAAGGGCAAATTATATATCATTATAATTTTACATCCTACTTACTAAGTTCATTCTCTTTGAACATTTCACTCAATGCTTAGTTTTCACTGAATCAGCTGAGGTATTTTGTGGCTATTTAAAAAGGAGCAGGGCTGCATCTCACTTTGTACAATGATTGAGAGGCAGAGAAGAGGATAGGGATTAACACATATAAAGCACCTACTATGTGCCAGGCACTGTGCTTTATAAATATTGCTTCATTTGATTTTCACAAACCTCTGAGGTAAGTGTTATTATTATTATTGACATTTTACAGTTGAGAAAAACTGAGACAGAGAGGTTTAGTGACTTGCCTAGGTTTACACAGCTAGGAACTATTTGAGACTGGATTTGAACTCAGGTCTTCCTGACTCCAGGTCCAATGCTCTGTTTGTTGGACCACCTTGCTAAATGCATTAGTGATCTTAAAGCCAGGGGGCAAATTTGTCCTTGCATAACTATGCTGCAGGGGCAGCTAGGTGTTGCAGTGAATAGAGCACCGGCCCTGGAGTCAGGAGGACCTGAGTTCAAATCCGGCCTCAGACACTTGGACACAGGTATGTTTCAACAATTTGGCTAGCAGCTGCTGTGGGGGTATAAAACCAACAACAACCGGCTCACAGAACGCTGCAATCCCAGGTTCTTTTGATCTGCTTTACTAAGGAAAGAAACGTTAAGGGGTTGACAATCTTACATAAATCCAGCATACAGACATCATTCACTCAGTTCAGGGGAAAAAAGCAAGCACCCTGAACTTCAGAGAAAATACAAACAAATTACAAACATCGGCAGACAGACCTTGTCTGATTCAAATCCCAATGCATAGTTATCAGAGTTTAACAAAGTCCCAACATCTGGGTTTATGAGCTGGAGGGCTCTTAGCTACAGTTGCCTGGAGTCTCCACATCAGCACGCCACCAAGACTGAGAGCCCTAAGCAAATAGCTCTGTGTTCTCTTTTTATTCAGTTTCAGATGTCATCAAACATCACCTGAGTGACCAGAACTTAGGCTCCTTCGATTGGCTCTGGTGTTAGCACCTCCCTTCCTTGGCCCCACCTGTAGTCCCATCTTAGTTACCAATTCACCACATAGGCTTAGCACCTAAAAGATAGGGATTTGGGCCTGGGGCTTAGCACCTAGTAAGACTCAATCAAAGACACTGAATTAATCAAAGGAAACAAAGGCCAAACTCTTCAAGGATCCCCAACTGGGCAAGTCACTTAACCCCAATTGCTCTACCAAAAAAACAAACAAACAAAAAACCAAAGCAAATAACTATGCTATAGCTCTGGATGGGCATGCTTTATTCAAAAGAGCTTGGATAGATAAAGAGGAGCAACTGATTTGCAGAGAGATGATATGAGCTGAATTCTTGGCTTTGTCACTTTCTAGTTATGTGACCTTGAGCACATCAGTGAACTTCTCTAGCCCTCAGTTTCCTCATATGTAAAATATACATGATGATGCACTCCACCACTCAAAAAGCTTCACAATCTAGCTCCAGCTAGCCTTTCTAGGCCTGTAATTCATTATACCCCTTAATACAATTTATATTGTAGCCAAATTGGCTTCTTCTTTTTTTGTCATCCCATCCCATCTGCCCTCATTACTGCATGCTGCTCAGACCTGGAATTCATTGTCTCCTCTTCTCCGGACCCTTAAATATCAGTTCAAGGGCCACTTCCTAATGTGTCTCCGACCCAGTTCCTAGTGTCCTCACTTATTGTATTTCAATTTTGCATATATTTTTATTTACTTATATGTTTGCTTAGTTGCCCTGATAGAATGTGAAGAACTTGAAGACAGGGACTGTTAATTTTTGTCTTTGTATTGCCAGTGCTTAACATACAGTACCTGGCACATGATATGTGCATAACGAATACTTATTGAGAGATTGATTGAAAATGTGTATTGGATCTTGTTTGATTGTAAAGTGTTATGTAAATAAGAGCAATTTACTCTTTATTCCTGAAAAATTGTGCAAAAATCAAAATTTAGGCAAAGGAAATATGTTTTACATTAGGAATGGAGAACCTCTTTCCTATGAAAGATGAATATTTCATAGACAAAAACAATTTAAGGCCAATTGAGTTTTTTTAAAACCCTTAACTTATGTGTTTTTGGTTTTTTCCCCTTGGGACATTGAGAAATATAAAACATCCCACTCATGCAATTTTTAAATTAAGGATAAGAGCCATATATTTTATTTAATAAATATAAGACTAAAAGTTATTGTGCACAAATGCAAGAAGTATAGGCAATGGGAAAGGTGCCTTAGTGATTCTAAAGTCAGGAGGTAAATTTGTCCTTGCCTGACTATGCTATGACTCTAGATGGGCATAATTTATTCAAAAGAACTTGGGCAGGTAAAGAATACAGAGAGCAGTGTAGAAATGCATATTAAAAACAAATACTCATGTGAGAAAATCCAGGAACTAGATGATGAGAAATGAGGCAAAAAACATTTGGATAAAGATGATCAGAGAGGGGTGGGGCCAAGATGGAGGCTGGAAAGCAGGGACTAGCGTGAGCTCCCCACCAAGTCCATCCAAAAACCTATAAAAAATGGCTCTGAACCAATTCTATAACTGCAGAACCCACAAAATAGCAGAGGGAAGCAGGGCTCCAGCCCAGGACAGCCTGGATGGTCTCTGGGTAAGGTCTATCCCGCACAGAGCTGGAAGCAGAGTGGAGTGGAGCGGAGCAGAGCCCAGCGTGGGCAGCACAGACCAACCAGACCAGGAGCCAGGTGGAGTGTGCCCTAGTGCCCTGAATCACTGAACTGCAGCAGTTACCAGACTTCTCAACCCACAAACATGAAAGACAACAGAGAAGGTTAATGGGAAAAGCTGCTGGGGACAGGGGGATAGAGTTCAAGATTCAGCCACCGCCCTGGGGGGCAGCAGAGCTGGGGCAGCTGCAGTTGCTTCAGGCCCCAGGCTCACCTGGTGGGAGGAATTAAGTGGCAGATCAGAGCAGGAGTGCAGAGCCTACTGAAGATCTAAGTCCAGTCCAGGTTGGGGGTTCTTGGGGAAGGAGGAGTGCTGGTGTGGCAGAGGTGGCTGTAACAGCTCTGAAATCAACAGCACATCCCCCAAGCTTGGAACATAGTACTCTTTACTCTACAAGCAGTCATACCCTGCTGAAAAACTCAAGGGTCAAGTAAGTTGGCTGGGAACATGGCCAGGCAGCTAAAACGCACCCAGATTCGGTCTCAGACTTTGGAATCTTTCTTTGGTGACAAAGAAGACCAAAACACACAGCCAGAAGAAGTTAACAAAATCTAAGAGCCTACACCAAAAGCCTCCAAGAAAAACATGAACTGGTCTCAGGCCATGGAAGAGCTCAAAAAGGATTTGGAAAAGCAAGTTAGAGAAGTAGAGGAAAAATTGGGAAGAGAAATGAGAAGGATGCAAGAAAACCATGAAAAACAAGTCAATGACTTGCTAAAGGAGACCCCTCAAAATACTGAAAAATATGCTGAAGAAAACAACACCTTAAAAAGTAGGCTAACTCAAATGGAAAAAGAGCGCCAAAAAGCCAATGAAGAGAAGAATGCCTTGAAAGTCAGAATTAGCCAAATGGAAAAGGAGGTCCAAAAGACCACTGAAGAAAATACTACCTTAAAAATTAGATTGGGGCAACTGGAAGCTAGTGACTTTATGAGAAATCAGGATATTATAAAACAGAACGAGAGGAATGAAAAAATGGAAGACAATGTGAAATATCTCATTGGAAAAACCAAGATCTGGCAGCTTCTACATTAAGAGATCGAAGGGCTTGGAATACGATATTCCAGAGGTCAATGGAGCTAGGATTAAAACCTAGAATCACCTACCCAGCAAAACTGAGTATCATGCTCCAAGGCAAAATATGGATTTTCAATAAAATAGAGGACTTTCAAGCTTTCTCAGTGAAAAGACCAGAGCTGAATAGAAAATTTGACTTCCAAACACAAGAATCAAGAGAAGCATGAAAAGGTAATCACAAAAAAGAACAAGAAAAAGAAATCGCAAGGGACTTACTAAAGTTGAACTGTTTTGTTTACATTCCTACATGGAAAGATGATGTGTTTGATTCATGAGACCTCAGTATTAGGGTAGCTGAAGGGAATATGTGTGTATATATATATATATATATATATATATATATATATATATATGTGTGTGTGTGTGTGTGTGTGTGTGTGTGTGTGTGTGTGTGTGTATGTATGTATATATGTATGTGTATATATACATATATATGTGTATATATACACACACACACACACACACATATATATATATATATATGTAGAGAGAGAGAGAGAAAGAGAGGGCACAGGGTGAGTTGAAGATGAAGAGATGATATCTAAAAGAAATAAAATCAAATTAAGGGATGAGAGAGGAGTATATTGAGAGAGGGAGAAAGGGAGAGATAGAATGGGGTAAATCATCTCACATAAAAGTGGCAAGAAAAATCAGTTCTGTTGGAAAGGAAGAGGGGGCAGGTGAGGGGGAATGAGTGAATCTTGCTCTCATCAGATTTGACCTGAGGAGAGAATACCATACACACTCAATTGGGTATCTTACCCCACAGGAAAGAAGGAGGAAGAAGATAAAAAAGGGGGGATGATAGAAGGGAGGGCAGATGGGGCAGGAGGTAATCAAAAACAAATACTTTCGAAAAGGGACAGGGTCAAGGGAGAAAATTGGATAAAGGGAGATAGGTTAGGAAGGAGCAAAATATAGTTAGTCTTTTACGACATGAGTATTGTGGAAGGGTTATACATAATGATACGCATGTGGCCTATGTTGAATAGCTTGACTTCTTAGGGGGTGGGGGGGTGGGGGGAAGAGAAGAGGGGAGAGAATTTGGAACTCAAAGTTTTAAAAAGAGATGTTCAAAAACAAAAAAAAAAGTTTTTGCCTGCAACTAGAAAATAAGATACACAGGCAATGGGGTGTAGAAATTTATCTTGCCCTACAGGAAAGGAAGGGAAAAGGGGATGGGAGGGGAGTGGGGTGACAGAAGGGAGGGCTGACTGGGGAACAGGGCCACCAGAATATACACCATCTTGGAGTGGGGGGGAGGGTAGAAATGGGGAGAAAATTTGTAATTCAAACTTGTGAAAATCAATGCTGAAAACTAAATATATTAAATAAATTAAATTAGAAAAAAAAGATGATCAGAGACAAACCTCAAAATGGTATTATGCCTGATACTCACAATACTCTCTAGACAGAAGGAGATGGGGATTTCAGTTAAGAGATCAAAGGCTGACTTGGAAAATATAATACGGTAGTATGTGGGGTTTCAATTACTTCTCTCTTTTCCATTACCTATCCTTCTTTATCTCCCTCTCATTCTCCTAGAACAGTGAATAATGTCTTGATTTGCCCTAATAATTTAATGAGAATTTCATCTTTCAAAAAGTGGAGGTCCCATAGAAGGTCACTGCTATTCTGAATCTCTAATGATTACCAACAAAGAAAAACTGGTTGTTGAAGTGGAAAAATGGGGATCATTTTAGAATTTGTGATTGAAAGCAAAGAAAAGCTATGTATAGTCTGATAAGTGCTCTTTGGGAGAGCATGTTCAGATAAAAGACATGTAGGATTACGTGGACTAAAATGTTATAGGGGAAGTCAGCTTTGGAATGATGGGAAGCTATCTAAAGAGCTTAATGTGGATTCATAGGGAATTCATTTAATAACATATTTTTTTAAAAAAGCATAGAGAGAAGCAACTAGATAGTGTAGCGGATAAAGCAATAAGCTTGGAGTCAGGAATACCTGAGTTCAAATCCAGCCTAAGCCATTTACTAAACCGTGTGATCCTGATTTAAGCCATTTAACCTCTATCTGCTTTGATTTCCTTAACTATAAATGGGGATTAAGAAAAAACATAGAGAAAGTAGAAACAAGGGCAGGCAAGAAAGGTGAAAACACAGCATGGTTCTCCAAGGAGAATTTGAAAGTTCAGAAAGAGATAAGACTGGCAAGGAAAAGCTAATGATAAACAAGATAGGACTTTCCAGGTATTTTAGGGAAAAGGTCAAAGGGATAGTACTACCCTTTAGGGTACATTATAAGGGAAAAGAAGACTTAAGCAATTAATACTTGGCTCAAGGGCTTTGGGGTCCAAGGGCCTGGCTTCAAATCCCATCCCTGACACTGCTCGTGTGACCCTAGCAAGCCACTTATTCTTGGGCCTCAGGTCCCAAATCTGGAAAATGAGAAGGTTGGACTAGATGGGCTGTGAGGTGCCTTCCAGGTCTAAATTTATGATACTGGGATATTTACATTAGAAAGAACAAAAATGGCTAATCAGGAGTTGAAACTCCAGATAAGGAAAGAAGTAGTAAGAGATTGTCTAGATGCTTTGGAAATGTTAAAGCTTTTGGGCCCTGATGAACAAAGCAGAAAGTATTGAAAGGCATGATTGCAGAGATCACCGCCAGAGATCACTGGCGGTGATCTCTGAAAGACTATGAAATTAAAAAAAAAAAACTATAGGCCAGCAATTTTGGCTTTGATTTTTGGAAAAATTCTAGAATGTACTATCAAAGGAATGGTTAATTAATATCTAGAAAAAAATAAAGTCTATGTAAGATCTTTCAGAGCTTTATGAAGAACAATCATGCCAGAATAACTTTTTTTCATAGATCAAACAATCAATCCAATTAAGCGCCTATTGTATGCCAGGTACTTTGTGATAGGCAGGGGATGCTACAGAGAGGGTTTATCTGGATTCCAGAAAAGCATGTGGAAAAGTCCCTCATGCTGTTCTTGAGAACAAGATGAAGAGATGTGGGAAAAACAATACAATACCGGATTCAGAGCTGATTAAGAACGATTAAAAAAAGAATGGTTATTAATGAAATGAGATTACTCTAAATGGGACAATCAAAGGGAGCATCACAGGAAACTGTGATTGGTTCTGAGCTGCTAAATCAGTGATTGAGATAAAAGCAGAAATAGCATCTCTTTTTTCTTGTCTTAAAGATTCATGAGCAAACAAGCTTTGTCATGCCTCCTGACCATCCCCTCCCCTTACTGCACATCCCTTCCTAATTTTTATTTTCAAATAGTATTTTATTTTTTCTCAATTACATGTCAAGACAATTTTTTAGCGTTTTTTAAACAAGATTTTGAGTTCCAAATTTGTCTCTCTCCCTCCCTTCCTCCTCTCTTCTGAAAATGGTAGGTATTTTGATATAGGTTATACATGTGGTATCATGTAAAACACATTTCCATATCAGTCACAGGTGTGAAAGAAGAAACCGATCAAAAGGAAAAACCCAACAAAAAATAATAAAGTAAGTGAAAAATATACACTTCAACCTGCATTCAGAGTCCATCAGTTCTCTATCTGGATGTAGATAGCATTTTCCTTTGTGTGTTCTTTATACTTGTCTTTCATCATTGTATTGCTGAGAAGATCTGAGTCATTCACAGTTGATCATTACACAATGTTGCTGAGACTGGTTCTGCTCATTTCACTTTGCATCAGTTTGGACAAGTCTTTCCCGGTTTTTCTGAAATGTGTCTGTCCATCATTTCTTATTGTATTATAGTATTTCATTATATTCATATACCATAGCTTCTTCAGTCATTCCCCAATGGGTGGGTGCCCCTCAATTGTCAATATTTTGCTAAAAGGAAATGGACTGCTATAAATATTTTTGCACATGTAGGTCCTTCCCCACCCTTTTTTAAATGATCTCTTTGAGCTACAGACCTAGATGTAGTGGTATTGCTGGATCAAAGGGTATGCACAGTTTGGTTGCCCTTTGGGTATAGTTTCAAATTGCTCTCCAGAATGGCTGGATCAAGTTCACAACTCCAACAGCAGTGCACCTAGCCGGATTTTCCCACATCCTCTCCAACTTTCATTTTCTTTTTTTTGTCACATTAGCCAGTCTGATAGGTGTGAGGTAGTGCCTTAGAGTTGTTTTAATTTGTATTTCTCTAGTCAAAAGCGATTTAAAGTACTTCTTCATATGCCTACAGATAGCTTTCCTTTCTTCATCTGAAAACTGCTGGTCCATATCCTTTGACCATTTACCAATTAGAGAATGGCTTGTATTTGCATAGATTTGACTCTGTTCTCTATGTATTTGAGAAATGAGGCCTTTATAAAGTTTGATTTCCAGATTTCTGCTTTCCTTCTAATATTGGTTGCATTCTTTTTGTTTGTTCAAAAGCTTTTCAATTTAGTATGATCAAAATTATTTATTCTACATTTTGTTACACTCTTTGTCTCTTGTTGGGTCATGAATTCTTCCCTTCCTCATAGATTTGACAGGCAGGCTATTCTTTGCTCTTCTAATTTGATTGCTTCATTGTCTATGGTAGCTTTTAGCAAGATGTAATTTCCTTCCTTATCTCTTTCAATGAGGTCTATTTTTGCTTTTAATGTGTCTGAGATCTGAATTGGTACCCCTGCTTTTTTTGACTTCAGCTGAAGTGTAATAGATTCTGCTTCAGTCCCTTACCTTTACTCTGTATGTGTCTCTCTGCTTCAAGTGTGTTTCTTGTAAGAAACATATTGTAGGACTCTGGTTTCTGATCTACTCTGTTATCTGCTTTAATTTTACGGGACAGTTCATTCCATTCCTATTCACAGTTATCATTACTACCTATCCCTCCATCATAGTCTTACTCCTGTTTGTCCTCTCTCTCCTTTCACCCTTTCCACCTTACCAGTCTTCTGCTTCTGTCTACCACCTTCCCTAATCTTCTCTTTCTTCTGTCAGTCCCTCCCCCTTTACTTAATCTCCTCCCCTTCTACTTCCCTGTTGGGTAAGACAGATTTCTATATTCAACTGATCATGTGTATTATTCCCTCTTTGAGCCAACACTAATGAGAGCTAAAGGTTCAACTAATGAGGCTGAAGTGATGCTTGCCACCCACTCTCCCATCTTCCTCTCCAGTGTAATAGGTTTTTCATGCCTCTTCATGTGAAATAACTTACCCCATTCTACCTCTCCCTTCCTTCTTTCTGTACTCAGTATACTCCTCTTTCTCATCCCTTAATTTTTTATGTCATTACCTCGAATTCACCTTATACCCATATACTTTGACTATGTATATTCCTTCCAACTGTACTATTAGTGATACAATTTTTAAGAATTACAAGTATCGTCCCATGTAAGGATGTAAATAGTTTAGTTCTATTGAATCACTTATGTTTTTTTCCCTTTTTAACCTGTTTATGCTTCCCTTGAGTTTTGATATTGGAGTCTAAATTTTTGGTTTAATTCTGGTCTTCTTCTTATGAAAGACTGAATCCTTCTATTTCATTGAATGACCATTTTTTTTTTTTTGCTTTGTGCATTAGGCTTGATTTCACTGCATGAGACCACTTGCTTGTGACCACTTCCAATTTTTCTTTGAGGTTTTTCCCATAAGTATTTAAACATTGTTGTCCTCTTCTGAGTTTGTATCTTCCCTGTTACCCTAATAACTTCCTACAGTGAGATTCTCTTTTTATTGTTTTTTGCTGATCTTTTTTGGCTTTTTTCTTTTCTTTTAAATTCCAACCAGGGTGGAAGGGGTACTAACTCAGGCTTCTTGTGCTAGTGTCTGTAGGCCCTGGCAATTTACCCGGTGCTGCCCTGATGTTGCTCTGAGGCCCACAAGGGACCCTCATGTCTGGTACTGCACTGAGGGGGTATGGTAGGTGGGGTGTCTGGTGGTGCTGGGTGCTGTAGGGGTCTGGCAGCTTACATGGTGCTAAGTCAGGGTCCTAGTGCTGGTGTATGGGGGTGTGCTGAGGCCAGTGAGGTGTTTCTGTGTTTCCCTACGGATACACTGAAGCATGTGGTGGTCTGGCCTGGCAGTTGCCTGTTTTTAAAGCACTCATTGGGTTGGTGGCTACCTGTTTGCCTGGGGCTACACTGAAGCAGGTGGAGGTCTAACCAGTGGAGGTTGCCTATTTGCCCAGGTCTATGCTAAAGCAAGTGGTGGTTCTCAGAGCTGGAGAGTAACAGATCACCTGGCTATGCTGAGGCATATGGTGGTAGGGCTTGCTGCTGGGTTACTGGCATATTTCCTGTTCTGGACTGTGCTCCCATTTTACCTGAGTGAGACAGAGTGAGACTTTCTTATTGATCTTCCAAGTTTCTTGGGCTCAAAGATTGTATCACTTCATCTTCTTGCTGTTTCTGCTATTCCAGGATTTGTTTTGGGGTACCATTTTATGGTTATTGGGAAGTGAATATGGAAGAGTTACAGTGATTTATTGCTTACTCCACCATCTTGGCTCTCGGACATCCCCCAATAGACAGTTTATTTATGAAATTTTCCAATGATACAATGCTGGCAACAGAGTTGATGTATTGTATGATAGAGTTAGAACAGGTTAGAACATTCCAAGATATAAAGTTAAAATCTTGCACTAGAATCAAATGAATTTCTTCACAAGTATAAACTGGGGGAAACATTAGTAGATAAGTTTGTCTTTAAAAGATATGGGGACTTTAATGGATTCAAAGTTCAATATAAACCAAGAGATGATATGTAAATAAAAAAACTGAACACAATCTTTGAATGCATTAAGTTAGGCATAGATGGCAGCCCTTGTTGGATGACCTTTAGAACGTTGTTTTCCTTTCTGGATTTCCCACATGAGAAAGGAGAACAGTGAGCTATTCTCCATTCTACTTCCAGCTATGTGGGAGAAGGTCTAGGGGAAAAAAGAGAGGGAGAAGAGGGAGGAACTTGAGCCCAATAAAGAGAAGGCAATTGTCATCAAATCTCTTAGATCATCCTTATTATCTCTTAGAGAGATATGAAATAGTGAAATAGGTGAGAGGTTTAGGCTGGAAGGGAGAAATTTACCAAAATTTGAGAGAAATGGAAGAAAAATGTTAAGAACACTCTATGGGCCCAGATATGTGTCCAGATTATACTGTAGATATTTGTATTTGTGCCACAACCCAGTAACCATGGAACCACTATCCGTCTTGTAATTACATCTTGATTTACTGAAGGAGAAGATGATGAGACCTGAGGAAAAACTTTACACTTCAGGTTGTTAGGGAGAATAAAAGAGTCTAAAAAGAAACAGTCATAAGGCTTCAATGGATAAAAGGGTGATGTGGAGGAGGGGAAATTTTAACTTTGTCAGCAGCATAGTGAATAGAAGGGTGTTATACAGAGGAGAATGGGAAGGAAAAGGGCACCTGTGCAATTAGAACTCAAAAAGAGATTTTAGTCTCTCCCTTAAGAAGAGAGATCTGGATGCTCCAAGACAAAAATCTGCTTGTCTTCCCAAAAAAGAAACAATAGAGTCACAGAAGCTATCAAATGAGAGATGTCCAGTAAGGAGCAGAGGAAAAAAGAGGAAAGTAGCAGTGCTGGGGAGTCCCTGCTCAGGAGCCCTCAGGCAGCTATTTATTGACTTGATAACATCAGTAGAAAGGATTGTTGCCTTCCTGGGCACATATCCGAAACGCAAAAAAGAACCTTTTAATATCTATCAAAATAGATTACAACTCTCCACTTCTTGTGACTGATGTGAACACAAATGAGAGTCCCTTTTAAAAGGAACCTGAAAAGTATTGTCAATGAGTATGAAGTCTTGGGTAAGAAACTAAAGACCATGAAGACAAAAGTGTTTTACTTACCTTTACTCCTTGAAGGCAAGGGATGCAGAAGAGAAAAATTAATCTAGGAAGTGAACAGCTAGATACAAATATAGTGTCAGAAAACAAGATTTGGATTTGTGGATCATAATATAGAGCTGAAAAACTTCTGTTCAGGGTCAGAATATGACTATGGTAAGGATGTATTTGCAAAAGTTCAAAGACAGCTCCAATAGACTCAAAATGGAAAAAGCTATGCACATCCAGATAAAGAGTTACAGAGTCTGAATGCAGATTGAGGCAAACTATTTGCTCTCTTTTCTTCCTCCTTTTTTGTTTTCATTTCTTCTTTCTCATGATTTATTCTATTGGTTATAGTTCTCCTTTACAACTTGACTATTATGTAAATAAATGTAATGGGAGGGTATACTTAGAAACCTATATCGGATTACATCCGGCTTGAGGGGGAGGGGAGAAGAGAGGGAGGGAGAGAAAATTTGGAACTCAAAAACTTGTGGAACTGAGTGTTGTAAGCTAAAAATAAAAAATAAATTAAAAAAGAAAGTATTTGGAAGTCTAGCCATGATGGCAGAGTAGCAAGAGGAGTACAGCCCAGCTTCCTCTCACAAGTACTCCAAAAAGACCTTTAAAAAGTACGAGATTGAGCTCTTATTAGGAAGTTTAAGAAAATAGCCACAATGATCCCCTACCCACCCTCTACCCTGGTCAGCATAGGGAAAGTGGTCTGCAGATACAGGGAATGGTATGATGGCAGTTACAGGAGAGTGCTGTTCAGAGCCTTCTAGTTCAGGGAGTGAATGAGGGCCTGTACCTGTTCACTAGGGTAAAAAGAGGTTCCAGATTCAGCACAGAGGACTTGATCTTGTGCATAGGGCAAGAATTAGTGTCAACTGGCAGCTCTGGCAGCCATACTCTAGAGTTGAGTCCCAGGTTCAGTGAAGACTAAGATTGTTTAGAAGTAGAGGACTAGAATAAGGAGCAGTCACTAGTTAAGGTTGTGTACCAGGCAAGAAGCAGGAACAGAAGCAAGCATCAGCTGTGTCTCTGATACCAGGAGCACAGTAGGGGTCTCAGACCTAGCTTGCAGCCCAGACTGAAACTTGCTATGTAATAACTAGGGCAGGGAGCTTAGACCAAAAGGGAGTTCTTGCAATTCTGTGGCTTTGAACCTGTAAAGCTTTCCAGGTAGCTGACAGTGATTGAATTTATAGCAGCAGTCTACTGTATCTTCAACCAGAGGCATGCCCACAATTATGTTGCTCAGATCCAAAGCCAGTAGGAACTTGCAAGGCTCAGACTAGGAAGCCAGTGACTAGATTTTGTCCAGAATCAGATGGTTTTGGGAATACTGAAAGCTTACAAGTTTCTGGCTTGAGCTATTCTCTGAGATCTTCAAAGAATGTAACCCTGAAAACATGGAGGAAGCAGTGACAGGACCAAAGAGAACAAGAAATAAAAGCTCCTTGGCCCGGACCAAGGACTTTGGCCCAGATATTCACTCCAGAAGAACCTAACTCTAAGGTAAAATCCAAAGTTAGGATGTAAGGTTGGAAGAATGAACAAAAAATGAATCCTCTTATGGTGACAAGGATTTCCAAGACAGAAACATGATGACTCGAAAATATCTACAAGCAAACACTCAATGAAAAACGTAGCTTAGGCACACAAATAGAATTCCTGGAAGAAATAAAGCAAGATTCTAAAAAAGCATTAAAAATGATTTTACAAATGAAATGAGTACTAAAGGAAAGAATTGGAAAGGAAATGGGAGGTATAGAGGGAAGACTCGGAAGGAGAACTAATAGCTTAGCACAAGAAATATAAGAACAGAATGAACAGATTCCTTGGAAATTGGAATGGGTCAAATAGAAATGAATGATTTTGTATTTGCTTTAGCAATACCAAAATTGGAACTAGACAGATTAGTATAGCTACTGAACAAGGATGACATGAAAGTCTGTCAATCGTTCCGTGCTTTTTAGTTGTCAAAAACATGTTATTGGTTAAAAACAGGGATGTAGATCAGTGGAACAGGCTAGACAAGGGAGAATAAGAAACAATGAAATTTGATAACCTAGTGTTTGATAAAGTGGAAAACATAAGTTGCTTATGAAAAATATTTAATAAAACTGATGAGAAGACTGGAAGAGAAATTAGGCTTAAACCACCACTTCAAGCCACATTCTACAATACATCCTCTATAGATACCTAATCTTAGTATTAATGATCATAGAATTAAAAAATTAGAAGAGAAGTAGGTCAAATACCTCTCACAGCTTTGGGTAGATGTATTTTTAATCAAATAAAGGATAGTCACAATCACAAAAGATAAAGTTGATAACTTTGATTACACAAAAGCGAAAAGCTTCTATGCAGACAAAATTAAGGCATCTAGAAAAAGAAGGGAAATGGTTGAATGAAAACAAACTTTTCCACCAGATTTCTCTGATAAGGGTTTAGTATACAAGATATATAAACAATTAACATATATATATGACCAAAAGCCATTCACCAATAGATAAGTGGTCAAAGGATATCAATAAATAGTTCTAAAGAAGAACTGCAATGTCTAATAACCACATAAGAGAATGCTTCAAATCACTAAAAATAAGAGAAATGCAAACAAAACAACCTTGAGGTTTCACTTCACATTCTGAAAATTGGTAAAGATGATTAAAAAGGTAATCATCAATGTTGGCAGGAGTTATGGGAAGACAGGCATACTGATGGATTGTTGGTGGAGCTGTGAACTGGTATAACTATTTTGTAGTATGATTTGGAGTTATATAAATAAAGTAACTAAAATGTATATAATCCCTGACCCAGGTATTCCATTGCTGGGTTTATACCCTAAGGAAGTCATTGAAAAGAAGTCCCCAAATAAAACAAAATATCTATCACAAAACTTTTGATAGCAAAGAATTGGAAACAAAATAGCTGCCCATTGGTTAAGGAACAGCTAACCAAATAGTGATCAATGTAATGGAATATTACTATGCTGTAAGAAATTATGAATGCAATGAATACAGAGAAGCATGGAAAGAACTACATGAACTGATGCAGAATTTAAATAAATGGACCCGAGAAAATAGCATACAACAAGTAAATGGAAAGAACAACAACATGCTCCAAAATAAAAAAAAAGAATGTTGCAAATTTAGAAAGATAAAGTATGGCTTGACAGAGGAGATATGAAAGAACACTCTCAACACACCCTGTTGCAGAGGTGGGAGGTGCACGGTTATTTCACACTGTACATCTTTTTGGACTTTTTGATGTATTTATTGGTTTACCTGATTTTTTGCTCTTTTTCTTCCTTCCTTTTTCCTTTCCATTCTTTTCCTTTCCCTTCCTTCCTTCCTTCTAACCTTCCTTCCTTCTTTCTTTTTTCTTTCCTTCCCTTCTTTATTTTTCTTTCTTTTAAAAATACTATTTATTATAGTATGGCTCTTTCAAAGGGAGATGGAAGAGATATTGGGAAAAACTATGATACTGTAAAAAAACAAAAGACATCAATAAAAACTTATTTAAAAGAAGTTAACGATTCCATTAGACAACAAGAAATGTTAAAAACAAAGTCCAAAGAATGAAAAAAATAGAAGAAAATGTAGGGTATTTCACAGCAAACACAACTGACCTGAAGACATATTAGTGAGAGATGATTTAAGAATCATTCAACTACCTGAAAGCCATAACCAAAAAAAGAGCCTAAGTATAATACTCTAAGAAATCATAAAAGAAAACTTCCCCGATTCTCTTAGAAACAGAGGGCAGAATGAAAATAGATTCCACCAGTAACCTACTGAAAGAAATCCAAAACCAAAAAACCTCCCCAAAACTTAATCCAGAGCTTCCAGGTCAGAGAAAAAAAAATATACTGTAAGCATATGGGAAAACGGAATTTAGCTGCTGAGAAGCTCCAGTCAGAATAATACAGGATTTAGTAGCTACCACTATAAAGAAGTGGAGAGCTTGGAATATGATATTCCTAAAGGTAAAAGATATTGGGCAAGAATAATTTAGTCAGTCATTCAGTAAACATGATGCAAAAGACAGCCCATTTCTTCTAGGAGCTCATGATCTAATGGAAGACACAACAAGAAAACAATTATGTACAAAACACATTCAAGGAAAATAGGAAATAAAGGAGAGAAAGCACCAGAAGTAAGAAAAGTTGAGAGTCTTCCTGCAGAAGATAGGATCTTAGCTGAGCCTTAAAGGAAGCCAAGGAAGTCAGGAGGCAGACACAAAGGGGGAGAGTATTGCAGACATGGAGGACAGTCAGAGAAAATGATCAGAGCTGAAAGATGAAGTGGCTTGTTCATAGAACAGCCAGGAGGCCAGTATAATTGGATTGAAGAATGCATGCTGGAGAGTAAGGTATAAGACTGGAAATGTAGGAGAGGGCTAGGTTATGAAGACCTTTGAGCATTTTGTATTTGATACTGGAGACAGGTCCTGGTAGGATCTGAACTTTAAGAAAATAATTATAGAGGCTGAATAGCAGATAGATTGAAGTGAGGAAATACTTGAGGTAGGGAGACCCACTAGCATGCTGTTGTAATAATCTATCAGTGAGGGGAGAAGGGCCTACATTAGAGTGGTGGCAGTGTCAGAGAAAAGAAGGGGATACATTTAAGAGATGTTGCAAAGGTGAAAATGATAGGCCTCAACAATAGACTGAACTGGGGGGACAGTGTTGCTGCTCACAGTTATTGGGAATTTGGGATGGGGGAAAGAGCTTAAAGGGAAAGGACTTCCATTTTGAATACGTTGAGTTTGAGCGACTTGAGATGTCTAAAAGGAACTTAAGATGCAACACTGGAGATTAGGAGAGAGGTTAGGATATCTAGATATGTAGATTTGAGAATATCAAGTTAAAGGTAGTAATTAAATCTATGAGAGCTTCTGATATCACCCAGCAAAACTGAGTATAATCATATTGGGGCCTGGGGGTGAGGATGGGAAGAGGGACCTTAATGAAATATAGGACTTTCAAATATTATTGCTGACAAAACTAAATCTGACTAGAAATTCTTAAATGTAAATAAAGGAGTCAAGAGATATATAAAAAAGATACATATGACTGAACAAACATAAGAGATAAAACAAGGATGAAGTGTTTACATTCTAATATGGTGAGATGATACAAATGTCTCCCAGACAGAAGGCCTGAGATTAGTTTTATTATGTTTTGAGGATGTTAAAAAAGAAAGAAAAGGGAGAGAAAAAAATGCCCTAGTTTGGGGGGTAGGGGAAGGACAGAGAAGGTAAGCAAAGTTATTTTACACAATTATGATACGCAAATTGAAGACTATGCAAACAAAGAGGAAAGGGGTAGGGAGAACAGGCAATATCTGTATCTCATTTTCATCTGAACTAGTTAAAGGAGAGAAGAATACATAAGCATAGAGTTAGGTACAGAAATACAGTTTGCTCAACAGAGAAATAGGAGAGAAAGAACAGAAAGAGAGATGGAGGAATAAGAAGAAGGGTAGACGATTCAGGGAGGAACTAAAACCCCAAATCTCTAACCAGGGAGGGTTGATCACTAAGATGATTTTAAAAGGAAAGAAAGAAAGGATAAGAACTTATAACTGGGCTACGGATGAGGGAAAGAGAAGAGAGGCAAGGGAGCAGAAGCCTGCATTAGACCTAGAGCACTGGTGATTTACTTAGAGAAGCATTTAGAGGCAATGAAAATTAACTGAAATGATAATTTAAACAAAGCTGCAAGACATAAAATAACCTGAATAAATCATCAACATTTTTGCATATTAGCAAAATATCCCATAGGGAGTGATAGAAAGAGAAGTTCCATTTAAAATATCTATAGAATTTCTAAAGTACTTGGGAATTCGCCTGCCAAGACACACACAGAAACTATATTAACACAACTATTAGACACTCTTTGCACAAATAAAGACAGATCCAAGTAACTGGAGAAATAGATCATGGGTAGGTAAAGCTAATATAGAAAAAAATAATAAAATTCATCTGGAAGAATGAAAGGTTAACAATCTCAAGGGAAATAATAAAAAAAGTGGGAAAGAAGATAGGTTAGTAGTACCAGAACTCAAATTACACTACAAAGCAGTAATTATCAAAACAATTTGGTATTGGATATGAAATAACTCAATTAGTGGAATAAATAATTAAACAACATACAGAAGCAAACGAACAGAGTAGCTTGATATTTGATAAATCTAAATATTCTACTAATTGTGATGAGAACTCAACTACTCAACAAAATTGCTGGGAAAACTGTAAAGCAGTCTGGTATAAACTAGGTATAGACTAACATTTCCCACCACCATATGCCAAGATAAGCTCCAAATGGGTAAATGACATCAATATAAAGGGCAACATTATAAACAAATTAGAGGAGTAAGGAAAAAATACCGTTCAGATCCACATATAGGGGAAAAATCCATGACCAAAAATAGAGAGGATCATTGAAGATAAAATGTACAATATTGATTATATCAATTAAAAAGGTTTAGAACAAAACCATTGTAGTTAAAATGGGAAGGGTAGCAGATAACTGGGAAAAAAAGATCTTTGAAGTAAATTTCTGTGATAAAGGTCTCATTTTGGGGGGGGGGGCTTAATTGATGTATGTATATACATGTATATGTTATAAAATAATACATATACATTTAAAGTTTTCTTGAAATATTATCTTTTTATATTACAACCATTTCCAGATTACCTTCCACAGGCTCACTTATTTAAAAAGGTATAACAATTAAGCAAAATAATGATATGGTGACCTCAGATGAAAGAGCATGCAACATTCCCTATCTGTAGCTCCCCCAACCTCTCTACTTTTAAAAGTTTTTTTAAGTAAACAAATGTTTTATTTCTCTCATCCCCTACTTCATTGAAAAATGAGAAAAGAAAAATAATTTTCTTGCAATAAATATGCATAGTCAAGCATAACAAAATTCCTCATGAGTTGCATATAAAAATAACTGTTAATTAGATAGCATGTTTCATCCTGTGTCCTCTGGAACCATGGATATTCACTGTACTGTTCTTATAGTTTCAAAGTAATTTCTCTTTATAGTGTTGTTATTATATAACATTTTCTGATGTTTTTGATTATTTTATTCTTCATAAGTTTGTAAAAGTCTTTGACATTATTCATGTTAAAGATATTGATGTTATAAATTGTTCTTCTGGTCAAGCTTTCTTTACTCTGCATCAGTTCATAAGTCTTCTCATGTCTCTTTGAAGTCACCTCTTTCTTAATTTCTTATAGCAAAATAGTATTCCATCACATCCATATGCCACAATTTATTTAGCCATTTCTCAATTGAGAAATTTGCCTATAGTATCCACTTTTTTAACTACCACAAAAAATGACTGCTATAAATATTTTTTTTACATGTAGGACTTTTTCCCATCCCTTTGATCTTTTTAGAGATCTTTGACCTAGTAATGGTATAGCTAGATCAAATATCATGTAATGTTTGGTAATTTTTAGTGTATAGCTCCAGAGGAATAATTATCTATTACCTTTTGGAAACTGTCAGATGAAATCATACAAAGGGCTCATCTGGTTTATAGAGTGACTTTTTAAAAAATTCTATTGGATAACTTGGACTTTATAGAAATAGTGTAGTTAATCCATGTGTAAGGAGAAATAGTTTGTTAAATGAATTATTTCAAAATTTATTTACTTCACAGATCCAGAGATGAATATTTTGAGTTCCTTCTAGCTTCACTTCACTCCCAGTTTACTCTTTGTCCTTCTCTACCTCTACAGTGTCTGCCTTGCTCTCCTGAGGATAACTTCCACTATAAAGCTTACTTGCTGATTGATCTATCCTTGCCTAGGATTGCCGTATCATGAAAAGCCTTACCCATGCTGCTCATGTCACTTTTGGTTTGCTCTCTGGTTTGCTTTACCTCTACATCAGCTGCCGTTCCCTTCTGTGGGTAGCCTTGCTCCAACGCTTTTCCTGTTCCTCTTAATGTATTTATTGCCTTACTCCTTTAGTCTCAGCAGGTGGGCTAAAATAAGTTGAGGGTAACTAAGGGGCCTTAAACCTGTCGGCGAATTAGGGGGGTGTCTACTCCAAGCATGTGAACACTTCACCTAGGAAGTGGGTGAATGAAAACACTTTGTTCCAATGGCCACAAAGGCGGCTGAAGAAGGTGTTATTATGGAGTGCTTAGAGCTTGGTCAGGCATTGAAGACTCCAAGGTCATCCGCTGCATCCCTGGCCATCTGAATTCAGTCATCTTGACTCTTGTCTTGCCACTGGACTTCAGTGACTCCAAAGATAGAGTGAAGCTGATGATTCTGTGCAACTCTGCCTCACCTAAATCTAATTCACTCAAGAATCAAGACTTCGTGGCGTTTTGTCATTGGCCCTCTTTGAAGATGAAGGACAAACAACAATCCCTTTAGAACATAAGCTCCTAAAGTAGGGAACAGCTTTCTTCTTTTTGTTTTTTAGTGCAGCATTAGTAAGTGCTTAATAAATACATGCATTTTCTTTCTAGTTTGCTTGAAGTAAGACAGAACTTGTAGGAACACTATTGCCTTCTAAATTATTATTCTCTTGGATCAAAAAAGCCCAGAATAATAAATTTCATAATTAGATAATAGACAAGCTGCATATAGTTTGATTGTATCTTTTAAAACTCATGAAAACCACAAAGATGATAATTTTCATTAATTTTATACTCAGACATGAATATTAAATGTTTTTAAAAAGGAAAAAATATCCTTAGAAAAAGAAAGAAAAGCAGTCTACAAATATTCTACAAATATCTGGGTCAAGCTAAATATTTAGAGGTCATAAACTGGTAAAAATTACTATAATTTTATATAATTTATATAATTACTATAATACCATAATTGAAGATTAGCTTCAAGATACTTAAAGGCATGTGTATTTCTCCAATTTACTTTGAGTAGTAGGAGAGACATGTATCTGCTTCTTCTTCTCTTGGAACAATTTCTCTGGTGACTTAAAATATAATGAACCCACATTTGGTTGCCTTTTCAAGTCATAGGTGTATTCCACAAAATACTATAGTATGTACATTTTGCTTCTAGTTATTCTATTTGTATGCACTGTTTTATTCATTTATAAGGGATTATGTTTAAGATACAAGATCAGTGGCACTCAAAATTTGGGAGCTTTTGGGAAGGTGACAGTAAGAATAATGTAGATGCTTAATTTTGCTTTGGGAAGTCTTTGATTGGGAGGAAGAACATCAGATAGACAAGTTGGTACTGGATTATAATAGTAATGTGGGATGGTAAGAAAGGGAGGATCACACGAAAGGGTAAAAACAGAGAGTAAGAGTTCAGACATTGTAGGAGGAAAGCTAAAAAGCCATACATATCACTCCACCAAATAGCTAGAGGCCTACAGCTCCATTCTTAGTAACAATTTTGTTTGGTTTGTGAGTGTGTGTGTGTGTGTGTGTGTGTATGTATGTATGTATAAAACCATCAAGGTTTATGGCTCCTTAGTTTGAGAAATGCTAAGTTAGAACAACATTTTCTGCACAAGTAGTAGGCAAGTAGGAGGAATTAAAAAAGAACTAAATCGAAGCAAAGTGTGTAATGAACACTTTATTTTCTGTACATTTGTCTTTTAAGTTGAAGGTTTGTTAGATGTAATAGGGAAAAAAATTCTCTTTAAATTCTATGAAATAAAATGTAAATGAAGTTCCGCTTAACATTCAATTTTAAGTACTTTTCCAATCTTGTGAATTTTTAAAGAAAATAAGAGTACACAAAACATTTACAAAATGCTAATTATGCTTTATAAAGAAAACTCATTTGTGTTCCACAATATCTCTCTTAAAATTGCTCTGCATGTTATATTACAAATATAAGGCATTAGCAGAATATTTAAAAATTTTAAGACACCAAAATTTTGACCAAAACAAAACAGAAATTCCACAAAATGTAATCCATTTTTTAAGAAGAAAAAAATCAACATTCATTTTTTATGAAAGAGAAGAGGTTTCACCATCCCTGCAAGGATCTTGGGTAACTGGGCAGCAATAACTTCAGACATCATTTCTGGAAATTCAACACTCAGTGCCCGGGACTGGATAAATGTGTTCAAGCAGTAGAGATGGAGCTGTTTCACAAGCTGGTTTGACAAATGGGTAAGAAACAGGTAAGAAAAAAGATACAACATATCCAAATCCAGCAGCTACTTAAAAAAACACAATATACTGTCAACAGGCAAGAATATTTAAGGAGCATGTTAGGTAGGTAGTACCATAAATTCTCTCAGAGTCAGAAAGAAAAACATCTCTATAATATGGGAATCTTTTCATAGAGATTTTAAAAAGAATATTTTAATCATGCCTATGACAAAGAAATAGCATAAGCTTACAACAACATGGTATAAATAACTATACTTTTTGTAATATTTATACATAGAAGCTTTGGAGGAATCATGCAAAATTAAATTTGTTTGAATAATTAAAAAAAAAAAAACCAGAAATGCAGGAGTCAGCTACTGGTAATGTGAAAAGGAAAACACTTACATCATGCAGGGAGTCCATAAATCTTGTAAGCTGGTAGAAACGCTGTGAGCTAGCCACAACTCCTTTCTGCCTCAAACCAATGGCTTTGATGAGCTCCCTAATGTAGCTTGATCTCATCTCATCAAACTGGTTCTGACTTCTCAGCCCTTCCAATGGAACTAAAAGAAGATAATTATTATTGTGGGTAACATTTCTTGGAAAAAAATAATATATTAGACATTTTTTTGACACAGGAATAGTTAATCCCTGAATAATTTAGTCATGATTTTGCTTTTCTCTGGATATTTAACTATAGATTGATTCTAATTAAATAGTGAAGAGTGTGTTACATGGCTACATGAGGACATATGCAAGCTGCCTTTGGTTCATTAGACCAACTAGGTAAATCAGGGAAAGTTCATGTAGCTTTAAATTCCCAACAAAAGTCTGTAAATTATTTTTAAGTATCAGCTTTGTTATAAAAGATCAACTCTTAAGATCTAATTCTATCAGCATGTACTCTATGTACATGCTAATAAACATCAGAATAAAAGAATGGACAAAAAAATCAACCAGTCAACCTTATGCATGATTACAAATATTTAGATGGTTGGTCTTATGTTGATGTGGCCATTAACGCTTAATATTATTGTTGTTGTTTGGTTGTTTTCAGTGGTGTCAGACTCTTTGTGACCCTACTTAGGGTTTTTGTAGCAGACATACTGGAGTGGTTTGCCATTTCTTTTTTCCAGCTTATTTTACAGATGAAGAAACTAAGGCAAACAGGGTTAAATGACTTGCTCGGGGTCACACAGCTAGTAAATGTCTGAGGCCAAATTTCAACTCAGGAAGATAAGTCTTTTTGACTCCAGGGCTGGTACTCTATCTACTGCTCCACCTAGCTGCCCATTGAAGCTCAATAAAGAGTATTTACTCTTATAAGCTGCTCACATGTTCATTTGCATAACATATGTGAAAAAGATTCATTAAACACACAATTGGGGGCAAGTTTCTGTGTAATTCAGGATATACCAAAATGGTATCTTTTATTAAATAAAGATAAATAGCTAGCTTTAGGCAAATCTAAAAAATGGAAAATAATACTGTCCCTCATAATAGTAGTAGGAAAATAATATAGTTAACTACTCAACACTTAGAGAGTGTTACTGAAATTCCATTTTATAATATATATTAGAATATTTAATCAACTCTTTATCAATTTAAGTGAAAGATTTAAAAATAATACAAAATTACACTAGTTTAATGCACTTGTGAGAAATCCTCTATTATCTTTTATCTATTGAAGAAAGAAGTTCTAGTTTTTCTTTTTTAAATCTGCTTTGGTTTACTAGACATGCCCATCCAGCTCAAATTTTCTATAATCTTAAATGTAATAAGATGTACCACTAAGGCAGAGAAGGTCCCTTTAAGAAGTGATGCAGATACCCATAATAGAGAGGTCCATAATGGCTAGGATAATTTCTCTCTGAATTGGCAACAGTCTATGGTGATCATGGAAGTGAAAGTATATCTAAATTGTTATCTCTTTGTCACAAATCTATTACAGTGACTCCACTCTACTATTCAATTGCTGCCTCCCAATCTAAGATTCAAAACCTAACAGTACCAAGCTAGAAATTGTGAGGTCAAAAATGGTAGTGAATGAAACAGGGACCCTTGATTTCATCGGTGTGTGCACTCCCTTGAAATTCTAATTAACAGAGATTGAAACCTGCTTTTTGACTAATATACAGTACTTATAAGCTTCCAGGGCCATAAAAATTCATCACTTGGTAGTTGTCTTTTGATGAACGACTACAAACTCAGTTCTGATTCCATAATGCCATGTCTAGCTCCTCTTTCTTATTTCTACTGCAATCACCCAATTTTAGGCCTTTATCTCTTTCAATTCAATTAATTCAATTCAGTTGACTAGCCATCCCTGATGCTCTATACCATGCTATCACATAGCTGCCTCCTAACTCCACTTTTGCTGGACCTTCTCCAATGGTAATTTTGTCTCAGAACTTCCATTTCAGGAAAGGTCCCCAGACCAGCCATTCACCATTCTATGATCTTAGCCACCAAGTTCCCCTTATGATTTCCTTCTCTCTTTCAAGTCCCCTTTTATGTGTTGTCTTCTCCCATTAGAATGGAAGCTCCTTGAAGGCAGACATTGTGATTCTTTTTGTTTCCATTTGTATCCCTAGCACATAGCATGGTGCCTAGTACATAGTTAACACTTAATAAATGTCTGTCATTGTGGGATCACTATGCACAAGATATTTTGCCATATATTATGCATATAAAGAATAAAATGAAAATATAAATAACTATACTTTAAAATAAGTTGATTTTAGAAGGAAAAGAACACTAACTGTTAAGAGATCATGGAAGTCCTGTGTGAACTAAGGGGCAGGAAATCAAATGTCAAGCACAGGGAAAACAATTATGCCAATTTGAGGAGTATAGTGAAGTATCGTAAATTGAATATTAGGAATATGAGTAGTATGAATTGAGTATTACGAAATGAATCTGAAGAAAGAGACTGGAGCTAACCTGTTGAAAGCTTTAAATGTGTGGCTGAGGAGTTCATATTTTATCTTTGAGATGAGAGGGAAATATGAAGACTAACCCTAACCCTTTCTTAACCCTTAATAGTTTCTTTTGGGGAAAAAAGGATTTTTGTTTTATAATAATAATTTCCCAATAATCACTCCACAGAACTCACCCATGTAACAAAGAAAAACAGTTAAGCAAAACAAACTGACACATCAACCATATCTAATAGCATGTATAGCATCCTACATAGCACCTGCCACCTCTCTCCTGAGGAGGGGGAATGTTTCATTCAATTCCTCTTGCCTTGAAAATTTCAATAGCCTTCTAATTGGTTCTAGGCCTTTAGTGGATGCTGCCATCTTCCATACAGCTATGAAACTAATATTCCTAAAGCACAGATCTCACTGTGTCACTTTCCATTGCAAGAAGTTTTAGTGGCTTCTCCCTGCCTTTATGATAAAATATGAATTCCTTTAAGGTAATCTTCCTAAAGTGCAGGTCTGACCATGTTATTTTCCTATTCAATAAACTCAGTGGTACCCTATTTCCTCTAGTATTGAAAATAAAATCCTTTGTTTGACTTTTTCATAAACTGGCCTTTATTCTAGCCTTCTTATTATACTTTATTCTATCTCAGGTGCCCTAAGATCAATGATAGGGGTTTCTTGTTGTTTTCAACAAGACCCTCCATTATCCTTCTACATATATATATTTTTTTCATTAAAAAGTTTAATCAGCAAAAATCTTATTTCTATCACTCCCACCCCTTCAAATGAGAACTAAAAGGAAAAAAAACTGTACAAACATGTAAAATCAAACAATAACTTTCCATGCTGGCTATATTTGGCCATGTCAAAAAAAAAACATGTGGTTCTGTACTCTGAAACTTTCACTTCTCTGCCAGACAGTGGGTAAGTTGGTTGGAGGTTGGTAGCATGTTTCATCAGCAGTCCTCTGAAATTGTAGTTGGTCATTATGCTGATCAAAGACCCTAAATGCTTCAAAGTTGTTTCTATTTACCATATTATTGTCGTTGTATAAATTGTATTCCTGGTTCTGCTCACTTTATTTTGTATCAGTTCAAACAACTTTCTCTCTTCCCAGGTTTCTCTGAAACCATTCCCTTCATCATTTGTTACAACATAATAGTATTCCATCACATTTACATGTCATAAGTTGTTGAACCATTCCCAAATTTATGTTCCCCCTTTTGCCACATCAAAAAGAGCTTTAAATATTTTTATTAATATTTTAAAAGATTTTTGCTTATCATTAGAGTCTGTTTTTCTTAGGACTAATCTCTCCCTTAAACTCTCTTCCCTTCCTTCTCCTCTCTCCTTTTCCCCTACTCTTCCTATTTCCTTGCAGAATGAAAGGCAGGCAGCTTTGGTATTTTCATCAGGAATGATTAAAAGTTTTTTATTAAAGATCTGTTTTTCCCATTTAGCATTATGCTTAGTTTTTCTGGGTTATTCTTGTCTGTAAGCCTATATCTTTCCTTCTGGAATATTGTATTCCAAGCTCTCTGCTCCTTCACATGGTGGCTACTGAGTAGTGTCTGATCCTGAATATGGTTCCTTAGTATTTGAATTCTTTCTTTCTGGCTACTTGCAGAACTGTTCTTTGACCTGGACGTTCTAGACTTGGGTTAAATGTTTCTGGAGTTTTAATCTGTTACCACTTTCAGTAGGTAATTAGTAGATTTTCCTATTTCTACTTTGCCCTCTGGTTCTATGAAATCTGAGCAGTTTTATTTTAAGACTTCTTGAAATAAAATGCCTAGGTTCTTTCTTGGGTCATGGTGTCCAGATAATTAAGTCTTTTCCTCCTTGATCCATCTTCCATGTCAGTTGTTTTTACTATGAGATAACTTTACATTTTCTCCTATCTCTTCAGTTTTTTTCAATTTTAAAATTAGTTTTATTTAGCATTTTATTTTTCCCCAGTTACATGTAAAAACAATTTTAACATTCATTTTTAAAACTTTGAGCCCCAAATTCTCTCCCCCTTCCCTCCCCACCCCCCTTATTGAGAAGGCAAGCAATTTGATATAGGTTATACATGTATATTCATGCAAAACACCTCCATAACTGTCATGTGAAGGACTAACTGTATTTCTTTCCATCCTATTCCCCCTCTTGTTTATTCTATTTTCTATCTCTTCTTTCACTCTGTCCCTCCTCAAAAGTGTTTTGCTTCTGACTACCCTCTATTATGTTAATGAAAATGGGAAGATCCTTCCTATCCATTAATAGGCCTGTGTGACCTGCCTGAGTCACATAAGTCTAAGTCACATGGAACCTGTGGTGGGAGGATCTTGCTAAACAGATGGAGCAGGAAAGGTTGGAGCAGGAAGTTGGAGTCAGAGCTGGGAGAGAGATGGTGGGAGTGGCTGCTTGGAGAGAGAGAGAAAGAAAGAAAGAAAGAAAGAGAGAGAGAGAGAGAGAGAGAGAGAGAGAGAGAGAGAGAGAGAGAGAGCAGGCAGCAGCTAGAGTGAGTGGGAGAGGAAATGATTTTGCTTAAAGGAGTCTATGGGAAGGCTTGGGGATGGCAGTGCCCCCTGCATTGATAGTATCTATAGATTTCTTTGTTGCTATGTTGGATTTGGCTTTCTGGTGTTGGAATAAATGCTTTGGTTCTGTCTTTCATGAAGAGAGTCTATTATATTTTGTGATTCAGAACTACTCTGGCATGTTCATAGCCGCTGCTGTGGGTATTGCACTGGCACTACACCCCCTCCCCCAATCTGCCCTACCTTCTATCACTCCCCTCTTCTCTTATCCCCTTCTCCCCCTACTTTCCTGTAGATTTATCCTGTAGACAGATTTCTATACCCAAATGAGTGTATATGTTATTCCTTCTTTGAGCCAATGCTGATGAGAGTAAGGTTTATTCACTCCCTCTCACCTCCCCTCTCTTTCCCTCCACTGTAAAAGCTTTTTCTTGCCTCTTTTATGTAAGTTAATTTACCCCATTTTACCTCTCCCTTTTTCTTTCTCCCAATAAATTCCTCTCTCACCCCTTAATTTTGTTTTTAAGATATCATCCTTTCATATTCAACTCACACCTATGCCCTCTATGTATATATTCTCCTTCTAACTACCCCAATATTGAGAAAGGTCTTATGAGTTACAAGTATCCTCTTTCCATGTAGGAATAAAAACAGTTTAACTTTAATAAGTTCCTTATGATTTCTCTTTCCTGTTTACTTTCATCCTTCTCTTGAGTCTTGTATTTGAAAGTCAAATTTTCCATTTAGTTCTGGTCTTTTCTCTAGAATGCTTGAAATTCCTCTCTCTCATTGAATGTCCATTTTTCCTCTCATGGATTTGTAAGGCCAATCAGTAAGTGAAAGATCTTTCCTGCCCATTCAATAGGCCTCAGGTGGGGCCAACAAAGGGAGAACCACAGGCAGGCAGCAGGTCCAAACCTCTGTGATGTCAATCAGGGATTAAAGACTTTTCCCACTCACTCAATAGACATCAAGAGGGGCCAATTAAGGGAAGCTTAATTAGAGGTTTGTTTGTAGGCAGGTCTAATCCCTTTACTTACTAGGCACTAAGCCTCAGACCCACACTCTTTTTCCATTGGGCATGAAGCCCTTGGGGCCCTAAAAAGAGTACATATACACCCAGAAGGCTACCTTAATAATTGAGAATTCAAAAGTCAGAAGGAAGAATTCAGAATCCAGCCTAAGGAGGAGAAGTAAGAACTCTAGGATGACAGAGCTGCAAAAAGAATGCTGGAGTGGAGAGTGGAAACCAGGAAGCTGCAGAGACCAGAGAACTGAGGAGGGGAGAGGAGGAAGGCAAGCAGACAGCTAGGATTCCTGAGTGATTATTTACAGGAAGGCCCTAGCAGGGGGCTAGGTAACGGGATGACTTCGTTCCTTGCTATAATACTGTGTTATAATTCCCTTGTTGCTACACTGAAGTGGGCTTACTGGTTTTAGAATATAATTACTGCTATATTGAATTGGAGTTATTGGTCTTGGGATTTTATCCTTTGGAGTCTAAATAAATGTTATACTTCCTCTGCCTTCTACCTAGAGAGTTTTTCATACTTTGCGATTCTGAACCATACAGGCATGTTCATGGTCACCCTTGAGGTCATTAATCTTGCCTTACTGACGCAGGATTATACTCAGTTTGATGGCTACATGATTCTTGGTTGTAATCCTAGCTCCTTTGTCCTCTGGAATATCACATTCCAAGCCCAAGTCCTCTAATGTAGAAGCTGCTAAATCTTGGGTTATCTTGACTGTGGCTCCACCATACTCAAATTGTTTCTTTTTGGCTGCTAGCAAAATATTTTCTCCTTGACCTGGGAACTCTGGAATTTGGCTATAATATTCCTGGCAGTTCTCATTTTGGGATCTCTTTCAGGAGGTGATAGGTTCATTCTTTCAATTTCTATTTTACCCTCTGGTTCTAGAATATCAGGGCAGTTTTCTTTGATAATTTCTTGAAAGATTATGTCTAGGTTCTTTTTTTGATCATGGCTTTCAGGTAGTCCTATAATTTTAAAGTTATCTCTTCTGGATTATTTTTCCAATGAGATAGTTCATATTATCTTCTATTTTTTCCATTCTTTTCGTTTTGTGTTATGATTTCTTGATTTCTCACAAAGTCATTAGCTTCCATTTGTTCCATTCTAATTTTTAAGGAATTATTTTCTTTGGTGAACTTTTGGACCTCCTTTTCCATTTGGCCAATTCCGCTTTTTAAGGCTTTCTTCTCCTCATTGGCTTTTTGTACTTTTTTTTAACCATTTGGCCTAGTCTGTTTTTTAAGGTGTTATTTTCTTCGGTATTTTTTGTGTCTCCTTTACCAAGCTGTTGACTCATTTTTCATGATTTTCTTGCATCACTCTCATTTATCTTCCCAATTTTTCCTGTTTCTCTCACCTGATTTTCAAATTCCTTTCTGAGCTCTTCCATAGCTTGAGACCAATTCATACTTTTCTTGGAGGCTTTTGATGTAGGAGCTTTGACTTTGTTATCTTCTTCTGAGTGTACGTTTTGATCTTCCTTGTCACCAAAGTAAGTTTCTATAGTCAGAGTTTTTTTTTCCATTGTTTGTTCATTTAACTGTTTGTTAAAGTAACACTCTGCTTCCAGGTTGGAGGATACTCTCCAGGTGTCCCAAGGTTCAGGGGTTTTGTGCAAGCTATTTTCAGAGATATTCTAGGGACCTGGAAGTTTTCAGCTCTTCCAAAGTGGTATGACCTAAGAACAGGTGCTTGCTCCTCTCCTGGTCTGTGCTCTGGTGTGTGAGTGAGCACAAGTATTCTTTTCTGTCCTGGAACTGTGAGGGTGGTTCCCTTTCCACTGCTGCCACAAGCTCTGCTATGCTAGTACTCTTCACCGCTGGGATTGTTACCTAGGACTGCAATCTGGATCCAAGTATGGGTGAAACAACAAAGTCCTGCCTTAGTGCTAACAAAGAGACCCCTGTAAACTCCTTCTGGCCCATTGTTTGACCCCCTTATCATCTGTGGGTTGAGAGCTACAGAAGTAGCTGCTGCTGCTGCCACAAGCTGATTCAGTCACTCCCAAGGCCTGCTCCTGGTTTGCTGGGGCCAGGGCTGTGCTGGTGTGGCCTGTGCTGCCCTGCACTCCACTCTCACCCAGGTGTGACAGACTTTTCCTGCTGACCTTCTAAGTTGTCTTTGGTGCCTGTGGGCTGAGAAGTCCAGAAACTACCACCACTGCCAGTGATTCAGTTGCCCTGAGGCCGGCTCTTGGTTTGCTGGGGCTGGGTCTATGGTGGCCCAGCCTATGCTCGACTTCGTGCCTCTCTCACTTTGGTGCAACAGACCTTTCCTCTAAACCTTTCAGGCTGTCTTGGGTTGGAAATTTGTTTCACTGTCTTTTTGTGGGTTCTGTCGCTCTACAATTTGTTTCGTCATTTTTAAAGGTATTTAGAGGGGCTTGGGGAAGAGCTCAGGTGTCCCTGACTTTACTCCACCATCTTTCAATTTTTTAAATAATATTTCTTGTTATGTCATGGAGTCATTGGATTCTATTTAGTCTATTCTAATTTTCAAGGAATTTATTACTTGGGCAAGGTTTTTGTACCTCTTGTGCTAAGCTTCTAATTCTTTCTTCCATAGTTCTCATTTCTTTCCAATTATTTTCCTCCAACTTTCATATTTCATTTATAAAAAATATAGGTTGGGTACAGATTGAACCAGAATTCTTGTAAGAAATGAAGTAAGACTTTTTTTATTTGCTAATTCTTCCAGCCTGACTTCAACTGACTGCAACTTTGATGTTAGTGCTGGGCACTAAGCACTTCTGGATTGGTCCTGTCACAGCTTTATGGGGGCATTAAGAGTTATGCTACTGAAGGATCTTAGGGACAGATCATACTCAGGACATGTAAATTTTCAGTACTTCCAAACTGGTCTGAACAAACACTAGACTGATGCTAGACTCAGACATTATCAGCCATCTGAGAAATTCTGCTAGTTCAGTGCGAGAACTGTACGCTCCTCTTTGGACTGGAATTCCTATCTTGGTTATTCCTTTGCAGGCTTTGGAATGGGTTAGAAATTGGAACCTAGACCTAGCTCTGCTCCTGGAATCTGAGCCACACTATTGTGGTTGCTTTTGAACTCATTCCCCATGCCATATGCATTCCAAGGTCTGTGACTGCTCCTTGGTCAAGAATGCCATTTTCAGGCATAAGACCTTCCTTAGTTAGCCCTGTGATACAGAACTGGGCAATGAAGCTACCAGTTGGCACAGTGTTCATAAGACCTCTGGATCTGTCCTTTATGCTAACCTGTGCCAGAAAAATGACTCATAACTTTTCCTTTGATTTCCTCATTAGAATTCAGTCCAGTACTTTATCTAGAAACGTTTGGAAATTTTGTTTTGTTTTGTTTTTTGAGGGAGGATGAGCTTGGGTAGGGGAAGAGGGTAGAGTGGTGGGGAGCTTGCTGTGCTGCTTTTTGCTACTTTCATCTTGGCTCTCCCTACTCCATGCATTTTTACAGACTATTAGTCTCCATGATCTGATTGTGAAATCTCTAAAATTCCTTCAAAGTGCAACTCAAATGCCACTTCTTGTATTGGGCCTTCCTCAGTGCGAGTGAATTTCCACTACAGCCCCATCCCAACAACACCAATTACCTTGTATTTGTCAAAATGTTGTTTCTCTTCAATATTCTAGAAGTTCCTTTAAGGTAGAGACTTTCATTTTTTGTCTGTGTTTCTCTAGTGCTTTGCACAATGCCTGGTTTAATGTGTGTTTCTTGAACTGAGTAAAATTTTAAAGGTAGTTCTCTTTTAGAGATACTATAAATGACCTCTATACATCAAACAAGTCTTATATTATCTTATATTTGAATAATGAACCCTAAGAGAAGAGTTAATTACTCACTTGTATTGAGAAGCAATAACACTTTCATACAGAGGAATTCTTCTTGGCTAACTTGAAGCTTGACAAACTCCTGTGGGATTTGCCACATGGTAAGGCATAAGGAATAAAATGATGAATCTTTCATTCGCTGTCTTGCACCACCACAAAAAAATAAAAACAAATAAATAAACAAGAATAAAAAACAATACAGCATCTCAGACAATCAAACATTATAATATTATCAGAGAATGTGATACCACTAAACAATTTTGTCTATTTTTGCATAAAAGGTCCTTGCATTTACAAACAAATTGAACATTCTGAATTTTAGTCCAACAAAAATGTGTTTCACAAAGTAGGGAAATAATGTGTTTTATACTACCTAAAGCTTTGATGATAAAGAATTTTCAGATTCGGGTAAATCTTATTAGAAAGTTAGAAATGTAAGTGCAGAAGAACAGTTTTTGCAAAGGTAGTCAAGCAGACAGAAAAAATTCTAAAAGTCATTAGTTACACATTCTATTGAATCATAATTTTAAGTACACAGACCAAAAGAGGAAGGGAGAAAAATTCCAATAACTGTAAATAAAGAAGCAAGTGATTCTCAGTAATAGCAAAAATTAGTATGGTTTGGGGGTACAATAAGGAGAGTAGAGTTCCTAGAGTCTGGAAATCGATAAATTACTTCATAGGATGATTTTCAAGATGGGACCCATAGTTCCCAGTCGCAATGGTTGCATATATCAATGTAATGCAATTAATTTGACAGAAATATTCATTTTACAAAAATGAGCCTTATAAACATCTTTGTTTGGGTAACCACATAATGGTGAGAGGACACAGAAAATTAAATTGGCATAGGTTTGTAAGTTTAAAATAATTTATAAGATCACATAAAAATCTGAAATTTATGGTATTTTGCTTTGGATTTTTAACATTCCTTTTGACACCTAGGTAGTATAGTGCTTGACGTAGTTAGGAAGACCTGAGTTTGCATCCTACTTTGGATACTTTCTAGCTGCATAATCCTAGGCAAAGTCACTTAAATTCTCTCAGATTCATTTTCCTCATCTGTAAAATGGGCACAATAACAGTACCTACCTTATAGTGTTGTGAAGTTCAAATAAAGTTATGGAAAGTGCATTGCACACCTTAAAGTTTATATAAATATAATTTGAAAGGTCACTTTTAAGACAAATGAAACAAGCAGAATTAAATTAGCAATTATAATTTATTTTAATAATAAAATTATTTTGTGACAAGATTTTTCTTCATGATAGATACTAGGAGCATTACAGAAATTTATATATTGCTAAATTAGTTTAGTTATTTTTTCTCTCATTTTCTTTGGAGTCTAATCTTTCCAGTAAAAAAAGTATTCCTTTTAATGTTTAACTATATTTTAAGTTTTTAAAAGACAAAGTACTCCTGCATTTTCTTTTTTATTAACTTTAAATAACGATACTATACAACTAGAATTATGTCTTAAATATTTCAAATTATATTTAAAATATTTTAATTGAGAAAATTTCTTAAAACTCAGATATAACAGATGAAAAAGAGAAATCTTGGTCATCTTAATGTAAATAAAATGTTTTTCAAATTATCTTCTTGAAAACCATTCTCTTTGTGATAGTCGACCCTTTCAGCAAAATCTTCATTATTCAGCATGTTCTACTTGGAAGAATTATTAAACAAAATGAAACTTTAACCATCTCAAAAAACTCTTAATAGGCAAGCGCTATACTTACTCATTAAGTATCAGATCAGGTGCAAAATATAGCATTTGGCCACTGACATGCTTATATGATCTCCACCCCAGTCCAAACACCATTAAACTCATCCAAGAATATTGGATGAGAGTTATCTGATCATCAATATGTAAGTTACGGAATCCTAGAAATCAAATGCAAAATTAAAATAGGCTAAAAAGAATTACATTATGTTAGAAGAATTAAAAACCACTTGGAGTTCTTATCAAGTTATATGAGTTGTATTGTAGTAAAACATTATCAATACTGATTTCACAAGCTATGATGTTACAGTACCAAATACCAATCGCTAATAAACCCAACTGAAAAACAAACACAGAAATGAAGAAGTAATTTTAAGTTGGTAATTGAGATTTTGCATTTCCGTAAGCTACTTGACATACTTTCTGAAACTACTATCTACTACAGCTACTTCATTCGAATTCAAGGTTCAAATCTATTTGCAAGTGATCTGTTGTCCCATGCACTGCTCAAAAAGTTTGGAAAAAAACTAAAAATTGCCACTAACAAACAAACAATTACTACTAGTCAATAGAGTGAAGAATTCCATTTCTTGAATGATGTTTGAAATCTCAAGTCAGGGAGTGAATTCTGCGAAAGATCTATTGGTCCCTACTCATAAATTTAAAATATCTACCATTTCTAGTGGAGGGGCATACAAGAAGAAAGGAGTCTTGGGTCTCTTTTTATGTCTTTTGTTACAGGGTAGAAGGGAAGAAGTTGGGATGTAAGGAAAAAAGTTCAAAACGGTAAGAGGAGGGAGTAATTCCTAAGAACTAGAAAAAAACAGTATTTCATAGGAGTGGCAACTTCTTCGACTCTCTTCCTTTACACTTCACTCAAACCTAATTAAGTGCACTTATTCTGTGTTCGTATATGGCAGATGTTATTGTTCAGTTGGTTTTTAGTCATGACTCTCCTGGCCCAGTTCGGGTTTTTTCATGACAGATACTGGAATTGTTTACCATTTCCTTATCCCCCTCATTTGAAAGATGAGGAACTTGAGGCAAACGGAATTAAAGGACTTGCCAGGGTGATACAGTTAGGAAGTATTTGAGGCTAGATTTGAACGTAAGTTACACAGCAGCAAAGCTAAAGTTTGTTGAAATACCTTAAATTTCAAATACACCAAATTATCAGCAATTATTGTCTGTGTTGGTAAGCAAAATGGCTCTTAGCACTCAGTTCAACCAAGTGCCCTTGAAGAGTTCGGCTTTTGTTTTCTTTGAGTAATTCAGTATATTTCATTGAGTCTTACTAGGTGCTAAACCCAGGTGCTAAGCCTATGTGAGTGTGAAGCTCCCAGGGTACTAAGGGGAGGTGCTAACTCAAGAGCCGATCATAAGAGCCTAAGTTCTGGTCATTCAGATGATGTTTGATGATGTCCGAAATGCTGTAAGAAGAGAAGACAGAGCCATTTGCCCAAGGGCTCCCACTCTCGGTGATGCTGATGCGGAGGCTTCAGGCAGCTGTAGCTAAGAGCCCTCCAGCTTGTAACCCGGATGCTGAGACTTTGTTAAACTCTGGTAACTATGTATTAGGATTTGAATCAGACAAAGTCTGTCTGTTGATGTTTGTACTTTGTTTGTATTTTGCTCTGAAGTTCAGGGTGCTGGTTTTTTCCCCTGAACTAAGTGAATGATATTTGTATGCTGGATTAAAGTAAGCTTCTCAACCCCTTAATGTTGCTTTCCTTAGTAAAGCAGGTCAAAAGAACCTGGGCTTTTGCAATGTGCTGATAGCGTGCTTGTTGTTGGGCTTGTGTTGGTCTCTTCACCCCCACAACAGCTGCTAGCTGGATTGTTGAAACATTGTCTTATCTGTATAATTGCACTGAATAATTACTACTACAATTACTTTCCCCTTTACAGTGTTTACCAGTGATGAATTTGGCAGTACTAAACTGACTTCAACATTTCAAATACAGTTTTATGTATATCATATATTGTTATATTCCTATATAAAAAAGGGAACACTGAGATCAAATTCTCCTTAAGATAATGATTGGGTAAACAGGGTATTTGGAATGATGGTCAAAATGACAAGATTTCATGTAGAGAGGTAACTGATGACTGCTAATTGTTTAGCCATGAGTAGAAAAAATTATCTTTTCATCATAAGTAGTTTTACCCATTAATTTCTTATAAGAGCACTGTCAAAAGGTGTCCAATCTCAAAAATAGAAAAGGCTTTAAAAGGTATAATTCTGGAGATGACTTGTGACCTGCTAGGTTTCCCCCATCTTATTTCTTTCTTTTAGTCACAAGAATGTAAAATGTTATGATGCCATCAAAAGATTAACTTTGTGAAGAAATGCAGTGTTTGTTAACTTTGGGGACAACAGTGGTGGTAGTGGTGGTGGTGGCTGGATTGTAGTACTCTTTGCATCATGAATACTTTGACTATAGGTTAGGGATCTTATGGTAGATATGGGAAAAATTGGGACTACTGTTTGCAGTGGCCTAAGTATTGTTTAGCCAGGGGAAGTGTGGTCTGGATTACCCACTTACTAGTGGACCATTTCTGGGAAACCAGAAATTGGGTAAAGTACAGCACTGTAGATTAAGTTCTGGACATGAATAGAGTATCTTGATATATGAGTACCTGACCAATTATTGAGAAGTGGTGGGGAACATCATATGATGTTCAATTGTTACAAAGTAAAGCAAGAGCTAAGCCTCAATAAAGAAGTAATAGATTTTAATGAAATAATAATGAGATGATAATCGTAGTAATCATAATGATAACAACAGATGATGTTATTATTGTTATCACAATTTTGGCTGTAGCTACTGTCATAAATAAAGACAGTAGCAAAACAAGTGAAATAAGCACAAAAAAGAAACAAAGTATACATGCCACCATCAAAATATACTGGAAAAATATTTAAGTCCATCACAGATAGGAAGATGACATTCATCTAAGAACATAACAAAAACTTATTTTCTTTGATTGTGGTATTGGGAAAAATATTTCTAAAAGAGATTAGAAAAGCATATATTAAACTCCAACTTATATTTCAAGTAGGCTTCTCTGTCATTTCTATCAGCTTTCTTTGAATATTTCAAAAAATTTTAGAAGAATTTTAAGGAACTTTGATCAGGGACTTAAGGGCCTCTTTTTTCAATAGTGATTTAAAAATTTTTTATTTGAAGGAAAAACTATTACAGAGGCATTGGAATGAATACTTTAGATTATATTTTTGTTAAATTTTAACCCCAGAAAATGAGGCAAAGCATAGGGAAAAGACAAAATTGAGTACAGTTTACCTAAGTGCTAACCACGAAGAGTGGTATGGACAATCAATATACATAATTTTAGAAAGGTGTAAACAATGAAGAAAATAGATTTGGAACTAAGGAATTAGAAACAATATGGTTCTATAATTCTATTCTTCATATTACATCAATGTATTTGACCATTCCAAATGAAAAAATACAAATAAAGAATATTCAATAACAAATGACAATTACTTGTAATTTTGATAAAATTATATGAAACATTCACTTTGTAGGAAAACGTGTCTTATGGAATGAAATACATTGGAAAATTATAAACAGAAATAAAACTGCCTGCTAATAGGATGTCCTCATCTTATTATGGAATTGTATTTCAAAAGCTCATTAGCAGACTGGTTGGAATTGAGGACATATTTTGATAGAAACAATGTTATAAATTGTGAATAGGTATTCCTAGGACAGCTCACAAATGCCTATTTAACCCATGTTTAACCCAAAAAATAGCTTAAATGATATATCTATTTATAATGAAAAGCAGAAGACAATACAAATAAAACAAAACAGAAAAGCAGCAAAATTTAGAAACGTTTTTATCTTTGTGCTTAAGGGGAAGCAGGTTTAATTAAAGGAATATGAATTAATTCTAGAATAGGTGTTTTGGAGTCTATGGATTTCAAGGGGGCCATGAACTTTTGATGGAAAAAGAATACATCTTTATTTTCACTAAAATCTAAATGAAATTTAGCATTTAATTATTTAAGAAGGGGTCCATAGACTTTCCCAAATGGAAAAAGAGCTCAAAAACACAAAAGATTAAAAATTCCTATTCTAGAAGGTTGAAGAGAAAGATATTTCCTTGCTCAAAACTCATTAAATTCTAGCCTAAAGATTTTCTTTCTCAAATACTATTCTTTGATTCATCTCCTCATTTCCATCTTCCTAATGTCTGTCCAGCTTAATTTCAATTTTAAGGAATGAACCCTGAACCAAATATTGTAAGAAAATTGTTTCCCCCTCTCTCTCTCACCCCAATCATAATAGGTACAAAAATACTACAAATGGCATATTGTGACAAGTAGAAGAAAAATCATTAAGTTGAGAAGTTAGACCTAATAAAGAAATATGCTCCCAGGCTATAGAAGCTAATTTCAGTGGTTATGTCGTTTCATTGCAAAACTTTTGCCTTTGCCTTTCCTTCGACGTAGTTGTGTCACTAGCATGATTCATGCCTATCAACTATGCTTGGGTTAAATAACTGGATCACAAAAGGAATGAAGAGAGGGAAGGCATAAAGAGATAAGATAAATTTTCCTATGTAGCTGGCAAGCCTCAGAAGAGAAATGAGACAAGATGAAATGGAGAGACATGGACATGGAGCTATGTGATAATAAAGTTTGGTGTATTATGGACTGATTGAATTACCAGACCCTAAAAGTCATTTTTAACAGCCTCGATGTCATTAATGGTTCAAGTAAAATATAACAGAGAAATGCAAAATCCTACACTTGTGTTTTAAAATAAATCAGCTTCTCAAGAACAAGATGTGGCTACATCATATGAAAAAAGATCTAGGACCTTTAGTGGACTGCGATTTTGATAAATCAATAGTGCAACATAATAGTCCTAAAAATTATGCTAACCTGGCAGCATTAAGAGTGTCAAAGTGTTCCAAATATATGTTGCAAAAAAGGCGAGTCTTAGTTTCTGGAGGAAGCTTGGGATCATTTAAATACTCTATATTTTTTTCTACATAAAATACTGCAATCCAAACTGCTTTCTTTCTCGCATTCAATTCAGGGGTCAGGTTTTAAATCTAAGTGTGTCCAAGATTTTTTTAATGTAAAAATATTACAGGTTGTTCAACCAATTATATATTATTCTAGACCATAAGACTCTCCATTCACATGGTTTTTCCTCTGTGGATGGTGAGGTCAAGCTTATTCAAGTGATTATGGATCTCTTCATAGATCTTGCAATTTTCTAGGACTTGATGCAATAGCTAAAGTGCATCTGCATACGGGAGAATTGGCAGGACCTCATATTATATAGGTAACAACTCTTTCATTTGGACTCCATTAAATATTCTTAATTTCTGAGGCAAAAACACCTGTTCGTGGATAGCTAGGTGGCACAGTGAGTAGAGCGCCAGCCCTGGAGTCAGGAGGACCTGAGTTCAAATTTGGCCTCAGACACGTCACACATTTACTAGCTGTGTGACCTTGGGCGAGTCACTTAACCCCAATTTCCCTGTCTTCCCTCCTCAAAAACAAAACAAAACAAAATATTCGTTCATTCTTATAAGCTTAGCTCAAATGTTGTCTACTCCAAGAAACTTTCTCTAACCTCCCCAATGTTGTATGGAGATAAAAGCTCTGATCTTAGAGTCAATCATAAGACTGGGTTTAAATCCTGTCTATGATACTATTTCCTTAACTTCGCTGAGTGGAGCCTCAGTTTCTTTATTCATAAAGTTGGGATAATATACTTGTACATAAATCATCTAACAGAGCTGTTGTGAGGACACCATTTCTAAACCTTCATGTATTACATAAGCATGAATTATTGTTATTATTAGCACCTAATAAATGCTTGTTCTCAAGAAAGAAGAGAATATTCTCATCTTGACACCCACAGCATTTGGTTTGTAAAAGGATATCTGAAATAATACTAGAGCTTCAGCCATTTCTCTGCAGTTTTGGGAATGCTTTGAGTACTACTGGTTTGAAAGGCAGCATGGCGCAGTGGATAGTGGCTCTGTGCTTTTCTCACATAAATTCCTGTCTGGAATACACCTTTTCCCTCCTCTACCAAGTGAATTCCTGTCTGTCCTTTAAAGCCGAGGTTAAATACTTCATTAGTATGCCTTTCTAGAATCCTTTCCATCTTCCAGCTTCTTCGTTAGAGTTAATATTGTCCTCTGGGCCTCTCTGATGTGCTTCTCATATATTATTTTGTACCATAATTTCTCAATGTATGTGTCATATGCCCCTATCAGCCCATAAACACAATAAGTATTGAAATTATGTTTTATCCAAATTTTGTATCTCTCAGAATGTACAACACACAGTAGCTTTATGTTTGGTGAAGTGAATTGATGAAACTGACACAAAATGGGTATAGTGCCTACACAAATCCTTCAATATGAAAATGACCAACTAGGGATGATAAGAACTGAGATGATAATGGAAAATAAGTGGATCCCACTCCCCATTTTGTTTCAACGTCAGGTAATTTACCAGAGAAAGAGGCCCTCAAATCCATCAGGCAAAAAATTCACCACTTTGAGTCATTTTACATATGACCAAACTCTCTTATTAGTCACAGTAGTATTTAAGGACAATAACCTGGCAAATCTTTTTAACTCATCTCATTGACCAATACAAATAAAAATGCTTTAAAGAATGGATAAGAACAGTTTTCAGCTTAAATAGCTCATCAGATACGGCAAGAAATCAAACATAAGTGTTTTCCAAACTCCATCTAGCTGTTAGGGTGAACATTCTCAATTTCTCTTAGTGTACTCACTCAGTAAACAAGCTTGGCAATGTAATACATTGTTGTCTGCTTACCTCTTTTAATACTTGTCTATGTGTATCACCCCAGTGCATTCTGGGGATGTGGAACTGGACTTGACTTGCATGGCTGAACATTTTTGAGAATGACCACAAGAACTGAGACAGTTTGAATGTGACATAACTTCCTTCAAATGGCATAATGAGCTTGCTGCCTGTACTTCAGGTTGCTTATTAAAGGAAATTGTAATTGTAATCCAGAAATTGTAAACCATACATAATCATTGTAATAATGTCAGGTGAGGCCATTTACCAAGATAGGATTGTTCCACTGCTTGTTGTTTCTCAGGACTAGGCCTATCTCTGACAACTTGGATGAAGGTAGTAAATGTTGTCAGTAAGACTATAAAAGTTTATTTCCATGCTATTTCTGGACCTTTCCTTTCTAACCCATTGGATCTGATCAACTAATTTAACAGGACTTTGAAACTAACTGAAACAATGCAAATTACACATTCTTAAACATTTTTTCATGTGAAAATCATCTTTAAGTTCTATGCTGAGAAGATTCTCTTCAATAGTTTTCCTTTCCAGGTATAATGGAAAGTATGGTGGACTTAGTCTTGTGAACACTCGGTACAAACCACAACACTCATACTTATCAGCTATATGATCTTGGATGACATCCTTTACCTTCAGTTTCCTCAACAGTAAAATGCAGATAATAATACCTGTAAGTATCCCATGAGGCTGTTGTAAGGAACAAATGAGATAATGGAAGTAAAAAACTTTGCAAGCCTTAACATATGATCTAAAAAGCCATTACTTGATGTATTTCCTCTACCCCACCCAACACACACACACACACACACACACACACACACACACACACACACACACACACACCAAACAACCTTTAGGCCATGTTACTGTTCTATAAAATTTCTATACCAAAAGGGAGTCCAAAAAAGAGACAACAGATAAAAAATCAAATAGTATGTTAATAGCACATATAATTCTTCAATTTTATAATTATTCAGGTCCAAAATAACAAGAGTTTCTGACATTTTTCTTCATTTCTTGTGCAACAGGAAAATCTCCATCATGTTTGTACTATGTGGCAATTGTGGTATTTCTACTGGGTTTTAAAGAATTAGTATAACTTTTTACATAGCATTAAAAAAATGGTATGAATCATTGTCATGTGGTGTGGCCATGCCAAGGCTTTCTTCAAGTATTGTGAGTAAACAAGAGTTGATTATATGGTTATCTAAATATATATGTAGGTCACCAATAAGTGAACATTATTTTCATCTGATAACTTTTTGGTGTTTCATGTGACCTCTTTTCAGATCCTAGTTACTTGTTATACAAAACTTTCTAGTAACTGGCATCAGTATCCGTCTCAGCTGGGGAAGCCAAATTATGTTTTAAAACAAAGTTACTTTGACCCTGAAAGATAATATTAACATACTGACATGCATATCTGGGAAAATTTTGTTTGCCCCAATTTCCTAACAAAGAAACTAAGTGTAGTATTTTAATACAACAGTTAGGAATATCAGTCTTTCAAAGCAAAATTGTGAAAAGTATTTTTAAAAATAGGCAGAAAATGTTTTCACTAAAATTTTAATGCAGTTAAAATGTGGAACTCTGCACTTCCACATCTCCTTATTTTTATTTCTACTTCTTTCTAAAGAGAATTTGTAAACTACAAGCTACAGAATTTGCTGGTAAATTTAATCTTACTATGTAAACAATACTTAGGGACGGGGATGAATACTTTTTAGTTAATAGGTAAGATTCTAGTCACTGGGACGTATCAAACATGTTTTCTCACATATCATAATTAGACTTGTAAATAAAATTTGGTATAAATTAATCACGAGGCAAAATTTACATGTAATATCTTTCTCACTTCTGGGGGCTACATTTCAGGTTTTTGCTAAAGTTGAAACTTACAAAAATTATTTTTACTAAGGTTGACTTGAACACTAAGGTTTATTTTTCTGCTTATTTTTAAAAACTAAACATTAAAACAAAAGCTAAGAAATATGTCAGCAAAAATAAAAGTATCCCCTAACAATAAAAAGAGGAGGAAGAAAACATATAAGCACCCATTTATAAATAATAGAAAATTGTTTTTCACACAAATTTCACTACTATTGTGGGTAATTATAATTTTTGCTAAATTCCAATAACTGTAGTAAATCATCAAAAAATAAGGCCTTGAGAGGTTAAATAATATGACCAAGGTCTGATGCTTGTTACTGAAAGAGCAAATATTAGAATCTAGGATTTTTGATTTCTATTGCTTTATAAAAAAAGAAAACTAACCACAGCTACCTTTGTCATCAGTGGGCTCAAAAACATTCTACTAATACTTAAGGTATTTGTCATTCTTACTTTTCAAGTCGGAAAACTGAAGAACAAATATATTCTTTCCTGCCCAGCTCCTAGCAATAAGAGTGCAACTAGTGGGAATTCAGGAATTTTGACTTTGGTAAGCCTATAAACAGGAAGATAATATTTCACCTCTATTAGAATACTGGATTCCATTCATCTTTGTTTCTTGAGTATATTCAAATCATTGTTTTATAAATGAGAATAAAATCCATAAAGGGTTTTTTTTAAAAAGGATCTGATATAACTAGATGTACATTTTCTTTATGCTTGATATTTTCTTGAAATTTTATTAATAATTCATCTAATCCAGTGTTTTCTAAATTAATATGCCCCTGGAAAACTTTAGCCCTTGAAATACATTGGTAGACTTCATAAAGTCTGATACAGGGAGTTTGGGGGTATGGAATTCTCCTGGGATAAAGGGTCCAGGAAAATACGTGAAAAAATAGGGAAAAATCAAAGTTATTTTTACATAAATTTTATATATGGAAATATTTTTACAGATATGTAATTTCATTTTATTTTTAAAATGTGTAGGGAAAATATTAACAGCATAGAAACTTTCTAACAGTATCCTTATTCATATTGTGCAGAAAAGTAAGCTTCTAAGTAACATCAGTTGGAGAATGTTGGTCTAGTGGTCTACATCCATTGAGGGAGGATGGTACGTGGGAATTGTTAGACTGAGAGATATTTTTCAAAATTTCAAAATTGTTTGGGCTAAAGTGATTCAATGGGGTTTAATTATGCATAAGGCATAGAAGAAGCAGGTTTGCTTAAAGGTTTATAAAGATTTTGTTGCTGTGTGGGTAATTTGGAGGGAAGAGAGAAATGACAAGTTTTTTTTTTCCTTTTCTATGCATGGGTGTAAAGGCAGTACAACTGCATTATGTTTTCTTTATGTCATGCAGTCCAAAATAAAGCAGGAGAAATAATCCAGGAGAAAACTACCTGTTCTGTTGCTGCTGCTGCCATGATTCTCTCCCCAGCTATGTTCCTTGGGGACTCTGTTGGTGGGTTAAGTACAAACTTTTAAGTTAAGCACTGATATTCTTGTTATGCTGAGTTAACCTGGTTCCTGGTACTGGCAGTTGATGGACTATTGTGTTCTCTGTCTAGGCACAGATCTGGCTGAAACCATAGTTGTTAAGAGACTCACAGAGTTTTAAAAAATGGCTTTATTTCAGGAAATCACTTTTTATTGATTTCTATTTTTTTTTGTTTTTAAAAGCCCCTAACACATTGTGAAAACTTTTGATTTGTTTTGCAAGCAAATCTTTAAAATCATTTTCAACTGGGGCAGCTAGGTGGCACAGTGAGTAGAGCACTGGACTTGGAGTCAGGAAGACCTGAGTTCAAATGCAACCTCGGATACTTGACCCACTTACTAGCTGTGTGACCATTGCCCTGCCTTCCCCCTTCAAAAAAAATCATTTTCAACTACTTTTACCTAGTTAGTTTGAACTCATGATGAACTGGAATTTTTTTAGAGATGAAATCAATTCACATTGTTCTTTTTCTTCCCTGAATTCCTAATAATGTAGAACCACAATGTCTAGCTCTTATTGATAAGCTACCTGGTACTACTCTCTATGTGTTTGACATGTATAATTCTTGACCATTCAACAGGATAGTAAGCAACTCACAGACAAGAATGGTCTTTTCTCATTCTTTTACATCCCTTGTGATACCTAGTACAGTACTAGGCATGGAGTAGACAGTCGATAAATACTTGTTGATACATTAAAATCTGTCATCTATTATCTGATATGAAGTTTATTGCATCAATAATCTATTACTATAATAGGCATAGTACATTTTAGATTATTTTTCATCATATATACATTATTTTTACCTGGCAGTGATTTAGACCACTTCACTACAGAAAGAAGTTGCCTCTCAGCTAGTTGATTTAGACTGGTCAGCAAAGAACTGGATGTTTCAGGTTTTGTGTTGTCATATCCTGCATAGATAACATCTGGCTCAATGCTCAGTAACAGGTTGGTCAGTGAAGGGATCAACTGAACTTCTGGATTTGGTGAAAAGGTGATTCTCTGTGTTAGAGCTTGGCTTTCATTTGGAAGGCCCACTGGCTGTGGGAGAGCAACAGCATCTAATGCTCTCATGACTCTGACTTTATTGAACTTTTTAAATTTTCGACCTAAAAAGAAACACACACACACACATAAATTTAAAAGTATAATCAGTTGAATCCATATAAAATATAACATATCAAGCAATATGCAAGTATAAAAATGGCATGTTACATGGTAATTTTTTGACTTCACAAAAATTAAGGATTATAGATCTAGGGTGAAATATCCCCTTTTCTATTTTTTCACCACAATAACTCAATGATATTTTTCTTCCTATTACTTTTTTTCTCCTTTCTGTTCCTTTTTATCCTTTTTTCCTTCCCAAACAGCATTTGGTTAAATTGAATACAAAAATCAAAATATAATTTGACCAGGGCAAGTATGGGGGGAACCATCATTCACACAGTGCCTTTCAATGTAACCTAAGATTACATCACCATTTTTGGCTATCCTCTCGCATGTTGATATTAAATCCAAGGATCCCTTTCAGGATAATTGTTTATATTCTCTAATTTTTCCAATGCTATGTTTTTTAAGGATGATTGTTTTGAGCCTAACCACAGGAATTTACATTTAACACTTAAATTTAATCTTCTTGCTTTGGGCCCAGTAATCTAATAGGATGAGATCAATCTATACTCCTCAAATAAAGGCAGCTTCCTCTCAAAGTTGATTAGGTACTAAAGCAGCATTCGTATATTAGAATATATAGTTTCAACATATCCTGATGTAAGATATAACTTCAATTCAATTCAACAAGCAACAATTAAGCACCTACTGGGTGAAGGTATTATGCTAGGCACAAGCTCAGAAAAATTAAAAACTTCTAAAATATAGTTAATATACCATCAAAAATGGTAGTGTTTCATCATGGAATGGGAATGACTCAGCCTGTTCCAAGGCTGGACCAGGGGAGCATAAGCTTGTCAGGTCTGAGTAAGCTGAACATATTTTAAGTATGGTCCCAGAAACACACTAAAGCCTAGTTAAGTGTAGAGACTCTCATTACTAGCAGGTTGGAAATTAGGTAACAAATTCTTTGGACATAAGTACTTGTGAAACAAATAAAAATACAAAACAGCTCATTCCTGTGGAAGTCCTATTTCTGCTACACATAGAACTAGAAGAGAGGAAATAAGCATTAGAAGAGTTAATTTCCTAAGTATTATTTTATGGGACTTTTGGTCATCTCTTCTTGTCGACCTTCTCATGATGAACATTGGCAAGGAAATCATTAGGTTACAGTGCCTGCTTATACAATATCTTCTGTAGGGGGATGAAGAAATAGAGAAATTCTTCAAAGAAATTGACAATAGCCTACATATTATGTCAATGAATACCTTGATACCTGGTGACCCTGATGCAAAGGTAAGTAAAGGGAATTATAGCAAACAATATTTCAGAAAATTGATTTGAGATTTAAGAAATAAGAGAGACAACAAACTTGCAGATTATTTAGAAGCCTGAACTTGCTTCAAGAAGTCAGAAGGCTCTCTAGACATGATTAGCACCAAACAGAATGATAAAAGTGAAACCAATTATATCTTAAAGAAACAGAATAGGCTATGTGTGGGCAGATATCAACTGCTTAAAGCCAAAATCAACACAGAATTAGAAGAAAGGATAAATATTATAAGATATAATACTTCAAACATAGTACCTACTGTAATGGAATACTTTTTTCTGGAAGAGATAAAAACTTTAGAAAAAATGGAGTTACTATCATTAAAGAGTTTATAGTCTAGTAGGAGACTGAGACATCGAAAGAGAGAATTCTACATACTGACAAATGTCCTAAAGTAGTGGTCTCCAAAGTGAAGAATGTGCCTTTTTGGAGAGGGCTAAGGCCTAACCCCAAGAACTGTATGTCAACTAACCAGAGACTGAGAAGACAGGTAGAATCCTACCCTTCCCAAAATATCCAGTTATGTAGTGTAATATTATTATGCCACAAATAGTGATAAAACAGGCAGTTTCAGGGGAAACTGGGAAGACCTGTATGAACTGATAACAAAGCTAAAGTAAGTAGAAAGGGGAGAACAATTTATTCAATAACAACATTATAGAGAAAAATAACTTTGAAATACTTTGGAATTCTGAACAATGCAATTGTAAACCATGAGTTCAAAAGAATGAATATGAAACATTCCATTCACCTTTTGATAGAGAGGCAATGAATTTAAAAGGAAGAAAGAGACATTTTTGGACATCCAATGTGGGAATTTGTTATTATGAACTATGAAACTACGTATTGAAGATTTTTTCTTTTCTTGCTTAGTGAGAGGGGCAGAATAATTTAAAAATGAGCTATTTATGTTAAGATATGCCACATTTTATTTCAATATAACTTAATGCTATGTGGTGGTATAGCTCTGAATTAAAACTCTGGCATTAAATTACACTGCCAAAGGGGAATGGTGAAAATGAATTGTATCATCTTGCTACTAAAACAAAGTATTTAAATTCACTGCCATAAAGGGTTAGGGCCTTTATAGATATTACTGCTATTGGGAATAAATGGGTAGTATTTACTTTTAAAAATGTATTAAGTGTACAAGACTTAAAGTGGACATCATTTGTATTTTAAACCATTGCACTGTTATGATATTTGCTCTCTAATAAATATAAGCCAAATTCAACCAGCTGCCTGTTGAACCCAAAAGCTAAAAACAGTTTTTACATTTTTAAATATAGTTTTTTTGGAGCACAGCCATGCCCAATCATTTAGATGTGCTTGATACTGAAGTAGTGTCTTATGCGGTACTCTTATTGTTTAGCACTACTGCTGATTAGTACTATAAATCACAGTGACTGTTATATCTTGACAGTGTTTCAACTGCCACATATATTGCTGAATCACAACATTTTATTTTTTAATTACTAGTGCATAGCAATCATGTCAAAAAAGATAAAAAAATGATTAGGATTTTATTTTTACTTAGGGCCAACTTTAAATTTTTTCTGAACAAACAGCCCTCAATTTTTTTTTTCTGAACAAACCCACTATTATTGAAAACTTAATGGCTTTGTAAATTAGCTTTGGCTGCAAACTTGATAATGCTTCTTAATGAATTCAACCTAAAATTAGAAGGCAAAGTAGCAGTTATAGAGGAAATTTATACTGTGGTAAAGTCAATTAAATGACAACTAACATTGTTTGACTCACAAGTAATGTTAAGTTGCTTTAAACACTTCCTGTGCTATCAAAAGTTAAAACAATAAGCAAAATCCCCTTTCCACATAAATGTGTAGTTCTGAGCTCAAACTACAGTTCTAAAAGCATTTTTTGGACCTTGAAACAAGTGTAGAACAAATGTCCATATTTCAAAATCCATTTAACTGTGGAATTGAAGAACTTTCACCTAACCTTCAACTGGAAGTACTTACTTTTTAATATAATGACACACTAAAAAGCACATATTAAAAGAAAAACCTAACAGAATTCTACAAATGCCTTCCAAGTGAATTTGCTCAATTAAAACCACATTCTTGTGAACTGGTATCAGAATTTGGCAGTACCACTCTGGGTGAAAAGACATTTTCGAACATGAAATATGTAAAATCCCATTGCAGATCAGCATTAACAGATGAGCATTTGCAATTAATTTTGACAAGGAAACACTAACTTTGAACCCCAATTATGTGAAATCTTATCCTTCAAAAAATTCTTTTCTTCTCATTTGTTGTTGTTCAGTTGTGTTTCACTGCGACCTCATTTCGGGTTTTCTTGGCAAAGATACTGGAGTAGTTGCCATTTACTTTTCCAGTTCATTTTGCAGATAAGGGGAAAAGTGACTTGCCCAGAGTCACATACCTAGTAAGTGTCTGAGGCTGGATTTGAACTCAGGTCTTTCTGACCCCAGGCCTAATACACTATCCACCGTGCCACCTAGCTGCCCCCACAAATTCTTCTCACTAAGTACTCAATTATTATAATATTTCAAATTTTGTCAATAAAATTTTGTGGAATTTTTTCTCTCATTATAAAAGTACCTAAATAATATCCTTAATTTTGCCTTAGCCTACAAAGGCTAAACTATTTACTATCCAGTCCTTTATAGAAAAAGTTTGCCGAACACCAGCCAAGAGCATGGAGAGGTTAAATGACTCATTCTAGGTAAGTTAGTATGTTAAAGCAATAGGACTGGAACCCAAATATTCCTTGCTCTAAGATTCAGCTCCCTAAGAATTATTCTATACTCTCATGGAGCTAAAACATGTCATGAAAAAGGGGGCATTCTGAGTAAATGAATTCAGTTATTATGACACAGTTTATGGTAGGAGGAAGAACAAACCAATTGTCCTGGTGTTATGAAATACTGATCCTCTATTACTGTTGGAAGATAGTATGTGCCATCTGAGGCCGTGCCTCAGGCAGTGCCATCTGAAATAATGCCTACAGCCATTGAAAGTCTCTATGTTTTTATAGTAATTTTGATTCAAGTGTAAACATGGCTTATTATTTTAAAATAATCTTGACTTGAAGTTGTGAATCTTCCTGGGGTTATCTATGGAACCAAATCGAAGATGCTGATACAATATGCTATCATTTAAATTAATTTAATATTTCTGGGTCTTATGCATTTAAAATTGAACATTGGTTAAACATGATGATTATTTCCCAACCACAACCATTATTAATCAATTAAACAAGTACTTGGCATCTCCAATGCTAGGCAATGTGGTATTCTGAGTTACTTAGGATATAATTCTTGTTATCAAGGAACTTAGTCTAGTTAGAAAGGAAAGCCATAGATACATGAAGCAATAGCAAATAATTTGACAGCATAAAATTGTTAAATTGTGGAGATCATATGGGACTTCATGTAGGCCTCCAGAAGAAAGTAAGAAAATGATGGTATGGATTGGTCTAAGAAACCCTCATGAAAGCAATGAAGCTTAAAATGGGCTTTAAAGAATAGGAAGGATTTGGCCTATCAGAAGAGAGAAGGAAGAATCTAAGAGGAGAATTATAAGCAGGGACTGAGAATCACATAAATGAAAGCATGGAAGTAATAATGAGTCCTGTGATTAGTGATTAGACCAGCCTTACTCAAATGGAGAATGAGTCAAGATGTGAAAAATTAGGTTAGATAATTGAAATTTAAAGGGCTAGATTATATATGGCATTTAAAGCTGTGAAATCCCTGATATGGGTACTTTTTTCACCAATGGAGATATCAACCCATCCACACTTTCATATCCTGTGCTATGTCTTCCATAAAATCTACTACAAAGAGAAGAAATAGCGAGTAGTCAAGGATGAAACTTAGATTGTGAGCTTAGGAGACTGGGTGAATGGTGGTAACCTTGACAGTAGTAGGGTAGTTTAGAAGAGGGGAGAGTTTAGGAGAAAAGATAATGAGTTCAGTTTTTGACATGTTGAGTTTAATATGTCTACTGGACATATAGTACAAACTGTCAGAAGGGTATTTGGGGATGTAACACTGAAGAGAGGTTAGGGCAGGATAGGTAGATTTGAGAATCATTAGCATAGAGATGATAATTAAGAGCTGATGAGATCACCAAATGAAGTAACAGAGAGAGAAGGGAAGAGAGCCCAGGGCAGGAACCTGTGGGGCAGTTATGGTTGAAGGGCATAATTTAGATGAGAATTCAGAAAAAGAGACTAAGTAGTGGTCTGATAGGTAGGAGAAGAACTAGGAGTGGTGTCCCAAAAACCTAAAGAGAAGAAAGTATCAAAGAGAAAAGGGTGATCAACAGTGCAAAAGGTTACAGAGAAGTAGAGAAGAATGAAGATTGAGAAAAGGCCATGGGATTTAGGCAATTAAGAAATCATTGGTAACTTTGACGGGAGCAGTTTCAGTAGAATGGTAACGTCAGAAGTAAGAGGTTAAGGTGGCACTTATTGTAGACAAGGAGTTTAGTCACAAATGGCAGAAGAGATACAGGATGATAATTAGCAGTGTTAGAAGGATCAAGTGCGGGTTTTTTGAGGACTGGGGAGACATAGACATGTTTGTAACAAAGCAGCCAGTAGACGGGGAGAGACTGAAGATTGGAGATGACAGAAGGGGCAGTCTGTTGGGGAGATAAGATGGAATGAGATTATTTTTGCAAGTAGAGGGGTTTGCCTTGGTAAGGAATAAAGCCACCTCTTCCTTCATGTAAGAAATGGGTGAAGGAGGAGTTAGTGGCAGAAAGCATTTGCCCATTTCCAGGCATTTTCCCTGGCTGTCCCTCATGCCTGTAATTCTCTCCCTCCTTTGCTCGACCAATTGGCCTTCCCAGCTTCCTTTAAGTCTCAACTAAGATCTCACATTGTACTGGAAACTTTCACCATCCCTCTTAATTTTAGTGCCTTCCCTCTGTCAATTTTCCCCATTTATTCTTTATATAGCTTGCTTTGTATTTATTTGCATGCTTCCCCCATTAGACTGTAGGCATCTTGAGGGCAGGCATTGTCTTCTGCCTCTTTTTTTTACTCAGTGCTTAGCACAGTTCTTGGCACATATCAGATGCTTAATAAATATTTATTGATTAATTGATCTGAGTGCTATGAGATGGGGGAGAAGTGAGAAGAGAGAACTCATGGTGAATGGTCTCAATTGTTTTTGTAAAATATGAGGCTATATTCTCAGCTAAGAGAATAAGAAGAGAGTCATGGGAAATCTGAGGGGAGATGAAATGATTTGAAAGAGCTGCAGTGTAGAATAAGATAGAAATCTGATAAGTAAAGGATTCCCTGGCAACAGTGAGGACCTAGTGGAGGTTGTGTAACATAAATTTCTAGTGGACTTAGTCAAAATAGTTCTGTGATTTTATCCATCTTCATTCAGCAGCATGTGTGTAGGAGTGACGGTGGCAGATGGTGAGAGTAATTCAAGGCTAAGGCTTGGCAGGACACAATTAGTGACATGATAAGGGGGCCAGGGACTCAAGAGAAGAGGGCGCAGTAGAGTTGAATTGGTTCACCAAGGTGTCAATATGGGGAAAAGAGGAGAGAGTAACTAGTACAAGGGTGATGGCCTGGGAGGAAACTGAGAAGTTGAGAGATTGAAGGTGGATTTGAAGTGTGGTAAAGGAAGGGAGAGAGAGAGGTGAAAATCTAATAGATTATGGTCAGACAAGGCGATTTCAGAATTTTTCAACATGGAGTGATACATTTGTTGGTGATAGTAAGATCAAGGGTTTGACTTTCTTAGTGTAAAGCAATTTTTTTGGTCCTGTACATCCTGGATAACGTCTTTTATACTACTTTTTAAATGTGAATATTCATTGGTAATATACTACAGCCTATTTACATTCCCTTGCATCTTTCTACGGAATCTCTATAATCATTCTTCAGAGCTCATAGTATTTCATGATTGCAGTCATATAGCATCATCTGCAGCATATTGTTGTTAAAAAGATGGATTTTTGCTACAGGAAGCAGATTTCAATCACTGAAATAACTGCTAAAATTCTCCAATGGGATATAGCCTGCTTCCTTCCTCCTATTCAACTCTAAGCACAGTTTATTATCCATTTACAGTAGCCTTTATAAGATGTGTATACAACATGACCAGCAAGATGATGGAGTTGTTTTTTGTAATTGTTTCCAATCCCAAAGTCTCAAAAGAAAAAAAATTATGCAAGACAGATAGACAATTACTACAGATGAAGACATAAGCTAATAATAATAATAAATAATAGTAATAATAACGATTAGCACTTTATTATAGCACTTTAAAGTTGGCAAAGTACACACACATGTGTGGAAATTGTATCATTATGGTTCCCCCAAACACTGCACCAGTGAGTAAAGTAAGTAGGTATATAAGTAGGCAGAGTAAGGTAGCAATAAATAGGAAATAGGAACTAAGAGTTTAAAGGGGAACATAGAAACCATTTGCCAAAACTGCCTCCTAAATTAAACATCCAGAGACCACTAAATTAGGAGAAGCCAGCTAGACCCCAATAAATGGTCTTTGGCCTAAAAGCTACAGAAAAACCCTAGACATGTACAGTAAAACCAGAGAAATATTATGATAATAAGGCAAGGCTAAGTTTGCATTCATAACATTGAGATGATATTGATAGTTTAATGAGCAAACACCAAGGGGATTCTGGAAAGATTTAGGTCATCCCACCCTCATCAGAATGGGGTCTTAAAACCCTGCCTCTTGAACACTCCTCCAATGGCTAAGGGTCCATGTTGTCCAAGTGCTCCCAACTCTGATCCACAGACTTTAATTTATCAGCAGCTATCCTACCATGTGAGGAGCATGACACCACGAACCTACTGGGAGAAAGTAAAAGCTAACAAAGGAATCTTCTCTCTCACCCCATAAGTGATTCCCTCACAGTTGGGATTAATAGAATAATGTGTTATCTCATTTGCTCCCCACTACAACCCTTTGAGAAGGGTGCTATTATTATCAATATTGAATAGATAAGGATACTGTGACTAAGAGGTTATGGGATTAGCTGAAGGTAACACAGGTAGTAAGTATATCAGAGGCAGGATATTAAGTCAGGTCTTCCCGATTTCAAGTCCAGCAATCTACCCACTGTGCTACCATGTTTCTTAGGTAGCTAGATACTAAGTCAAAAGCTCTAAAAAGGTAAAATACAAATAAGTTAATTCTGGAGAAGTTTAATACTTATATCTCTTATTTGGTTTCCATACCCCCAAACCACTTTTTGTGACCGATGTGGCAAATACAAGGAAAACTGTAGTCTTGTTACTCAGGGTCTGACTGTGAGCATTTCCCATCACAGTTACTTAGCCTAAACCCCACTGATACCACAAAAGATGATATAAATTGATTCTGTCCAATCGTGGCAAGGAAATGGACGGTGACTTGGAGTAGAGTTGGACAGGCTTGTGGATGATGAAAGACATATGTGGTGGTCAGAGCCACAGGTTGGTGGGGAAAGAGTGTCTGGCCTGAGGGAAAGCAGACTGGAAATCCAACTAGTATCAGTCCCCTCTTCCCTGACATTACTCAAGCCTGGACTCAAGCTGGATGACCCCAATGCTCCTGAAAATGAGGAAGCTGAGGCCACAGAGCAATTTAGACTCCACAGGTTTGTGTAACAGTGAAAGGGTGAGGGACCATAAGTGAGAAGGAATCATAAAAGCAAATGAATGGAAGAAGAATCCCAAAGGCGAGGGAAGAGAAAAGCTGAAAGACCAAGGATCAAGAGAGAAAAGCTGATAGAAATCCACCTCATAAGAAAATAAACCAACAGAGAGGATCATAAAAATGGAAAGATTATTAAAACGTTAAAGAAAAACCAAAACACCTTGAACAAGCTAATATGAAGGAAAATAATGGAATATTATCTAATAAAGGAGACAAATCTCATTGCAATCATTACATTGCAATCAGCCAAAAAGAAACAATTTAAATATGGAACTACAGTCAGGATTACACAGGACCTAACAGCTTCTACATTAAGGCTCAGAGGGCTTGGAATATGATATTCCATAAGGAAAAGGAGCTTGGATTACAACCAAGGATCAAGTACTCAGCAAAACTGAGCATAATCTTTTGGGGAGGAGATGGACATTCAATGAAATAGGAGACTTCCAGACCTTCCTGATGAAAACACCAGAGCTCAACAGAAAATTCGATCTTCAAGTATAAGACTCAAGAGAAGCATAAAAAGGAAAACAAGAAAGACAAAAATGTTATTCAATAAGGGTAAACTGTTTACATCTCTACATGGGAAGATGATATTCACAACTCTTGAGAACTAAAACTTTATTACAATATTTAGAAGGAGTATACATAGACAGAGGGTGTGGGTACAAGTTGACATTGAAGTGATGGCAAAAAATTAATCAATTAAGGGGTGAAAAAAGGATTGTACTATGGGGAGAGGAAAGGAGGAGACAGAAAAAGATAAATTATATCACATGAAGAGGAGCGAAGACCTATTACAGTAGAGGGAAAGAAGGGAGGGAGTTGAGCATTGTTTGAACCTTACTCTCACTGGAATTTGGCTTGAAGAGGGAATAACATACACACTCACTTGAATATAGAAATCTATCTTACCTTATAGGAAGTAGGAGGGGAAAGGGGAAAGTAAAGAAAGGGAGGTGGGTAGAAAGGAGGGCAGAAGGGAGGAAAGAAGTAGTAGGGGAAGGGGGAAAAAGGGGGGGGTACAGATAGAAGGGAGGGCAGATTGAGGGAGGCAGTGGTCAAAAGCAAAACACTTGAAAAGAGGGAAAGGGAAAAAGGAAAGAGAAAAGCATAAATGGGGGAAAATAGGATAGAGAGAAAGACACAATTAGTAATCATAACTGTGAATGTGAATGGGATGAACTCTCCAACAAAATGGAGGTGGATAGCAGAGTGATTTTCTCAACAGTTTTGTTAGACTCATCAGAGCTTTAGTAGCCTGTATTCATGTAGATCATGTCTATTATTTTTAATGCCTCATTTAGGTAGTTTTGGACAGTTATCTTGGCTGCACATATGGCTGCACTCCCAAAACCATGCATTATCAGACTAAAATGAGTCAGGTGGCCTTGGATGGTAGCATCCAGAGCTGGGCTGGGTCTGGCATCTCTATGGGGAGTCTGGTCCCAAATGAGAAGATCTGTGAATTCCTTACAGATTTGTTTAGTAGCAAACAACATGTTCTTTCTGGTACTGATTTCAGTCCTTCCTAAATGTGGTCTGGTTAAGTAGTCAGCTACTGCTTCAGAAGGAAACCCACTTTCACAGACATAACCAAAATCTCTGGCCAGATGCAAAACTTCACCTTCTACCAAGGAAGTCAATAATGTCACTTTAAGAGCTTTTCTACTTCTGCTTGGAAGATTTAAACTGACTTTATCCAAGTTTTCTGGAAAAGATCCCTTCTTGGATTTAGATAGTCTCAAGATACTACACAACAAGGAAATATTTAAGCATTCAGGAGAACAAATTCTTCACTGGATCTCCACTATAGTCACTTTATATTTGAATGAGCAGCAAGGGAGAGAGAGTCTTCCAGAAACAAAGCAAAATGTTTCATTATGATTAACCACTGCTCCTAGCATCCCATCCTTCTGTCAGGGGAGATCCAAGGAGTTGTTTTTGGTCACTGAACTAGGATGTTTCCTGATGACTTTCTGACAACCCAATGCCAATTATTGTTCTTTCACATTCTGGGCATCTTCCATTTGATGGAAGTGGATAGCAGAGTGGATTAAAAACCACAATCCTACAATATATTGTTTATAAGAAACACATTTGAAGCAGAGGGAAACACAGAATAAAGGTAAAAGGCTGGAGCAGAATATATTTTGCTTCAGCTAAAGTTTAAAAAAGCAGCGGTAGCAAGAGTGATCTCAGACAAGCAAAAGCAAAATTAGATCTAATTAAAAGAGATAAGAAAGGAAACTACATCCTGCTAAAAGGTACCATAGACAATGAAGTAATATCAATACTAAACATATATGCACCAAGTGGTATAGCACCCAAATTCTAAGAGGAGAAGTTAAATGAGTTACAGGGAGAAATAGACAGCAAAACTATGCTAATGGGGGAACATAACCTCCCCCTTTCAGAACTAGATAAATCTAACCACAAAATAAACAAAAAAGTTAAGGAGGAGAACAGAGTTTTAGAAAAGTTAGATAAGATAGACCTCTTGGGAAAAATGAATGGGGATAGAAAGGAATATACCTTTTTCTTAGCAGTACATGGAACCTACGCAAAAAAATGACCATGTACTAGGGCAAAAAACCTCACATCCAATGCAGAAAGGAAAATATTAAATACATCCTTTTCAGATTATGATGCAATTAAAAATTACATGTAAAAGGGCCATGGAAAGATAGACTAAAGATTAATTGGAAACTAAACAATCCAATCCTATAGGATGTGTGGGTCAAACAACAAATCACAGAAACAACCGTTAACTTCATCCAAGAGAATGACAATAATGAGAAAACATACCAAAACTTATGGGATGCAGTCAAAGCAGTTCTTAGGGGAAATTTTATACTTCTAAATTCTTACACGAATAAAATAGAGAAAGAGGAGATCAATGAATTGGGCATGCAACTGAAAAATCTAGAAAAAGAACAAATTAAAAATCCCTAATTAAATACCAAATTGGAAATTCTAAAAAACAAAAGAGAGATTAATAAAACTGAAATTAAGAAAACTATTGAGCTAATAAATAAACTAAGAGCTGGTTTATGAAAAAACAAACAAACAAATAAATAAACCTTTGGTTAATTTGATTTAAAAGAAGAACAAAATTGCCAGTATCAAAAATGAAAAGGGTGAATTTGCCACCAATGAAGAGGAAATTAAAACAATAATTAGGAGTTATTTTGCCCAACTGTATGCCAATAAATTTGACAATCTTAATGAAATGGAGGAATATTTACAAAAATATAAATAACCCAGATTAACTGAAGAAATAAAATATGTAAGTAACTCCATTTCAAAAAAGAAAACATTGAACAAGCCATCAATGAACTTCCTAAGAAAAAATCTATAGGACCAGAGGGATTCACAAGTAGATTCTACTAAACTTTTAATTCCAATGCTATATAAAAACTTGGAAAAAATAGACAAAGAAGAGCCGAAACAGAGAAAGAAAATTATAGACCAATTTCCTAATAAACATAGAGGTGAAAAAAATTAAATACAACATTAGCAAAAAGATTACAGCAATTTATCACAAGGATAATACACTATGACCAGGTAGGATTTATACCAGGAATGCAGGGCTGGTTCAATATTAGGAAAACTATCAGCGTAATTGACCATATTGATAAAAAAGTAACAAAATTATATGATTATCTCAATAGATGCAGAAAAAGCTTTTAACAAAATGCAGCACCCATTCTTATTAAAAACACTAGAGAGCATAGGAAACAATGGGGCTGTCCTTAAAATGATAAGTAGCATCTGTCTAAAATCATCAGCAAGCATTATATGTAATGGGGATAACCTAGAAGCATTTCCAATAACATCAGGGATGAAACAAGGATGTCCATTATCACCACTGTTATTCAATATTGTACTAGAAATGTTAGCTTTAGCAATAAGAGAAGAAAAACAAAGTGAAGGAATTAGAATAGGCAATGAAGAAACAGAAATATCACTCTTTGTAGATGATATGATGGTCTACTTAGAGAATCCCAGAGAATTAACTAAAAAACTACTTAAAATAGTTAACTACTTTAGCAAACTGGCAGAATATAAAATAAACCCACATAAATCATCAGCATTCCTATATATTACTAACAAAGCCCAGCAGGAAGAGCTAGAAAGAGAAATTCCATTTAAAGTACTTGTAGACAGTGTAAAATATTTGGGAGTCTATTTGCCAAGACAAACCTAGGAGCTATATGAACACAATTACAAAACACTTTCCACACAAATAAAGTCAGATCTAAATAACTGGAAAAATATCAGTTGCTCATGGGTAGACTGAGATAATATAACAAAAATGACAATTCTATCTAAACTAATTTACTTATTTAGGGCCATAGCAATAAAACTACTGAAAAATTATTTCATTGAGCTAGAAAAAGTAATAACAAAATTCATCTGGAAGAACAAATGGTTCAGAAGATAAAGAAAAATAATAAAAAGAAATGCAAGGGAAGGTGGCCTAGCCATGCCAGATCTAAAACTGTATTATAAAGCAGCAATCATCAAAACTACTTGGTACTGGCTTAAAAAATGAGTGGTGGATCATTGGAATAGGTTAGGTATACAAGACATGGTAGTCAATATCCATAGTAATCTACCCTGGCTAAGAAAAAATGTGATGGATCATTGGAATAGGTTAGGTATACAAGACATGGTAGTCAATGACTATAGTAATCTATTGTTTCATATACTCTAGCTTCTGGGATAAGAACTCATTATTTAACAAAAACTGTTGGGAAAACTAGAAAACAGTATGGCAGAAAGTAGGCACAGACCAACAGCTTACATTGTATACCAAGATAAGGTCAAAATGGGTACAGAATTTAGACATAAAAGGTGAGACTGTAAGCTAATTAGTAGAGCAAGGAATAGTTTACCTGTCAGATCTATGGAGAAGGGAAGAATTTATGACCAATCAAGAGACAATGAACATTATGAAATGCAAAATGGATAATTTTGATTACATTAAATTAAACAGTTTTTCACAAAGCCAATGCAACCAAGATTAGAAGGGAAGCAGAAAACTGGGAAACAACTTTTATAGCCAGTGTCTCTAATAAAGTCCTCATTTCTAAAATATATAGAGAATTGAGTCAAATTTATAAGACTACAAGTCATTCCCAAATCTATAAATGGCCAAAGGATATGAACAGGCATTTTTCAGATGAGGAAATTAAATCTGTCTATAGTCACATGAAAAGATGCTGTAAATCACTAGTGATTAGAGAAATGCAAATTGAGACAACTTTGAGGTACCAAATCACACTTATAAGATTGGCTAACATGACAAAACAGGAAAATGATAAATGTTGGAGAAGATGTGGGGAAATTGGAATACTAATGCATTGTTGGTGGAGTTGTGAACTGATCAACCATTCTGGGGAGCAATTTGGAACTATGCCCAAAGGGCTAAAAAACTGTGCATGCCTTTTGATCCAGAAATACCACTACTATCGCGAAGAGATCATAAAAAGGGAAAAGGATATACATGTGCAAAAACATTTACAGAGTTCTTTTTGTGGTGGCAAAGAACTGGAAACTGAGGGAATGCCCACCAATTGGGGGATGGCTGAACAAGTTATGGTAACAAATGTAATGGAATACTATTATTCCATAAGAAATGATATGCAGGTGGACTTCAGAAAAACCTGGAAAGGATTACATGAACTGATGCTGAGAGAAATGAGCAGAACCAGGAGAACACTGTACACAGGAATAGCAACATTGTGAGATGACTAGCTTTGATAGACTTAACTCTTCTCAGCAATACAAGGATCTAAGACAATTCCAAAAGACTCATGATGGAAAATGCTTTCCACATACAGACAAAGAACTATGGAGTCTAAATGCAGATTGAAGCATACTCTTCTCTCTTTTTTTCTATTCCTTCTTTCTTGTGTTTTTTCCCTTTGGTTCTAATTCTTCTTTATCATGACTAATGTGGAAATATGTTTAATACAATTGCACACATAGGCTACATCAGATCACACACCCTCTTGGGGATGGGAATGAGAAGGGGAGAAAATTTAGAACTCAAAATCTTATAGAACTAAATGTTGAAAACTAAAAATAAACAAACGAAAATTTTTTTTAAAAGTTGATAAGAACAAAGTTGTAAGCCTGAGTGACTAAGGGGAATGCGGTTCCCTTCACAGTAATTGGTAAGTTGAGAAGACTGCTGAGTTTTGGGGCAAAGGTGATGAATTTTATTTTGGGAACTTCCGTTCATTTCCTATGGTATAGTGGATCAAGATTAAAATTTTAAATCAAAAGACTAGGCAGTTTCACTTATAAGCTGCAAAGTGGGACTTTTTGTTTTGTTCTTTTTTCTTTTGGAGTTCTAGTTCTTCTCAGAACTAAGGTAATCAAGTGCCTTTGACTGAGAGTTGCCTTTTTTGAATCAAGAGTCTTTGATTAATCAAGAGTCTTTGATTACCTGCTTAAGTTAAGAAAGCCCAAGTCACATGAATTCAAGTCACATGGTTGTGACACCCTCTGTGAGCAGACCCTGAAGAAGTGTATATATACTCTGAGGATGGCATTTTGTTTTGGGGGCTCACTCAGTGGAAGATTGTTCCTGTGACTTGGCCAGATGAGACTCTGCATAGCTGTTAAGGAGCTCCACCCAGCTTTGAAAACCCAGATGTTGGTGCTTCTCTCTCTGGTAACTATGTATGTATTGCTACAGACAGATGGTTAGAATCCCTGTCTCTCAATTTGTGTTATTTGCTCTGTTTATATAACTTCTGCTTGTAATTTCTGTTTGTGTTTTCTCTGAAGTTCAGGGTGCTGACTTTTTTCCCTGAACTAAGTGAATGATATATGTATGTTTAATTAAAGTGAGATTGTAAACCCCTTAAAGTTGCTTTCCTTAGAAAAGCAGATCAAAAAACCTGTGCTAGCAGCCCTCCTGTGTGCTGGTGTTACTGGCCTTACACCTCCACAGCAGCTGCTAGCAGCACTGTTACAAAATGGCATAGTCAGATAGGATCAGCAAAGTAAAAGGAAAGTATGGGGGCTGGGATAATTGTGTTTCCCAGTTGTGGTAGCTGTGATTCTGTGGAGAAATGTGTTATGGTAATTAGGATGGGACTTTTTTGTTTTCTCTTTTAGAATACTAAGGTAATCAAATACCTTTGATGAGTCTTGCCTTTCAAATGTAATGGCAAAAAGTGGACTTTTTGTTGTCTTTTGTTTCTCTGGTTCAATCAAGTGTCTGACTTGCTTAAGAAACAAGAAAGCCTAGTTCACATTGGTTTATGTAGCATAGTTGCGATGCACTCTGACCCTGAGAAGGGTATATAAGATCTGAGGTTGGCGTTTTGTTTTGGGGTTCTCACTCACTGGAAGAGTGTCATGTTATTTGACCAGATAAGACTCTGAGTAGCTGTTGTTAAGAGCTGTCCCACCCCTGCCCCGCCAGCTTTGAAAACTGAGATGTTGGTGCTTCTCTTTTTGGTAATTATGTATATGATGTCTTGATCAGACAAAGTCTATATGTTGATTTGTTTGTAGTTTCTGTTTGTGTTTTCTCTGAAGTTCAGGGTGCTGACTTTTTCCCCTTAACTAAGTGAATGATATATGTATGTTTAATTAAACTGAGATTATTAACCCCTTAAAGTTGCTTTCCTTAGAAAAGATCAAAAAACTTGTGCTAGCAGCCTTCCTGTGTGCTTTTGTTGTTGGTCTTTCATCCCCATAATAGCTGCTAGCAACATTGTTGTAACACCATGAAGCAGTAGTAGCTCCAAGAGCACAGAGGAGCCTCTGAGAGTCAGAGGAGATCTCTGAGAGCTCAGAGGAGCAGAGCACTGCCTTTGGTGAGATGACAGTGGGAATGTAGAGCTGTATTCATTGGGACTCAGGCAGAAGCCAGGAGCAGCCAGCTCCTGTGGGAGGAGGAGGAATCCAGGAGCTCAGAATTCAGCCCTGGTGCAAGATAAAAACTTTGCAGCAAGGCACAGATTGTCCTGGGAAGGTTTGGGACCCAGAGGGAGGCTGGAGTTGCCTATGGTGGGTAAGGGGAAGTGCCTTGGACCCCAAGGACCTTACCCTGTTGGCTTTGTTGTCCAGCCAACCCTCAAGACTTGGAAGTTGGTGGTGCTGGAGCAGTGTGGGGAGTACACACTCCCAAGAGAACTTTATTTGGATTTTTTTGTTTGTGTTAGGACTTTGTTCATTAAAGCATGACTGAACCTGAGGGTGCCAGGAGGAAGCCTGCAATGGCAGTATGGGGAGAAGAACACATCCCCAAGAAGGACTTTACTTGGACACTCTATATTGACTGAAGAGATTGTAACTTGCTGTCTCCTAGGGCTGGACGGTATTTGTATTTTCTGCTATCCCTTAAGGATGACATGTTGTGTTAGGGAAGACCATGGTCTGGGACCCCCTGCTTGTGTAAACAAGTATTTTGGTGAATTCTACTGAATGATGTTTTGCTTAAGGATGTTGTTATGAATGTTATGGTTTAGTTTACTGAACAATAATTTATGCTGTGTAGGTATTCTGAGAAATGCTATAAGATATACTGAAGGATATATTTTATTGAAGACTATGTGACCAATTTACTAGTAAGTCATATGTGATGGGATTGCAAGGTATAGTGCCTCCATTTCTTCCAAGATCCATGGCGATTTAGATTGATTAGACTAGATTAGATTTAGATCTAATGCCAAGGATCCCAGAGGGGTGGAATGTAATGGCAAACAAAGTGGGACTTTTTGTTTTACTCTTTTTTCTTTTGGTGTTCTAGTTCTTCTCAGCACTAAGGTAATCAAATGCCTTTGATTGAGACTTGCCTTTTTTGAATCGAGAGTCTTTGATTAATCAAGAGTCTTTGATGACCTGCTTAAGTAACAAGAAAGCCCAAGTCACATGGTTGTGACACCCTCTGTGGGCTGAGCCTGAAGAAGTGTATATATACTCAGGTTAGCATTTTGCTTTGGGGGCTCACTCACTGGAAGATTGTTCCTGTGACTTGGCCAGATAAGACTCTGCATAGCTGTTAAAAAGCACCCCCCAAGCTTTGAAAACCCAGAGGTTAGTGCTTCTCTCTCTGGTAATTATGTACGTATTACTATGGACAGACAATTAGAAGCCCTGTCTGCTGATCTGTGTTATTTGCTTGGCTTAAAGTTGCTTTCCTTAGAAAAGCGGATCAAAGAACCTGTGCTAGCTGCCCTCCTGTGTGGTGTTATTGGCCTTATACCTCCACAGCATGCTAGCAGCATTGTTATTACACTATGGGTTAAGTTATTTAATTTCTCTGAATCTCATTTTTCTGATTTGTAAAATGAAGATAATAATGCTTATGCATTTCACAAAGCTATTGTGAGGAAAGCGTGTGAACTTCAAAGAAAGACATAAATTTGAACCATTGTATCAATTGGATTGAGGAAGTGGTATTTTATTTAAACCCTAATATCACCTTAAATCTGAGTCACCACTATGCAAGGAATTTCTAGATTAATCTCTTTGTATTTTTAGGTTTGCTCCTCTGGAGAATCACATCTTCTTTATGGAAAATCAAATATCTACAGCTACTGTAGCCACCTTTTTCTTGTCATTGTTTATTTGTTTTTTAATTATGTTTGACTTTTCATGGCCTAGTTTGTGGTTTTCATGGCAGAGATACTGCAGTTGTTTGCCATTTCCTTCTCCACTCATTTTGTAGATGAGGAACTGAAGCAAGCAGGGTTGTTCCTTGCCTGGGTTCATACAGCTAATAAGTGTTTGAAGCCAGATTTGGACTCAGGAAGATGAGTCTTGTTAGCTTTAGGCCTGGCATTATATCCATTGTGCCACTTAGCTGCCCCATAGATACCTTGGACCAATCTAAATAGGTTTACATCAGCATTGCAAAATAGTTATAAACACACAGAAAAACCTTCAGGGGATTTTACAGAGAAGTTAGCAAACTTACTTCTAAAATGTTTGCTTCTTATTTCTTCTGTTCAGATGATACAGTTATATACTATTTGGATCTCATTCAGTTGAGTTTTTGCTTAAGGTTGCTCTAAATTCAAGAATAAGGAAGCTAAACACATTTCTCACTCCATAACATCTCTCTCTCCTCTCCTTCTCCCCAGAAGGCAAATGAGGTTGTCTTTAATGTCCTTGCCAAGGGAAGCTGGAAGTGGAAGGAAGGGTGGAGTATTCTGGCTCAATGTATTTTTTTTAAACTGGAAATGATATTATCTACAAGGAAAAAAATTCTGTAAAACCAGACCCTTGATTTAAAAAATATAGCAATTTCATGTTTAATCAGCTTTTTATCATTTAATATTTGTTGAACTTAATTGAATCTTTAAAATACTCTTAATGTGATGGCAGAACTCAATGTTTCTTTTGCAAATACAAAAGACATTTCATTAATATGAAATGCTATCATGTATGACAGAGTACACATAATCTTAAATAAAAGAATGCTTTCTAAATTTAGGTATAAGTTACTATCCTGAAGGACATTCCTGAGTTTCAAACAATCATGAATTGAATATAAAAATTCAAAGTAACCTGCTAAAGGTAAGGTAAGTGATTCATTCCAAAGAAGAGTCTAGGACGCATTTCTTGTAATCAAACCATTGCCACTGAAGCAAATGAGAAAAAAAAAAGTAACTATGAAGTTGAAACCTTTGTGTAGGTTTGTTAATATAAATTCTTTTTCCAGGGCTGTATGCAAAACACAATGTTTCTGTTTTTCCAGTTTCACTTTCCATGGAAGAATTTTATAAAATCTGTGGTTGAGTATATCAGTATTCTCTCTTTCATATCTTACGATAGGGCAGTGTCAATAGTAATCTATAGCACAAATGCCAAAGATGAATATATTTTCACCATCATTTCAGAATTTTTTGGACTGCTGCTGATGGTGGTGGTCATTCAATGTTTACTTTAAACTTTCATGTTATTCCATTCTTAACCTGATATTCATGAACTTATTTTTAAAATATTTTTGTGACTGTATTTAACTAAAATTGTTTTCCTTTGTGATCCTAAATATTATATGTATTTAAAAACATTCTGAAAAAGAGTTCACAGGCTGCCAAGGAAGTCAATGACGTATACAAAAAATTTTAAGAATCCCTGGCCTAGAAGCAAAGTAGCTAGAGGTCAAAGATGGCTTGTGTGTTGATCAAGATATCAGCCAGTGGAATTATACCTCTTTCATTATAGACAATATATTCCCATAACATAACCTGAAATCACATTAGCTTTTTTTTTCTTGTTGCAACTTTTATTGTACCCTATGGTCCACTAAAACCCACAGATTTTTTCATGTAAACAGTTGTGAAATAACCCAGCCAAACTCCTGTAAATGTATAGTTAGTTTTTTTTTTTAACTCAAGTTCAGGGCTTTACATTTGTCGTTACTGAAGAATTTCACCTTATTAGAGCTGGCCCATAGTTCAAGCCTCTTGAAATCTTTTTCAATTCAATTTTATGTTCCAATAGGTCAGCCATCCCTCCTGGTCTTTTGTCATTCACAAACTTGAGAAGTATTTTATCTATGCATTATCCAAGTTACAGATAAAAAGATCAACTGTACAGATGGAGAAAACAGAAAGATCAGGGGCATTCTGGTGATTATTGACAAGTTAAGTTTGAGAATGTTAGAGTATAGACAGTTAAAAAATGAAATTTAAAGTATGTATATATAATATATATATATAGTGCATTTGTATGCAATTAGATTTAAATGTAACTATGGATTGGAATGACTGTTTTAGTTTAAACAAAGGACGGACATCTCACAATGTTCACTCCCCTCTCTTCAGTAAGGCATTGAGAGGTAGGTGAATTGGGAAGTAAACATGACTATTTTCCATAAACTACACTTTTGTTTTCTGCTGTGGGAATCTGTGGCAAGTAACTTGTGGGGGTCATAAAATTAATAAGAGGGCCAGGCCCAAATCAGAGGAGTACAGATTTAGAACTGGAAGGGACTTAATAGGTCATCTGGTCCAACCTGCTCATTTGTAAAATGATGTTCAGGGAGGTTAAACAACTGTCAAAGATCATATAGTAATAAATGTCATAATCACCCTTTGAACCCAATTTCTTTGACTCCATACCCAGTGCTCTTTCCACTTTGTTGAGTTTTTTATGATTCTAAATATAGTGCTCTCTTAATTACACCATAGTTGCTCAATAGTCAATTAAAAAATAACAAGAAAAAAATGAAATTCATGGACATTTAAAATATTATTTTATACAGCTTTTATTTGTAAAATATGACATACATATAGATACACATACATGTATACCATATATGTATAGCATAGATAAATACATATTTATACTTCCTTTTCTTTCAGGAAAACTGCATGTACTTTTAAAACATGGTCATGAGAATTGACAATGAAAGTCTCTCCTAATGGAAGTAATGGGTAACATATATGTTATCCTATTAGTGGTGAAGAAACCATAGTACTCTACATAAAAATGCAAGTGAGAATGGAATGACATAATACCATAGGCTATTATAATATTGGTAGAACTGTTTAACTTAGTGGTCACTTTGTGGATCACTAAATGGTCCAATTCTGTAAGCCAATTTTTTACCCTTTGAAGTGGCGACACCTAGAAACTGAGAAAGATTTCCTTTTTCATAGATCAGTTGCAGGAAAGCAATAGTAGTAGCAACCAATTCACAGTAGGAAATATGGAGCCAATCCCATTATTTTATACCCAATAAGAATATGGGGAAGGAATTCAAGTGCTGTGGAAGTCAATGTATCCGTATGACAGTCAAATCTCAATTGCTGTGGCCAGTACCATTACTTCCCAAAACTTTCAGGGATTTTTTTTTCAAGTATGGTAATGCTGTCACTATGAAACATACAATATGGGAAGTTTTTCCTTATTTTGACATGCTTCCACTATGGTTTCTATTATTTTTGTGACAGCCCAATGAAAGGCTGAGAAACTTAAGAAATAAAGAAATAAGTTTTCAAATATTATATTTCATTGAACAATAGCAGACTTATAACTTGAAACTTTTTCTCCCAACTTCCTAATTCTCTGACAGTTCCATTAGATCACATTGTATTTTGTAGAGTTTATGAATTCTCTAGATGAAAATACAAATTCATACTACTTAATCAACAATATTATTATTTAACCTAATATTTTTAATAACCAGGAAAAAAATGAAACAACAATGCAAATTGACTTAACCAATGAATGTCAACACAGCTTGATAAGACAAAGTTAGAACTACAATCCAGATCATCTAATTCAGGTCAGTGTTCTTTCCTAAGAATTAAATACCTTTCTAGAAGATAACTTAGTGTCCAGGAAAGTAGAGAGAAGGTTCTGCCACTGTGGCAAAGTCAAATGAGATGAGTGAATCCCAATAATTTGTGTCTTGTAGTCTCATGTTTCATAGTTAGCTGCAGTAGTCAGCCACAAGGGTTATCCAAGAGTGCTACCAAAAAGAAGGCAAAGGATGCTGAAACTTGCTTCAAGCATGCATGAAGGGCAAGGAGAATAATGCTGCAAACTGTAGGCAGTGTACTCTGTTTATGTGTCTGCCAATATAATTTAATACTTATTATAACAAAATGCAAGTTGGGTTCTCTTCTAGGAGAGAGAATGAAACACCTAGAAGAATGGTATCCTGCTCTCCAGTTTTAAAGGGAGATTGAAATGTTCCTCGAAAGAATGGAACATGTGTCTTATGGAGGAAACAAAGAAGAAAAAGCATATAAAAAAGAAGAGGACAATCCTCATCTATGTCTAGACATTGAAGTGCAGAAAAATATGACATATAACCATACAGATATGTGTAACAGATACGTGGTTTTTCCTGCAAATGGAAGAAATGTATCATTTATGGAGGAAGCAATTTCTTTTGCTCAAAGGAATATGGATCCACAATTGATATTAGGTGAGGAATCACCTAATAATGTCAAAGAAAAGAGAAATGGTAGTTGAACCAACATGATGGTGGTGGACTCTATGATGAAGAATCCAGTGGCATATTTGTTAACTTGACATGAAAACAGAAATGTCTGATGTTTTCTCAGGGCATTTATCTAGGGTATTATAGAAAACCTTCTGAGAACTGTTAAATGTGAATCTACTATGCAATCTTGGTAATATCACCAGAAGGAGCCTAAAAATATTTCTCAGAATTATGAAGAATTGGGCAAAAAACTGAAGATGCAGAGGTCAAGGTGGATATTATTTTTTAAATCACCATTGTTTTTTAAGAGTAAGGGATTCAGAAGAGAAGGAACAAAGACTGTGCCTTGGGATGGGATTTCTGGACCATGACCTAAAAAATATAGCATATGGACTCTTGGAAATGGATGTCTTACTCTAAAATGGCCAGCAAAAGCACATTGTTGTAGAGTCTTACAAATATGATCAAGAGGGTTTTGAACTGAAGAGACTTTGGAAGACAGAAAACTGGTAGCATAGATATGGCAAGCCTGATACTGAAGGTACAGTAGGTGCAAAAACAGGGGGCCAATACTCCCAGAAACTATACACAAAATAATCAGATTTTTTTAAAAGGCCTCATATGATTATATATTGATACAACATGTATTAGTAATAAATAAGTTGAATTAGAGATCCTAATGCAAAAAACCCCAAAATTTGATCTGAGGGATATCATAGATTTGGTGGGATAGGGCTTATTACTAGAATTTGGCCAGAAGGGGATATATCTTATTCAAAAAGAAACCAGAAACATAAAAGTAGGTGGAGTAGCAATGTATATTAAGAATATATACTTGTGTATGGAAATCTAGGAAAGTAAATCTAAGTAAAAAAAATTGGGTAAGGAACAAGGGAAGAAGAAATACAAGTAATTTTTTTAAGGTTTACTTTAGCCTACATGGATAGGAGGGATTAGATGAAGAGTCTGGGAAACAGATAACATCTAGCACTAGTTTAGTGATGGGAGAATTCAACTTTTCGGTCTTCTGATGCTGGAGAGCTCTTTCTACCAAATTCGAGCCAGTGATAAATTTGTGGCTTCCCTAAAAGATAATTTCCTCCTTCAAAAAGTAAAGGTGGTGGCAGGGAGAACTGCTCTGCCGCAATGGGTGCTAGATGGCACAGTTGATGGAGTGCTGGGCCTGGAGTCAAGAAGACTCATTTTCTTGAGTTTAAATCTGGCCTTTAGACACTAGCTGTGTGACCATGGGCAAGTCACTTAACACTGTTTGCCTCAGTTTCCTCATCTGTAAAATGAGCTGGAGAAGGAAATGGCAAACCACTCCAGTATCTCTGCCAAGAAAACCTGAAATAGGGTCACAAAAAATTGGACACAACTGCAAACAACTAAAGAACAACAATAGTGTTTGATAAAAAAAGGGAGAACTCAACAAAGGAATTTCAACGTCAAATGACCACTCTCTCATAGTTATCGTGAAGTAGGTGAAAACCAGGTATAATCTTATATGCGACCTAGATTTTGGGAATACAAGTTCCAAAGTGTTCACAGAAAGGAAAAGAAGGATCTTAATGGTTTCAATAGAGAACCCAGTGTAAGAAGGATGAGAGTTCCTTAAGAATTAAATTCTTAAAACAACTAGAAATTATTTTCAGGGTATACTTAGACTTCACTAAAGCATTTGACAGTGTTATGATACACTTATGAACAAAACTAAGAGATAAAGACTGGATGGTAGTGTAATTAGTTAGATTTGTAAGAGATTAAATGACTGAACCCAATAAGTTGTCAGTAAGTGGTCAATGGTAATTTGAAAAATGTCTTAATGTACTACTGAACCTCTGCAAACTCTCCTTGGCTTTCTGATGTTCAATATTTTCTATCAATTACTTAGATGAGAACAAAGATGCATGCTTTTTAAATTGCAGATAACATGAATGTTGGAGGGATTAGATGACACTTTGGATCCAAAAAAATGAAACTGTATGAAATTTAATAAAAGAAACAGGATCCAGAAAGAAAGAGGTAATAGATCTTTTACAGTCTGCCCTAGTAAGGCTACATCTGAAAGACTGTGTTAAATTCTGGGCATCATATTTTAGAAATATATAAAAAAGCTGAAGTAAATCCAGAACAGAGTGACTAGTATATGGGGAGGGAGTTAGAAGGAAGAAAAGAAAGGAGGAAGGAAGAAAAGAAACAAGCATTTATTAAGCACTATGTACCAGGCACTGAGCTAAATACTACAAATATTATCTAACTTGATCTTCACAACAACCCTAGGAGACAGATACTATTGCCATCCCCATTTTACAGTTGAGAAAACTGAGACAGATAGCTTTTAAGTGACTTGCCTAGGGTCATAAAGATAGTAAATGTCTGAGACTATGTTTGAATTCAGGTCTTCCTGATTCCAGACCCAGAACTCTATTCACTGTGCCACACAGTTGACTAAAGGGCATATCATATGAAGGACAGCTGAAGGAATTGGGGATATTTGTGCTGGAGAAGACTTTCTTCAGTACTTTTTTCAAGTATTTGATGGATTCTTATATATCAAGGGATTAGACTTGTTTGCTTACCACCAGAAACAGGACTACGAACAATGTGTAGAAGGTGAAAAGCTTCCTATTACAGCTTTCTAAAAAGGGAAGGTGATAACTTAGGTGAAAATGGGTCTCTTCTCACTGGAAGTCTTCAAATAAAAGTTAATCCCCTTGCCAAGTATTGTAGAAAGGATTCTAAGTCAGCCAAGGGCTGTACTATATGGTGCCTGAGGTCCCATATGTTCAATAAACTGTATAGATGCAAAATGTTGAAAATCTATTGAGAGCATTATGGTAATTATTTACTTAACGAGATAAAAAAGCAATCCAGGAAACAAAACAAATCAGGAGCAGATGCTATGCAAGAACAGAAGACTTCCTGATTCAGTTTCATATTCTAAATACTATATAACTCTTGACAAAGAAAAATAACAATTTTTACCTCCAAGGACCATGCCAGCCTGACAGCATTTTCTTAGACGACACGCTGGACAGTTTTTTCTGCGAATTTTATCAACTATGCAGTCATTTCTCCCAGCACATAAATAGTTATGCTGTCCTGAAAAAGAAATAATTTTTGATATTGAAAAAACATTTTAAAATTTTATAAAATAGTAAAGGTTTAAATAATTAAAAATATTTTTCAACAACAATAATAGCTCACACTTTGGCATTGATATCACTGTATTAAACTAAAGAAACAACTCAATTGACAAGAATCTTGCAGAATGGAATGCAATACTCTGGTTAACTTAATTTTCTAGTAAATGGAAGTCAACTTTCTGACCATTGTACTCATATTAACTTCTGTTTTTAAAATGTTTTTAAGTCACATTCAGCTTTTTGCCCTCTTCAATATATAATCAAAAATACTTTTTTATCACTAAGGATCATAATAAGCCTCATGGTTATCATTTTGAACAGTATACTTAACCATCTATGTAAGTACAGGACCTAGATTGAGTAGGTATTATGCCCTAGATACACCCTCAAAATCACTCCTGTTTGTATTAATCTCAGCTTTTCTTCTACCACTGTCATTGCTTTTTGTCATAATTGCTACTTATCCTCTTTATCCAGCTGAATGTCGGCTGTGCTTTTCACATTCCTCCATTTCATTTACCAATAAGAATAAAGCCCTTAATTTTGGGTTTCACTGATTATTGATGTATCATCAATCACAACGCTTCTTCAAAAATTCCTTTGACCATTTTAAAATATTCTTTTTAATGACATGGGCTCAGTTTTCCTTGACAAGCCCTAGAATTTCTGGGTCAACTGCAGTGGCAATTGCTTAGTTTCCATTTTCCTAAGTGGACAGTAATGTGCCCATTTTATCCTGTGGTCATGTTTCTAATAACCTAAACCATCCACAGCAGCCACAGACATGGAAATAAGCATACAAAGCATCTTTAGATAGCAAGGAACATAATCTGTCACTTAGACCCTCTTTCAGAGCTTAATAATCTAGAGTAGAATATAAAATAGTCTATTAATTTAACAAGCTTGATTCTCAGATTCTTTCACCAGCAAATATATCGTAGGCTAGGAGATACCTTCAGTGAGTGTTTAATTAAGAAAGTGAAAGGTGAAACACAAAAGCCATGGGCTTCAAGGGGATCTCTGCAATTGAGCAGCATAACCAGTAGATGCTTAATCTGAGGTAAGTTGGTAAAGGAGGCAGATCATCATAAGAGTAGCATTCTCTAGCCTCCCAAAATTCATCAAAGAGCTTTTGGCTATTCATTCCTTAAACATCCATTTTTAGCAAATAGCCCACAACAAACGCTTTGGTTTATGTATTTCTGAAATTCTACCCATTACTAAACATAAAGGTAGGTTAAACAAATAAACAAAACCACTTCTATCTACGAGTCTAATACTGCAGGTTGGAGAGGAATATAGACATGACTCTGGGCTTCAGAAAATGGGCAAATACCTTTTCTTACCTTCACACCAAATGGCTCTTTTGGGATATTTACACCCCTCATTGTGAAGACATGTTGCAGTACTATTCTACACAAGAAGCAGCATGGTGCAAAGCAAAGAGCACAAGAGAGGAAACTAAAAAACTGGGTTCCAGTTACTTAACTTTACTTGTAAAACAAGGATAAATGTATTTGCACTACCCACTTCACTAGATTGTTGTAAGTAATGTGCTTATAAATTACAAGGCACTATATAATCTGAGCTATTATTAGTTTTGCTATTGTGTGTACAAGGGAGCAGCTAGGTGGTGCAGTGGATATAGTGTCAGGCCTGGAACCAGGAAGACCTGGGTTCAAATTAAACCTCAGACACGTACTAGTTGTGTAACCTTGGGAAAGTTACTTAACCCTGTTTGCCTTACTTCTTCATCTACAAAATGAGCTGAAGAAGGATATTGGCAAACCACTTCAGTAGCTTTGCAAAGGAAACCCCCATAAGGAGTCACAGAGTCAGACAGGACTGGAAATGACTAAACAACTGAAAATGACTAAACAAAGTATGTGGCTATAGACTGAAAAAGGATTCTTTTCTTTTATATAAATCTGTACAAATAGAACTACAACAATAGTGTTTTACAAGAGCTTGCCTTCTCCCTAAGGAAGAAATGAGTCCCAAATATTAAAAGTATAAAAACATAGCATATTAAACTCTTCCTCTTATGTAGATAACAAGAGTATTAACTACATATGTAAATATGTACATTTATGCTAAGGGAACAAAGAAATGTATCTGCTGCATCTATCTGCTTCTGGGTCATGAAGTCCTAGAAAAAGGCAGGGCACGGAATGGGAGAATTGTTCCTTCTAGGTGAACAGCTAGAGAATTTGTCATATCTTTTGGTTTCCTAATCCCTTTACCTCTGAGACATTTTTTTTCACATAGAAAGTCTAGAAATGGAAAATGTTTTTCTCAGCTTATACATAGCCAATCATAAATCTAGCAATCCTAGTGAACCAGGAAGCAGTATAAAAACTCATCTCTCCATGTCCGTGGTAGTAGTGCCCTTCCAGATTTGAAAGGGATACAAGTTAAGATGAATATTTTACTATATCTTAAGTAGTCTAGCTCCCTCATTTTGCCTGGGGATCTTGTGGCCCAAAGAGTGTATATGACTTGTCTAAAGTCGCACAGCTAGTCAACGGTAAAATCAGGACAAGAACCAAACTCATAGGATTTAAGTTCAAAGTTTTTTTTTACCACATTGCATTGTATTTTACTCCAATAAAATTGATAATTTAATTCAACAAACTAAACTTGATTTAATTCAACAGACTACAATATGACTTCTTATGTCAAACCAATTCTTACTCTGAAGTCTCTCAAATCTATACAGAAAAAGTGATGTTGGGTTTTCTATGTGAGTGGAGAATAAACTGGCAATTCTTACCAATCTAGTATGGGTTCCCGCAGGAGCCCACTGACAGACTCTGTGTCTATTATCTATGGTCCACACTAGTCAAGTTCACAAAGGCTTATTTCTAGAGGATTAAGAAGCAGATGATCAATTTTTCACAATTCAGTCACTATAAAGGCCCTCTTCTATGGCAAGGAAATGATACAATGTATATCAGCAGAGAGAGTACCACATTGATAAATCACAGGTTTTTGAAGTATTGATGAGAGCAGGTCAAATAGTTTGGATTAAAAAAACACAGGAAAAATATGAAATATACCCAACATTTTTAATGTATTTCTTTATAAAAATTTATTTTTACCATTTATGGAGCAAGAAAGTTATAATATGATTTCTCTAAGTAAAACAATGAATTCCACTAGTTATAGTAAAACGTGAAGAGAACAGAAGAAAGTTAGCCTTTGTTTTCCTAATCTAGAAGGTAGTTCTGTTAGAGCTCTTCCTTTGATCTAAATGTTGGCACGCTACAAAAAATACACAATGAATTCTGTAGTTAAAATTACATTAATGTTTTGTTTATTATGAAAATGGTAAGAGCATTGTAAAGAATTCCTCAGTGCATTCCTCAGTATGTTCCATTTTGATGTGACTTTAAAAGTAATGCTCTAATACAATGGTGTTAAAATCAAGCAGAAACAGTGGCCACTAAACCATATGTAGGGATTCTGCCAATGCATGTTGACTTAGAAAGCAATATATTAATATTATTTATGTTTCACTGTATTTATATTTATTTTGTTAAGTGTTTATCAATTACAGTTTCTTTTGAGGGGAGAAGGCAGGGCAATTGGGGTCAAGTGACTTGCCCAAGGTCACACAGCTAGTAAGTGTGTCAAGTGTCTGAGACTGGATTTGAACTCAGGTCCTCCTGCCTCCAGGGCTCTACTCACTGTGCCACCTGGCTGCCCTTCTCAATTACATTTCAACCTGCTTTAAGAATAGTGGGCCATGACCACGGTATTTGACACCCTTCTCTAGTATACTTTGGAAATGAAAAGCATTGCAAATCCAATAACAGGAAGTAATTTTTATCTATTTCTAAGAGTTAGAAGCAATAATAAGGAGAACAATTATAAGTATAAGCAAAATATTATGTGTGTATCTAAATATATATTTACATGGATAGATGAGTGGAAGTAAGAACGAGAAAGAAAAACTTCTGATAGTTGAAAAGAAATCAAAGTGGTTCCTGTAGAACAGAGCTTTTTACTATTCTGTTTCTGCTGCCTGAGAGAAATGAGATAAAATTAGCTCCTATCTTTTCATAAATTATAAAAAGACAATTGGCAATATTTTGTGTTTGACAAGATCTGTAGACTTGGTGATTGTGGGAGACAGGAGGAAAGCTTATGGGGCTTTGGCACTAGGTAAGGCTGCTAAAGCCCTCCCATATGAGGGAAGCTAAAAAGTATTTTGATTTAAGTTTAAAAATTCTGAACAAAGGACTCCTACTTAAACCTCGAGGTGGAGCCAGCATAAAATTAAGCAATAATAGATAGCAATTGGCATTAGTAAGGTGCATAATTATACCTGTATTCTAATTCATTAAATCTTGTCTAAAATGCATCCTTTATTTATATACTTATACATAGATGCGTATTAAATGTCTGAATGAATGGTTAACCTAATCTTCTAGATCTAAATCCTATGACACTAAAGTTTATATAATTTTCAATTATTAATGTTATGCTTAGTTACTTTAATAAAGTGTTTTTATAGAAAAAAAATACATTACTCTTTTTTTTTCTAGCTAGCCTCACTTATCAGAAAGCTGTTTGGACAAGGTACCAATAACTTCCTGGTAGCAGTTTTCTCTAATTTAATAATGTACCCACACATATGAGATGTGCATATCCATGTGTGTATATGCATGTGTGCATACATACATACACACACACACACACACGCACATACACACTACACTTCCTGATGCTTGTTGGGCTTTATGGACCCAAATCAATAAAGTAATAACAGTACATGATATAAGGAGGCTGCCATATTTCAATGACCTTATCAAGGTGTCATAGAGACTCTCCTATGAGTGGAAACTTTACCCAAACCCATAAAAAAATAAAATATAGAAGCCAATATGAAATAAGCACATGAGTAGAAAGATTAATTTCCTTACTGGCTGATTCTCAGTCAGGGCACCTATGTATTTCTGCTTCTTAGAATCTCTAAGAGTCAATAGAAACTGAAATTTTAAATGGGACTGAATATGTAGGCACTGTTGAAAGCCTATGTCTCTGTCAACTACACTATCAATCAGATGAGGTACAGCTCTAAATCACATCGTCTCTTCCCTGGGCAGTCTACTAAAAAGCACACAGATTTCAAGGAATCTTAGTAATTTTCAGATTTATTTCATTTTTAAAATGCCGCAGCTGATGACATTGTTATTAACACATAGGACTGGAGCTGGACCTGCGATTTCACTGGCTTAGAGAACTCTGAGGTGAGAAGAGTCTTTCTTCCAATGCAAACTGGCATCTTTGCTGCATTTTAGGGCTGCACAGAGCAATGAGTTCCTAGGCTATGTCAGAAGCAGAATTTGAAACCAGGTTCTAGGGCTAGCACTCTATTTATCATGCCATCCTGACTCTCTGATATTAGTGTAGATGTCACTAAAAAGAAAAGGTATTTTGCCTTGACTGACTCATTAGTTGATTCTTTTATACTATACTTTGGGGAAGGAGTATCTCTTCACAGATACTCATCTCACCTTCATATAGGGAATGCTACCTAACCTTCCTCAGTGTCAGTCTTCATAGTGTGTAGCAGGTATGCTTTAGGAAAAAGGAAATAATGTCTAAAATTTACAACAGCTTTATTTCCTTTAAACAGTTATGTGCTCTCAGAAGTAAGAGATGAAGTCCCATTTACATTCCATTAATTACTATTCTTTTAGATACAGGTATACTTAACCCTAAAATAGAATTTTCTCTGCATCTATCCCTATATATTTATTTTAGTTTTTAAATTTATTTTTAGTTTTCAACTTTCATTTCTACAAGATTTTGAGTTACAAAATACCCCAAGATGGCATGTATTCTGATTGCCCCTTTCCCCAGTCTTCCCTCTCTTCTATCATCCCCCTACCATCCCCTTTCCCCTTATTTTCTTGTAGGGCAAGATAGATTTCTATACCTCATTGCCTATATATCTCATTTCCCAGTTGCATGTAAAAACAACTTTTTTAACATCTGTTTTTAGAACTTTGAGTTCCAAAATCTCCTTTCTTCCCTTCCCACCTACCCTCCTTGAGAAGGCAAGCAATTCATTATAGGTTATACATGTATCATCATGCAAAACACTTCCACAATACTCATGTTGTGAAAGGCTAACTATATTTCCTTCTATCCTATCCTGTCCCCCTTTATTCAATTTTTTCTCCTTTGATCCTGTCTCTTTTTAAAAGTGATTGCTTTTGACTACCTGCTCCCCCAATATTCCCATCCTTCTATCAGCTCCCCCATTATACCTTTTCCCCCTACTTTCCTGTAGGGTAAGATACCCAACTGAGTGTGTATGTTATTCCCTCTTTAAGTCAAATCTGATGAGAGCAAGATTCACTCATTCCCTTTCACCTACCCCCTCTTCCCTTCCATTACAACAGCTTTTTCTTGCCACTTTTACGTGAGATGATTTATCCCATTCTATCTCTCCCTTTCTCCTTCTCCCAATATATTCCTGTCTCACCCCTTAATTTTATTTTTTTAGATATCATCCCTTCATATTCAACTCACCCTGTGCCCTCTGTCTATATACATATATGTATGTATATATGTATGTATGTATGTATGTATGTATGTATGTATGTATGTACATTCCCTTCAACTACCCTAATACTGAAAAAGGTCTCATGAGTTACAAATATCATCTTTCTGTGTAGGAATGTAAACAAAACAGTTCAAATTTAGTAAGTCCCTTATGATTTCTCTTTCCTGTTTACCTTTTCATGCTTCCTTTGATTCTTGTATCTGAAAGTCAAATTTTTTATTCAGCTTTGGTTTTTTTCATCAAGAATGCTTGAAAGTCCTCTATTTCATTGAAAGTCCATATTTTCCCCTGAAGTATTATACTCAGTTTTGCTGGGTAGGTGATTCTTGGTTTTAATCCTAGCTCCTTTGACCTCCAGAATATCATATTCCAAGCCCTTTGATTTCTTAATGTAGAAGCTGCTAGATCTTGTGTTATCCTGATTGTGTTTCCACAACACTCAAAATGTTTCTTTCTGGTTGCTTGTAATATTTTCTCCTTGACCTGGGAACTCTGGAATTTGGCAACAATATTCCTAGGAGTTTTCTTTTTGGGATCTTTTTCAAGAAGTGATTGGTAGAGTCTTTCAATTTCTATTTTACCCTCTGCTTCTAGAATATCAGGGCAGTTTTCCTTGATAATTTCTTGAAAGATGATGTCTAGGGCCTTTTTTTGATCATGGCTTTCAGGTAGTCCAATAATTTTTAAATTATCTCTCCTGGATCTGTTCTCCAGGTCAGTAGTTTTTCCAATGAGATATTTCACATTGTCTTCCATTTTTTCATTCTTTTGTGTTCTGTTTTATAATTTCTTGATTTCTCATAAAGTCACTAGCTTCCACTTGCTCCATTCTAATTTTTTAAGGCAGTATTTTCTTCAGTGGTCTTTTGGATCTCCTTTTCCATTTGGCTAGTTCTGCCTTTTAAGGCATTCTTTTCCTCACTGGTTTTTTGGAACTCTTTTGCAATTTGGGTTAGTCTATTTTTAAGGTGTTATTTTCTTCATTACTTTTTTGGGTCTCCTTTAGCAAGTTGTTGACTCATTTTTTCATAATTTTCTTGCATCACTCTCATTTCTCTTCCCAATTTTTCCTTTACTTCTCTTACTCGCTTTTCCAAATCCTTTTTGAGGTCTTCCATGGCCTGAGACCAATTCACATTTCTTGGAGGCTTTTGATGTAGGATCTTTGACTTTGTTGAGTTCTTCTGGCTATATGTTTTGATCTTCTTTGTCACTAGAAAAAGATTCTACAGTCTGAGTTCTTTTATACTGCCTGCTCATTTTCCCAGCCAATTACTTGACTTTTGAGCTCTTTGTCATGGTATGACTGCTTCCAGAGTTGAGTGCTCTGTCCCAACCTTCAGGGGTTTTGAGATGCTGTTTTCAGAGCTACTTCTATTCTGAGGTGGTATGATACTCTGATCCTGGCCTGTGCTCTGGTCCGTGAGTGCAAGCACTCCTTTCTATTGTGTAACTACCAGGAGGACTCCCTCTTCACAGCCACCACAAGCTGTGCCACATCAGCACTCCTCCTCCCCCAAGGACCGCCAACCAGCACTGTAACCCAGATCCAAGCAGGGCAAAGCAAGAGCACCTTGCCTCTATACCAGCAAAGAGATCCCTGCACTCCCACTCTGATCAGCTGCTTGATTTCCTGCACTGTCAGTGGTCCTGCACCTCCAGAAGCAGCCTCTCCAGCTGAAGCCACCTTTGCTGCCCTGGGGTTGGGGCTGGACCATGCACTTCTCTCACCTAGGTCCAACTGTTTTCCCTCTGACCTGCTAAGTTGTCTTTGACATTTGTGGGTTGAGAAGTCTGGCAACAGCCATAGCTCAGCGATTCAGTGCCCTGAGGCCTGTTCCGCCCATTCTGCTCTGGCCTGGTCTCTCCTACCATAGCTGGGCTATGCTCTTGTCGCAGCACTGTGTGATAGACCCTTCCCAGTGACCTAGGCTGTCTTGGGCTGGAGACTTGTTTCACTCTGTCGTTTTATGGGTTCTGTAGCTCTAGAATTTGTTTAGAGTCATTTTAGAGGTGTTTGGAGGGATTTGGGGGAGAGCTCAAGTGAGTCCCTGTTTTCATGCTTCCATCTTGGCTCTCCCCCAACCCTCAGTGGCCCCTATATATTTGTCAAAGAAATCTTTTGAAATTTTATATCCATTTATTACATAATAATTACTCTCCTCAATTTTATTCATCATAACTGTTTTTTGACTTTTTTTGGCTAGCTCTGTTCTTTAGAAGGAATTGGTAACTAGTTACATCCAGCCATTAAGTTCAACAACATTTATATTTTGACCACCTGCCCTTAAAAACAAAACTTTTGAAAATGAAATTATCCCTGGAATATTTTAGCCTAACCTTCCATGAAAGGATGGACACATCATGAATTGTTAATGAGAATTACTTAAATGTTAATTTAACATCTATATTATTTATTTAAATTTAAATTTTAACAAAAGAATTTCAAAATATCATTATTGTTAAAAAAAGATCATATCCCACAATAAAAACTCAGTATCAGTAGTATGATTAGATTATTTGATTATTTTGTTTAGTGACTTACAATCACTTTTAGCTACAACTAAAACTTAAAATTATTCAATATGTAACTGAACTTAAATCTCTCATGGACAAATGAGGACTAGACATTTCCCAGTAACTGAAAATCTGCAGTAGTTGTGGCTCCTAGCAACCAGTTTCTCAATGTCAATGAAGAAAATGAATTCCTTAGACCTTAATACAAGTTAACCACTTCCCTTGCTTCCTTTTCAAAGTAGGGAGAAATATACAGACAAGTGTCAAGAGAAATGAATATATGGGAAAAAATAAATAAGAAAGAAAAAAACAGAAAAATGTCAGTGAAAATTAGTATTTTTATATCTATGTTTTAAAGTATGAAATTGAGAACTACACTAAGTAGTACTTTTTTTTTTCTTCATTGTGCCATAGAGTTGATCATAGACTCTCTAAAATTATATTAACAGAGGTGAAGCTCTGGCAGATCTTACCAAGATGAAAAGGCTTTAAGTATGGACCAGATGATGGATTATATGTCTGTGGTAAAATAATCAGCCTGCTCAGTGTGAAAAGGTTTGCATCAAGTGATGAATTTTTCAGCGATGCCATTTTGTGAAACTTGGAGGGGTGGTGACTTGTGCTGGTGAAAGGAATACTTTCATCCTAATGAAATCACAGTTCTTTCAAAATATCAAAGTATGGGCTTGAGAAACTCTTGGTGGACTGGTTTTGGATCCTTCAACTTTATGATAATAACAGTGATTGCTGACATCGATGTGAAGCTTTACAATTTTATAAAAGTCTTCATATACCTTATTTCACTTTATTCTCAAAACAGTTCTATGAAGTAGATACAATAGATATTTTTACCCCCATTTTAAAGATGAAGAAATAAGGCTTAGAGAAGGTAAGTGACTTGCCCACAATGACACATCTAATAAGTACCTGAGGAAGAATTCAAAACTAGATGTCGCCTGCCTCCAAAGCCAGCATTCTTTCAACTATACAATAATGCTTCAAATACAAATTTTTATGTAGCACCTTTGAACCATGTGTCAGTAAGGAAAATGAGAAAACCAGAAACTACTGTAAGAACTGACAATACTGCAGGAAAATTTTCTATACTGTACCTTGTTTTTGCTTGCAAACAGAATAGGGTTACCCCAAAAAGCCACTTGTGAAGATAAGAGCTAAACAGTGATAAGGAGATACAGAAGCAGGATCAATGAAATCCAGGATTTGATTTTAAAATGGTGGGGGTAAGAGTTTAAATTTATCTGAATTCATAATATTGCACCATCTTTTAATAATTTTCACATATATAAACTGTGTAAATTATAACAGAATTTCTATTAAGCTGATCTTTTGCACTGAAATCGCCTACTCAAATTTATCAAAGAGGTGAGTTCTGCAGAGCTGGAAAGTTGTATATAGTCTACTGATAGGGGATGTTAGTAAATACATATGTGTATACATATAGATATATACATACACACATGTATGTGTACATATATGTGTGTGTATATATACATATATACACATATATACATATATATGTATATATGAACACCCAAACATACTTTGGCTTAATACTATGTGTAAAGCTACCCCAACCCATCCCTCAGCAAAATGCTAAAATGAATTTCTAAAATAGAAACTGTTCTATAGCACAACATAAGCTTTGGAGGCCAGGAGAATCTGCTTTAATTTGAAAATACTGTCAAATGAAATATCCATTTTTAAATGTCACTAGAATGAACAAAAATGTCCTTACACATAAAGGTGTCCTCAGAAATTATTTTCAATGGCTATAAATGAAGAGGATCACAATAAAAAACAGAAAAAGAACTCTTTTTTACCACTTTTGAGTCATTCATCCTCTTCCTTACGTTACGTCTATAACATTGGCATTGTAACAGAATCCCATTTTAAGAATTAGAAGTGACTCAAAAGTTCATCAAATTTAGCCTGTATTTGAAACATGAATCCATTTTCAAAAACCCAGATTAACAAACATTTTGTGATGTAGAGGAATTCGTTACTCATCCAAGATATCCAATTTTTGGAAAACTGCTATTTTTCCCACATGATGGACTGAAATTTGCCTCCCTGTTACTTGCATCAATTGGTCCTAATTCTATTCTCTAGGTCCAAGATGATATGGGGAGCTAACATCATTCAAATATTTGAATGCTACGTCATAAATCTGCCTAAGTTTTTTCTTCGAGTTAAACATTCCCAACCACTTCAACTAATTATCATGAAGCTCGATTTTAAGTCTCTAACCATTTTATTTGCCCTCCTTGGATCCTGTTAGTTCTTTGCCTCAAAGGCCTATCTATTGACATCTCAAACTTGAGATATCCATAGTTTACTTTTTCCCCTTTAACCTTCCCAACATATGAACTTTTTTTCTATAGGAAGAAATTTCAATCCTTCCAATTGCTCAAATTATCAATTTCAGAGTAATCTCACTCTTCATTCTCCCTCATTCCCTAAATCTAGTCAGTTGTCAAGTTCTGGAGATTTTATCACTACAACATTTTTCATATTTTTCCCTTTGTTTATAACATAGCTACACCCCTAGTTTGGGAATCTATCACCTTTCACTTGGGCTATTATAATAGCCTTCTAATTGCTCCATCTCTCCTTTCTCCAATCCATTCTCAATGCAACTGCCAAAATAACATTTCTAAGTCATAGCTCTGACCATACCAGTCTCCTGACCAAATATCTTTAGTTACTCCATATTACCTTTATGATGAAATACATAGGTAAATATAAATAAAAACTACTCAGTTTAACATTTAAAGCCCTTCACAATGTGGCTCTGATCTACCTCTTTAGGCTTATCTCTTATTCTTCCCCTTCATGCATTCTATGTTTCTAGCCAAGTTGGTCCTGAACTCAGCATTCCACCTATCTCCACACTTTCGCACAGCCTGTCTGTCCCACATGTCTGGAATACATTATATACTTATTTCCACAAGTGACATCTACTAAGTGTAGCCTTTCTCAATTTTTGTTTCCTCATCCTCACAAGCTGTTAGTGCTCTCAATATCATCAAGTTGTCTTATGTTTACTTTCTGTTTACATGTTGTACATCCCAGTAGAGTGTAAGCTCCTTAAAAATAGGGTCATTTTTCATTTATATCTCCACCTAGAATATGTGGTCTACATACAGTAAGAACTTAATAAATGTTTGCTTAAATGAAATTCTATTTACTCAGAGCTTGCATAAGACTTATACTTTTTCCCAGGCATTTTTGTTCTATTACATATTATAGCCAAGAGTTTCAGAGAAGGTGCTAACCTGCATTGGTAGAAGGAATTTCACCCCTGCACTGGCTACACTCTCGTCTCTTTTCCATCTTGATCCCTTGGTGAACCAGTTCAACTCTACACTATCCTCTTCAATGGCTTGTATCCCTTGCCTCCTTATGTTATTGCTTTCATGCCATGATATTACTATCAATGCCTTCCTTCCTGTTCTCATCCTGTTGAATGGAGCTGGAGAAAATAACAAACTGTGCTGACTGGGTCCACTATAAGTTTATGTTATATCATTAAAGCAAAGGAAACCTTTTAGAATTCCCTAATTCATTTACTATCTTATCCACCACTATACGTTTCTGAACTTTTTCATCCCAAACCTCTCACAGTCCACTCTGCTTCCACCATTTTAGCTGAGAACCAGACTTCACATTTCACTGAAAAAACTGAGGCCCTTCAACAAGAGTTCCCCATTTCTCTTGTTTTCTCACATCTTTCAGATGCCCTTCCCCACTTTTTCACCTTCACCCCTCTCTCAGATGAAGATGTGGCCTTACTACTTACATCATGGCAATCCTCTCCAATAGCACAAAAGTGATCCTATTCCATCCTGTCTTTTCCAGCAGACTGCCCACTCCATCATCCCCTTGCTCTCACTAATCTCTCCCTGTCTACTGGCCTCTTCTTTGTTGCCTGTAAAGAAGCTCCTATCTCCATGACCCTTAAAAACATCCTCAGTTGATCCATCCACCCCTGCCAGAACTCATTCTATATCTCTCCTTCTTGTGGCTAAACTTCTTCAGAAAGCTACCAATAATTGGTGCCTCAGTTTCCTTTCTTCTCACCCTCTTTTTAATTCTCTGTAGTCTGGCTTCTGGCCTCATTATTCAATGGAAACTGCTTTCTTCAAAGTTACCAATGATCTCTTAATTGTCACATGATACCTTTTTCTCAATCCTCACCCTTCTTGACTTTTATGCAGCCTTTGACAATGTCAATTACTCTCCTCCCTGATCTACTTTTCTAAGTTTTCATGACATTCTTCCCTTCTGGTTGTCCTCTTGCCTGACTGTTCCTTCTCAGACTACTCCCTTTAATCATGGCTATCTTCCAGATCTCTGTTCTTGGCCTCCTCTTTCTCTAGGTTACTTCACTTGGTCATCTCATCAGCTCCAATGGATTCAATTATCATGACTATGCAGATGATTCTCAGATCTATTTACCTATCTCTGACCTATCTCCAGACCTCAAGTCTCACATGTTCATTGGATATTTGGATGTCTAAAATCAACATGTCTAAAATCCAGCCCTTTAAGTTTGCCTCCAAACCTTTCCCTCTTCCAAACTTCCCTGTTACTGTGCAGTATCACCACCCTCCTAGTCAACCAGACTCACAACCTAGGTACTGCCTTTAGCTTCTTACTCTTTTACCCCCAAATCCAAACTACTGAAAGATCTTGTCAATTCTATCTTTGAACCATTTTTGTATTTGTACCAGTTTCTCTTCTGACACTACCATGACCCTGGAAAAGGTCCTATCACCTCACTCCTAGACTATTGCAATAGCCTGCTGGTTTGTATGCCTGTCTCAGAGCTCTCCCAACTCCTAAATCATCCTTCACTCCAAATCTTCCTAAATCACAGATCTTATGTCACACATCCTTCTTCTCTCACCCTTCCCTCTCCATATGATAAACTCCAGTGTCTCCCTATTGCTTCCAGAAACAAATATAAAATCTTCTATATGGCTGTTATAACCCTTAATAATCTGGCTCCTTCCTACATACTAATTATCTCTAGTTTATCCTGTATATGTACTTAAATGTATAGAGTTGTTTGCATGTCGTCTCCCCCATTAGACTGTGAGCTTCCTGAAAGCAATACTTGTTTTCACCTCTCTTTCTATCCCTTTACACTTAGCAGTGACTAGCACACAGTAAGCATTTAATAAATGCTTACTGACTGATGTGACCAGCTGACACCTAGAATTCTTTGTATCCCTTATATTTGTATATGTAGCTTAACCCACCTACTAAATCATAAACTCTATGAAGGCTGGGTGTGTCTGAATGATTTTTGTACCTTTACTACTGCCTGGAAGAGTATTCTGTATATGACATACATTTGATAGCTATTTGTTGAATTGATTGAATAGGAATTCTGTGATTTATCTTTAGATGTCTAGGACATGGATGGGCTTATAATCTAGAATATCATTAGTAGTGATAATTTCTAATGATTTAATGTGAGTTATAGCTTTTTGAACTTTTCAAGACTCAAGAAGGTAAGGTAAGGTAAGGTAAGGCAAGTCTAAATGTATAACCCATAGTAGTTTTAGCATTATTTCAGATCTGAAATCCTATGGTAATGATACTGAGTAATAGCACCTGCATCTCTTTGATACCTTCTTTGACCTTTACTTTTATGATGCTATGCTGTCTTTATTTTTCTCCTACCTTTGCAAAATTATTTCACCATATTTTAACATTCTCCTTGGTCATCTATCTCCTCTCCCCAATATTAGCTTTTCAACTTTTTCTGTCCACTAGGTTCATAAGCTTCTGATATGTTTTACAGAAAAGAAGGAAAGAACAAGTGAAAAAGTATTTATTAAACACTTACTTTGTGCCAAACGCTAAGGTTTCAAATACAGAGACCAAATACAAACAGGGTTACATGACTTGCCCAGAATCTGAGTTGTGTGAGGCCAGATTGGAAATCATGAAAATGAGTCTTCCTAGCTTTAGGCCCCACCTTCTGTCTGTATAATTAGAGCTGCCCAAAGTGGAATAAATTCCTTGGAAAACAGTGGTAATTTGATGAATGATTTGGTCATGTAAACCTATAAAGCAAGAAAAAATGCAAAATGACCCTCAGTCCCTCTGCTTTTGCAATGATGATGACAAGAATAATGGAAGAGAGGACCTAGGCTACTAAAATCATGCCATTTTCACCTACAAACCTTAACTCAGTTATTAGTAATACAAATGTAAGATCCATGTCCAGGTGGCCAATAAAACATTATGTTGTTGTAGAAACTGAGTTATATACATTCTCTTTGTATAAGAAACCAGAAGACCAAAGAAAGTTACAACTCAATGGAAGAATAGCTCACAAATTGCTGAAGCTGGCTTTCTCTGTATTGAAGAGCAACCAAAAATATCATTTTGTTGGAAATTTGGTAATTTCATATTTGCAACAGACCAGATACTACGCACTTCTGGTTATTCCTTCAGGCACTAATGCTACTGATAGAATCTAGAAAGCATTGATAAGAACTATAAAGCCTTAGGCAAGAAAATAAAGACCTTAGGGTAATAAGTGGTTTTTCCCCATTATTTCTGAAAAAGGAAGGTGCAACTGTCAGAAGAGAGGCAGATTTGGAAAGTAATTATGGGTTAAAGTGGTATTTAGAGAACGGATTTTGGATTCTGGACCAAGACTTAAAATATAAGGATGAGGGACTCTTAGACGTGATGGACCGTACTTAAACGTGTCTGGTTAGAATCTATTTGATTGAAATATTATGTTGTAAGAAGACTTTAAAAAGAAAAAGGAGGAAGGAGAAAACCACTTATATATGAAACCAAACACACATCTATGTATATATACATACATATTAAGCTGCTAACCTAGATATCACATAGAATAATGGTTATGGATATGCCCAGAAATTTATGGGAAACAAAACCCTAGTAAGGTGCCAACATAAAACCCATGCCCTCAGATTTTGATAAATGCCTGAAATTCATTTCTCCAATCACACCAACAATCAATTGATAGTACTGACCACATGTTCTTCCTAAACATGATCTTGTTCCTTGGCCTCTGTGACAGTGCTCTCTTGACTTTCCTCCAATCTATCTCATCATTCTTTCTCAGAATATTTTGGATTATCAATGTCTCCCTAAGTATGTACCCTAGGTCTTTGTCTTGGGCTCACTTTTATTCCTCCCCACTCTCTTTTTCTAATCTCATTAATTCCTTGTTCAATTATAATTTCTATTTATAGTTTACTTTATGGAAATTTGAGAGACACTTAGCCTAAGAAGTTGAGAAGATGGATAATAATCTAGCAGAAGAATTTCAGAAGGAGAACAGAGAGAGGATTATTAAAGAAACTAAATAGCAGAGAATCCAGGAAGAAGGGTTACATACCAGGGTCAAAGACAAAGAAGGCAACTGGGCAAATTCTGCTTAGCTTGAGGACAGAACTAGAAACAATGGATAGAAACTGCAGATTTTTGACTTAGTTTAAGGGAAAAACTTCCTGATAGTGAAAAAGTGGCATGAATTGTATCCAGAGGTTAAGATTTCCCTCACCCAAAATTGAAGCCAGGTTTCTCATCGAAAGTCTATTGCTTTCTCTACCATATCCTTATTAAACTAAATGCATTAAATTCCCAATATATAGTAAGGAAAAACAATCAAATATTAGTCAAATTTCTACTGAAACTGTCAAAAGTCAGAAGATCAGTTAAGACATATGTCATACTGTATTACCTATATCAATTTATCATTTAGTACCCAGAGAACCACAATACTCTCAGATATTATGGAAAGATTTAAAATATTATATACATTATATAGATAATCTTCATGTACAATTATAAACTTATAAACCATTAAAACTTCATGTGTAATTATCTAAAATTTTCACCTTAATATGGATAGTTTCTGAGAGTCAACTTCCTAATTTGTTTCCCTGTTGCAATTCTCTCCTCTCTTCAATCCATCCTTTCATGCAACTGCCAAAATAATACTCTTATAGTTCTAACCATGTCACTCTTCTGCCTTCAAAAGGCTCTAGTGGCTCCTTATTGTCTTTAGAATAAAATGCAAATGCCTCCTTTCAGCATTAAATGTAGAGCTAGAAGAGATCTCAGAAGTCACTTGGCATAACCTCTTGATTTTCAAGGTAACAAAAATTGAGGCCCACAGAACTTAATGACTTTTGTAAGGTCACAATCAGCATCTGACTCTAAGTCCTTTGATTCTAGAACCAGTGTTCTTTCCATTGTACTATGCTGGCTACTACTCCCTTTTTTACTCTATGTCCCAACCAGACTGGCTTTCTTGTTGTACTTCACACAAGGCATTCTATTTCCTGGTCTCCATTCTTTTACATAAAGTAGGAATGCATTCCCTCCTCATCTATGCTTAGAATCCTTAGCTTCTTTCAGTGCTCAGCTTAAGCTCTACCTCCTGTTAGGCCTTTCCTGTTCTGACCCCTGACCCTTGTTCCTGCTAAAGCTTCTCCTCACTCCCACTTGTATTTATTTTGTACATACTTTGTGTGATGTGGGTGTGTATTGTTTTGCCAGATAGAACGCAAACTCCTGGATGACCAGTATTGTTTCATTTTTGTGTTTAAACCCCATAGCTTACTTCAGTTATTAAACACAGGGAATGCTTAATAAATGTTTGCTGAATGATTTACTGTAGTGGAGAAGATAGCTTTGGAGTCAGAAGATCTGGGTTCAAGTCCTTCATCTGACATGTAATGTCTATGTGACCACTGACCACCTTAGGCAACTATCTAAGATTATAAGTTATGGATGCCTAGCTACGCTGTTGGTAGGGAGTTTCCATACTTGAAATTCTACACACCAATAAGATCACAGAATCGGATAAAAACAATAACTGGTGGTTTTAGTTTGGCTTGGAGTTTCTCCAATGGATATCTCCATATTTAGTTTCCTATTTTAAAATATTCCTCGTTCTATAAGTAGATTCATATCATCATCCACTAAGGTTCTACTCTAAAGCTTCGTTTGGTGTAGAGGTGACCCATGACTCTTGAAGGCTATTCCAGTAAAGCACAAGCGTTGGTGGGTTCAACTGAGTTGAAGAGATTGAAATATGATTCCAACAACAAACTACTGGTTAAGTTCAGAAAGGCTCCTTCATCACCAGGTTGGCTGTAGGGTGATAAAATCTTGGCCTACAGATATTCAGAAAGGCCATCTATCAAGTTAGAGAGGGGTTGTAAGTTTTCTTGATGGGGAGAATACCCTAAAATAGGAGAAAACATGAAGTATCAGCAGCAATCTTTCAGAAGCATGTTGATAGTAAGTTAAAATCTATACAAAAAATTTCAGAATGGCCGTCACTGGATAATATCTTCTAATTCATATGTGTACCCATTCATTTGATCCATATTTATTACCTAAATTTGTGATGAATTATGCTAGGCCTAAAGGAATTGTGCTGTTGAGGAAAAAGCACTAATGTTGGAGGTTGATGACAACTTTGATTTACAGATTTGGTACTAATTTGATGATGTTCAGTCATTTCATTCATGTCCAACTCTTTGTGACCCCATTTGGGGTTTTCTTGGCAAAGATACTGGAATGGTTTGCCATTTCCTTCTCTGACTCATTTCGCAGATAAAGAAACAGAGGTAAACAGGGTTACGTGACTTGCCCAGGATCACATACTAGTAAGCACCTGAGGCTGAATTTGAGCTTGGTTTTCCCTGATTCCTGGCCTGGTGTTCCAACCACTGGGTCACTTAGCTGCCCATAGCTAGTACTAATTAATTAGCAGCATGCTTCTGGGCAAATAACTTTAACCTCCTTGTACCTCAATTCTATCACCTAAAAAATGGGAATGATGATACTGTACTGTCTACCTCAAAAAATCATTGTGGGGAAAGAGATTATAAATGAGTCACAATTGTGAGAATAGTGTTTTGCAAACATGTTATTTAAAATCTAATACTGAATCACTAAAAAAATGTAATAAAAATTGCAGAAGAGCTTTAGTAAGGTTATCAGAAACCAGCCTGAATCTCTTGATTTAGACATGTTACTCATGTATATTATAGAAAGCATTTACTTTGAGACATAAACCTAAGTAGTGTCTCTGAAATATCTCAAGCAATTAGTAGTTCTTAAAAATTTTAACTTAAAAAAGGCTGAGTAGAGTTATATCATAGTTAATATACTGAATATACAATTTTATAACTCTCTAATTACTTCATGTTTCCAAGTCTTATCTCCCAAAGATACAAGAGATTCCTCAAGGGTTAAGGAAAAGATATAAAATTTTCAAAATCCTTCACAATACCTAGTACAGTGATATAATTCGAATCAAATTATTTTGAATTTAGCTCACCTGAATAACCTCAGAAATCCTTTCAAATCTGATTTTATCACAAAGAATTTTAAGTAGCTGACCACCAGATTTTGAGCTGAAAGAGTTCTTATTAGGACCATAAGATCATAAACTAGCTGGAAAGGACTTTAAAGGCCATGTGAGCTTCAAAGGAGAATAAGTTACTTGCCTGTGGTCAATATATATACTAAGTGTCAGAACTGGGTTTTGCAGGTATTCCAACTCTAAATTTTGGGCTTCTTCTACTATGCCAACCACATTAGACAAAAGAGAAATCATATTTTACACAAAGAAATTATGAAAAATAACTGAGAGTAAGACAAAAATTGGTGGTTTATAGCTAAGGATCATTCTTGGCCTTTTTTGAGGGGGGCATAGGATAAGAATTTATCCAGTTAATATAGAATATAAGGTATAAATTATATTGACCTCAGAAATCTATCAATTAATAAATTGCACATGTATTTATTAAATATTATTTACCGAAAATTATATTAGTTATAGTGACAACAAAAGTCACAAATGTTTTCTTCCACTTTTATATGATCTTCCACTGAGAAATGTTTAATTACTAAATGTTACAAAGATATACTTTTGTGAAATGCTTTATACATTTATTTTCTTAAAATACTACCTACTTTATATTTTAACTTGAACACAAACACATTTCGTGGATATTCATTAAGAGTTTGACTTTACTGTTGAGAAGTATGAAGGAAAAATTTAAACTTCTCTATGGCAAGAAAACTATAATGCTAATAAATTATCAGCAATGAGAAGATGAGAGCCCTTAGAGCATTTCAATAAACCACCCCACTTATTCCAACTGATTCTTGTATGATGTGAATTACATGTTCTTTACCATCTTGGTGGCACTCCTCTAGATGCCTTCCAGTTTTAAAAAGTCCTTAAAATGTGGCTTCAAGAACTGGAGAAAATACTGACAGATATGAAGTGACCAGGATAAAATATAGGAGTACTAACCCCTGATTATTCCAGGACATTATGCCTGTCTTAATGGTCTTGGCTATCATATCATATTGTTGACTTACACTGAAGTTGATGTTCAGTAACATCTGCAGATCTTTTTCAGCTAAACTGTTGCTTATAATGCCCTGCCACCCCCCACCTGTCTTGTCCTTGTGAATTTTTCATTCTGACCAGTTCTTTTTGGATCCTGCTTTCTCCACCAACATGACACAGTGGATAGAGTTGTTAGACTTGGTTCTTGGATCCTGCCTTAGAAAGTTACTAGCTGCATGACCTGAGACAAGTCTCAATTTCTTTCAGCCTTAATTTTCCCATCTGTAAAATAGAGATATAATAGCTGTAGCATTTACACCATTGAATCATTGTAAGGTTCAAATCAGATACTATTATTCCTCATTCTTCTTATCTTTACGATATCATTATTGTTATAAGCATCGTTAGCTAATTTTCTTCCTAGTTTTGTGTCATCTAAAAACTTGATAAGCATATCACTTATGCCTTATCCAAGGCATCAGCAGAAATGTTAAACAATACAGGGCCCAGCACAAATGCCTGAAGTGCTCCACTGGCCTCCTTCCAGGTGGACAGCAAACCATTATATCACATTTTGGGTATAGCCACTCAACCAGTTTTGAAACCACTGAATTATACTATTGTCTAGTCTAAATCTCTTCATCTTTGCAAGAGTAACATGAGTAACTGCCAAATACTTGCTAAAATATAAGTTAACCATGTCTCTACTGCATTCCCCTGACCTATCAATCCAACATCCTTGACAAAAAAAGTAATGAGGTTTGCTAACATGACATGTTCTTGATGAATCCATGCTAGCTTTTTATGATTACCCTTTCCTTTTCTAGATGTCAACTAACCATCTCTCTAATGCTGTTCTAGAATTTTGCTAGGAATTGAAGTCAAGATCATTGATTTATACCTGGAAGAATCCATTCCTTAACCCCATGCTTTTTGAAAAAAATTAGGACATCTGCCTTGTTATGTGGTACTTCTACCACTCCCCAGGAGCTTTCTAAGACAACTAGCAAGAATTAAGCAATCACATCTCTTAGCTCTTTCAGTCTGCAAGGACAGAGCTGATTGGAACCAGGTAACTTGAACAAATCAAGAGCATCTAGATGCTCTCTTACCATTTTCTTATTCATCTTGGGTATTAACTCTCTATTAGTTATGTGTTTTGTCTTTTCAATTCAAACACCACTATAACCTTGACAAAGGAAACAGAACCATATTAAGAATTGCGACAGTATTGTCTTAATTATAATTATTCTATCACTAGACAATATAGGAAACAAAAGCCTCAACTCTTTTGTTTTGTTCTTTGCTTTCTTCATTGGCCTCAGTTTTATAAATCCATATTGCATTTTTGCATTAACCTTCTATTACTTGCCTTTATGTGGAAGCTGGATGTTTGTCACTGACAAAATTAGTGAAATTAACGAGGAATGATAAAGTCAGGGAGAAAGATAATAAGCTCAGTTTTAGACATGTTAAATCGAAGATATCTGAAGGGACATACAGGTGAAGCTTTGTGAGCAATGTGGACATGTTGAGCTAAGAGGTGAGATTAGGGCTAAATTTTTGGGAGTCATCTAACTAATTATAGGAGTTGAAGCCATGGAAGTTATGAGATTGCCCAGGGAAAGAGAATAAAGAAGCATAAGAATAAAACTTGGGGAAAACGATCCTTAGGCGTTAGGAAGTAGATGATGAGTCAATAGAAAGGAGAGAGTAAGAACTGTCCCAGAGGCAAAAGGATACTCAGGAAAATGTAATTATTCTGAATCCAAGAGAGGAGAAAGGATATGGTTGCCATGGTTGCCGAGGTTGTTCAACAGAACGATAGGCTGCAGAAAGGTTAAGGAAGATGAGGACTGAAAAAAAGTTATTGGATTTAGTTTTGTGATGTTTGGAAGTAGTTTCAGAAGCGTTAAACAGAAGCCAGATTGCATGAGATTGTGGAGAATGTAGGTGTCAAGAAAGTGAAGGTATTGGGCACAGAAAATTTTTTTCAAGAAGTTTGGCAGTAGAAGGGAAAGAGATAGGACAATATCTAGATAGAGGTAAAATGTTCAAGGGTAGTCTTTTTAAAGTTAAAAGAAAGGTTATTTTTAGTATTAAGTAGATCTGAGGATATTTGTAGGTAGATGAGAAGCTGGTGGAGAAGGAAAGATTGAAGATAGAAAGAGGAAATGAGTGTAAGAACAAGGTCCAGAAGGAGGGAAGAGGGAAATCAATCAACGGTACAGTTAAAGGGATTAGTCTTGGTGAAGAACAGACATACTTCTTTTGTGACCACTAGGAAGTAGGAAAAATTAGTTGCTGATGATGGATTTTGTGGGAAAGAGGAATGGAGTTGAGGGAACTCATGTTGAATATATTTGATCTTATACCAGTACCTTCAAGTCAAGTCAATGAACATTTATTAAGTGCCTACTGTGTGCCAGTTATGGTGCTAAGTACTGTGAATATAAAGAAAGGGAAAAAAACAGCCCCTGCTCTCAAGGAGCTCAAAGTCTAATAATAACAACCTTCAAACACAGTAAGACTCTATCTCCTCTTCTTTGAGAGCAAGCAACTGAGAGGACTCCATTTGAGACAAAAATCTGTAAAGGTACCTTAGCAAGATTGGTGGGGCATGTTATTCTACAACTTTCTCCCTACTTTGTACTTCTTTTAAGGCAGGAAAATTTCTACCTTTTGCTTCTCTAAACCCCAGGATCCATAAAAGCTATCTGCCTATACCAAATCTCCACTCACCTGTTATCTCTCCCTTTACTTTCATCCCTATTCCTAGCTGGTTCAGTCCTACCTCTAACCAACCTCTACACTTTTCTATCTTGTTTATCCAGTGTGCTCTCTGAAACCACTTCTCTACTTTTAACAAATTTCCCATTATTATCTTAGATACTTTTCTCTCACCATGCTTCTATTTTCAGGTGATTACTGAATTTGCCTCTCATCTAATCACTATATATCCCTTGGCTCACTTTCAAATAAATATTGGCTACTCCTTTCATTCTCCTTGAAACATACATGGCCAGTATTAGGATTTGGGGTTTTTGTTGCTCTTTGATATTTCCAAACTCTCACCGCACCACACTTATTCACCAAGAAAATTTTCCTTGAATTTTATTCCATTTGAATGTATCATCCTGTCCAGATCCTTGTAACTATGATCTACTGCCTTCCAGTTCACCTTCCCACCTTCCATACAGTAACTGGTTCATAATTCTTTTCTCCACCCCCAAACTCTGCTCTCATTCATGATGACTTCATGGTTGGCATTGTTCACTATTTGAAGTTCATCACCCTGAACTCCTATGAGCTCTATTTGTGGTCCCTTCAGCCACCCACTTAAGTGGTCTTCCATCTTAGTCCTCGTGATAATCTAACATTGTTTCATCTACAAGAACAATCACAGAATCACAGGATTTCAGAGTTAGAAGTGACCTCACTGGTTATCTAGTACCTTAATCCTCACCTTTAACTTTAACCCAAAGGCTTATAAAATTTCCTATAGAATAGAATCCACTATTTTCCAAGGAAGTTTATTCCACTTTTGGATAGCTCTAATTATATAGATGGAGGGTGGGGCCTAGTTAGGAAGACTTATTTCCATAATTTTCAATCTGGCCTCACATAGTCAGATTCTAGGCAAATCACTTAACCCTGTTTGCCTCAGTTCCTCATCTGAAAAATGGGCTTGATAAGGAAATGACAAATCACTCCAGCACCTTTGCCAAGAAAATGCCAAAATGGGGTCATGAAGAGTTGGACACGACTGAAAATAACTGAACAAAAATTATACAGATGTTCAAGTCTGAATTTGCCTCTTGACTATCTTGAACCATGAAACTGAAATCTATTTATTCAGAGAAAATGTCCTTACCTCTCTCTCTGATTGATTTATACCTTTTTTGGTGTTCACTAAAAGCTGTGATCCTTCAATTCTTTTCTGTTTTCCTAGTTCATAACTCCTGCTCTATCTTTCATAATATTCACCTAATATAAATTAAACAGGTCAAGTTACTGTCTTCTACTTTCAGAGCCATCTCTTTTGTTAGTCCTTCCCTTTTCATGCTCTGCCAGTCTTCAACAAAGTGTGCCATCCTTTGCATTCACCTTTTCTTTCCCTATTCTGAAGCCATTGAACATTGTTGAAGAACGTTATAAAATCATGTGGCCCAGGGCCACTGAAAGTTTTAGTGTTTCACTGAAATCCTTTTATACTTCTTTGACTCCCTAGCACTGGCTCAACCAGTATTTTTCCTCAAGGTTTACCTGATGCCTCCAGTTAATGCTTTTATCCTCTTCAAATTACTCTACTTATTGATGTATCTATGAATATGTTTTCTTCCCCCATCCATAACCCCTAGAAAATAAACTCCTTGGGGTTGGAAAAATTTTCTTTTGTTTGTATATCCACAGAGAACACTATGGAATAGAAGGATAGATTGCTGAGCTTGAAGAGAGGAAACCAGAGGGTCAAATGGGCAAGTCACTTAACCTACATGTGCAACTACCTAGGAATTCTCCTAAATGACAGCCTGGTTGAATCAGAGGCATTCATGCACTATATCTCTAAATGCTGATGAAATCAAAGATATTTTATCTATTTCTCCAGTACCTAGCACAGAGTGCCTTACACAAAGACAGAACTTAATAAATTTTTAATTGAATTGAATCAAAGTCTAACTCTAGCCTGTCTGCTTCCTCTCATCATGACTTTGTATCCTTCTTTCCTGAAAAAACTGAGGTTATTCACTGTGAGCTCCCTCATCATTCCTTCTTCAAAACTCATTTAATGGTTTCCACTGCCTATGCTCTGGCTCTGTCCCTCATGCCTGGAATGCATGCCCACTTCATCACTGCTTTTTATTATTCCTGGCTGCCTGCAGGACTCAGCTCAAATACTACCTTCTGCTGCAGATCTTTCCTGGTTCCTTCCAGCTGCTACTACCTTTACTCCACTAAGTTTTTTTTCTATCTATTCTGTATGCTTCTTCACAGGTCATCTCCCCTATTAGAATATAAATTCCTTAAGGACAAGGATTATCTTGTTTGTTTGTTTGTTTTGCTTTGTATCCCCAGGATTAGCAGTGTCTGGAATATAGAAATAACTTAACAAATACTTGTTGATTGACTGATTCTACTCGTTCAATTATCATTTCTTGGCAGATGACTCCTAAATCTCTATATATAGTACTCATCTTTCTCTTAAATTCCGGTTCTGCTACTTCAACTTCCTGTTTAATGTTTACAACTGGATATCTCAATGGAATCTCAAATTCAACATCTATCTCATCCTCTCTCCCTCTAATTTACCCCCTTTCTCATCTTCCCTTTTTTTGTTGTATGGTATCACCAAACTCCCATCCATTTATTAATGTATGCATCCACTCAACAAGCATTTATTAAGTATCAGTTATGGTCCATGTAGTGTTCCAGGTACCAAGGATTATGCTAGGACAAGTCACCCAAGTTCAAACACCAATTATCCTTGACAGTTTTCTCTTGCTTATCCTGCATATCCATTGCCAATTCCTTCTGATTACACCTCAGAATTATCTCTCCACTTCCAATGCCACCACCCTGACTATATTTTAGGCCTTTACCACATCTTTCTTGGACTACTATAATACCCTCTTAACTGGTCTCCTTCTCTCCATTCTCTCTCTTCTATCTAGGAAAGTTTGTTTGTTTCTTTTTTCATACTGTCATCAAGGATACACTTGATGCATGTATAGGACACTCACTCAAGGGTTAGTCTTTATCTTTCACGTATTCCCAACATGAATTTTCCACTCTAGCCAGATTAATTCCCTTCACAGTCCCCTGAACACATGTGGCTCAGCCTATCACGGTTGCTCATGATATGCTTAGCCTTAAAAGCCATCTTCTATTCTTTGTTTTTTCCATCTAAATTCTGACTATTTCTCAATGCAATTTCTGTGAGATTCTGTACCACATAATTATTAAATGTTTCACATATAGATGTTTTCATAGAATCATAGATGATCTCTACAGTCTGTTCCTGTTATAGATCTATGATCTTCCTGTTGTACATCTATGACCTTAAGATTCATAAGAGATTGACAGCCATTGAAGGTTTTCAAACAGGGGAATCATTTGATCAAAGTTGTACAGTAGGAAGATTAACCTGACATTGTACGTAAAATGTATTGGGGGGAAAGACTAGAGGTGGATTAAGGAGTATGATTTTATTTTGGCCTCAGTCAATACAGTTTTATGACTTTTTTTTAACAACATATGGATACTGAAAATGGGAATAGAGAAAATGGGATATAACCCAGGATTAGGGTGACTGATCTGATTAAGTTTAGGAATGAACAAAGGCAAGAGTATAAGTATATAAATAATAGAACAAGAAGGTTAAAAATGACAGAAAAGGAAGGGAAAGACAAGGAAAGCAGGAATGAAAGGTAAGATGAATGAAAATATACAGGCAATACCTAAATTAACATCAATTGAAAATTATACTTCAAACTTTTCAGATACTCTTACTTCTCAATAAGCATCGTCTTCCACTGATGATTATTTTATAAAGGGGGTGGATACCTCCAGACACTTTAATAATTAATTTGAGACTTTTATTCATCAAGAAAGTTGAGAAAAATATTGCTAAAATTCCAAGAGAATCTAACCTATAAGTGCACTTGGAAAAGTTGAGAAATAATGGTAAATTAGCATAAGTGAATGAGTTCTCATACAAGTATTTCTTTGTTAAATTTTTATAAATATTATTAATGTGGAGTACCAATTGAAGGGCTTTCTAGTACTTGGTCATTGTTATTTTCAAAGGTGCTTTCTTATATCTGCAGAAATACCTCACAGCTTAGAATTACATAATTAAACATTTTCTAAAAAATACTTAAATATTACATGAATATTGATAAATATTTCTCAATTCTACACAACATCAAATATTCAATTCTTGTTTGGCATCCACAGTGTACTTTTTTAATTAAATGCATTTTAAAAAGTCATTAGACCTCTGGGAAGAAATATCTTTCAAACCCATTTGAAAGCATCAAGAAGTTACCACATTCTACTTCCCTCTTTTCATGAAGTCTTTAGACCTGAGATTCCTGAATTCAAAAAAAAAAAAAAAAAGGAGCGCCCTGAGATCAGAAACCAATGGAACAGAACTCTTAGGGATCAATAACTCTCTTGTGCTATCTGACTTAAGAGTCACTCCATTCCTTTGTGGAGATTCCAAGATTGGGTATGAGCAGATAAAAAAAAGGTTTTATTGCTGTAGATGTTGTTAGCTGCAAAAAAAATCTAATTTTTAAATATAAATGTGTTTGGTTGTCTAGAGCACAAGTGTAAAGTGAACTTAAAGGTCTATTTGAGAATTTTATGTTATATTGTCAAAGTAACTAGTTCAATGAACTTGAACTTTTTAAGTCCACCACTACAAAACAAATAGCACATGTTACTTATAGTAAAAGAACTCCATTAATGGCATCTCTTCACAAGGTATCCAAATTTGTCTTAATTTGAATTAATATGCTTAAAATTACAGCAAAGGAAAGTACATTAACATCTGCATTTTAAAAAGGAAACAATTTTCAAGGTGTTCAAAAATAGAATTTTATTGTGCAAATGTCACTGAACAGGACAGTACATTAATGTAGTGAAAAAGCAAACTATAAAATAATTGATGAAGTCCAACTTAGCAATTAATATTTTATCTTATTTATAAAATATTGCATAGCATAGCATCCCATTAGCTCATTAATTTTTTTTCTATTCATCAGAGATTTAATTTTAAGCACTTAACAGGAAAAATATGAATTGAATAAAGAAGTTTCCTTTGAATTGCTAAAATTAAATTATAATTAGTAATAATTCTACCAGCACAATAATGCCTCATATACAATATTTAAAGTATCAGTTAAGAGGCCTTAAAGGTACATAACATTTACTAGGTCCTATTTTTAAGTGGCAAAGACTAAATGTCCCAGAGGTACACACAATATTTTAAACTAGATTTTATCTTCTTAGAGGCAAGTATAACAAGAAGTTTGAAATGAATAGAACGACTCCATTTACATTAGTATAATAACTAAATGTAAACATTCCTACCTTCCATTGCCCTTTTAAAGAACACCTTACAGCTTCCACAGGTAAGGACTCCATAGTGACAACCAGAAGCTTCATCCCCACAGATTAAACAAATCTTCTGAGGTAATGATTCAAAACCATATTGAGGACTCTGGCTGGCTTCTGTATCTGGCCTTTGAATTAAATAAAAAATATGCTGACATCTTCAATATTCAACAATGAACTCTTTTTTTTAAACCATGAATTCAGCGTTAATTTTAAAAAACAAAACATTGATTTGGAATGATTCCAAATCAAAATTTAAGTAATTTAAAATGTACTGATGAACAGTTTCAAATTTTCTTTTCTTTATAAACTTTATAAATAGACTATTCATTTATAACATTCTTCACAGGCACAAACTTTTTAGCCAGACTCAGTAGCACCAAGTTATGTCAACAAATGACTGAAGACATGTTGCCTGGGAAGAGCAATGTCCATAGCAAAAATGAATTATTTCCTAGTAAACTTTGAAGTTAGAAGCTGTCAACCGAAATGCTAGCCTTTTTTTAATGACAGTAAAAATACTTTTTTTTCGGTCTAAATTAAAGAGTTCTTTGAAATGTGTTCTTTCCTTTACCCCTGTAGCAACTAGATGTTTACCTACGGAATACTTAAAGGAAAAGACAAATAGACTTTACTATGTACACACTTCACCTAACCAAGTAACTGATATAAAAATAGATAAAAAGGTATTGTTTTTAATCAAGCCCACCACTTTCAGGGCTCGTATAACAGAATCTTCGTGGTTTTGTTTGACAAGTATAAATATGCGACTAGTTGTCTTTTCTGAGGCAGCATGAGGGTATAGCAGCGCATTAAATGCCATGCAAAAAGCCTGATGCAAAGTTTTATCTTTAAGAAAGGTAGTTTTACTTTTTAAGATCCGTTGGAAACTAAGTGCTCCTTTAGCGTAAGATTTTTCTGCTTTCGTTTCTGATGTGCTGCTCTTCACGCCACACTAACTTGATTCTAAGTGGAAACGGAAAAACTCCCAAGTTTAAAACAACAACGAAAACGACAGCCCTCGCCATTTCTCTTTTTTCCTTCAAATCCCTCTAGCCGCTTCCGCCCCTCGCCACTCAGATTTGACCCAGCGAGGATGACGAGGCACATTTTTCAAGGGCGGTGTTGGCCCGCAGGTTCTAGCTGAGCTCCCAAGTTTTACCAAGGGCTTTCGAGGCCCCAGGTAACCCTCAGCGCCTTCCCGGTGGCTAACCTCCGAACGCCAGGTGGGGAGAAAGGGAAGGTGGGAAGTAGAAAAAAGGGGAAAAAAATGTAATCTCTTCCCTCCCTCCTCCAAGCGTATCCTCCGGAACAGCTCCTACACCCTCTCTTGTAATATGATAAGGCGCGCCTTGATAAGGCGCGAGGCGCGAGGCGCAACCATCACGACGGTTATCTCCGAACGCTATGTGGAACCACAGAATTCCATCCCTACCCTCCTACCAACCCCGCTCCTCCGCTCCCGAGCTTTCGCCCTCTTCCCCCTCCCCTGCGGGGACCCGGATTCTAGGACGTTACGGCAGGCAGGCTCCCAGCCCCCTAGCCCGCACCTCCTCTGCCCCACTCACCTCAGGTAGTTCAGATACGGGGGGTAGACCTGCGGCAAGCCCTCCTTCAGAACTGCTGCCTGGTAGCCCAGCTGCGGGAGCCCGTTCAGTTGGTAGAGGGCTGAGGGAGAGCCGGCGGCGGCGGCCGAGGCCGAGGTGGAGGGCAGGCTGTCCCGCGGCAGGAGGCAGCCGACTCCGCTCGGCCCTTTGCAGTGCAGGGGCCCAAAGGGGCTGGGCTGAGGCGGCGCCGACTCGGCTTTGTAAAGGATGCACTCGAGGGTGGAGAGCGAGGCTGCGGCGGCTGCGGATGAGGAGGAGGACGACGAAGAGGAGGAGGACGAGGAGGAAGCGCTGGCTGGGGCTGTCAAGTCCCCGGGTCTGGACGACAGCGCCCGCGGCGGGGGCGGGGGCGGCGGCGGCGGCGGCGGAGGCTGCAGCTGGAGTCCCAGCGCGTAGTCTGGGCCGACAGCCGGGTTGGGGCCGGGCACCAGGTAAGAGTGCGGGGAGCGGGCTGCGCGGTCCCCACCTTCCTCCTCCTCCTTGATCTTCAGCGTCTGCGGCTGGAAGTCTCCGTACAGCGCGTAGGCGTCGTCCTTGGGCTCCGCGTCCGGCTGGAAGGCGCAGTCCGGGAAGTCGCCCCCAGCTCCCGGGGTGGACGAAGAAGCGGGCGAGTCCCGGGGCTGCGTGAAGGCTCCGGAGCCGCCCTCGTAGCCTTCTACCTCCAGCAGGTGCCGGGTGCGAGCCGCCAGGAAGGCTGGGTTGATCGGGAGGACGGGCAGGTGGATGAAGTCCATCAGCGAGGTGGCCAGCGGGGAGCGCCCCGGGGCCGTCGACGGCTCCTGTTCGGCCGCTGGGCCGGCTCTGGGCGCTGAGAAGCGGGGATCGTCCCTAGGTACCGGGGGGACGCCTCCCGCGGGCGGCAGGGTCGGGGCCGTGGCCACCGCCGCCCCAGCGCCGCCGCTTGCTAAGGCCCTGGACCTGCCCTTGGGGAGGTGCCCCGCCGAGCTCTCGGGCCCATCCTCGGCCCGCGGCGGCTTAGCGGCTACGTCGGGCCACTGGGGGCTGGCGGCCAGCAGCGGCCGGGACAGAGGCGGTCCCCCCGGCGGGACCTTGTGCGAGGCCGCAGCACCTGAGACTTCTCCCTCCTTGGCCGGCAGCCGGTTCATGAGCGGCGGCAGCGCCCCCTGGGATGAGGGGGCGGCCCCAGGGTCTTCAGGGAGCTCTGTGCCAAAGAGGCACCAGGGGGTGGCGACGCAGGCGGGGGGGCTGGCGTGACCGTGTCCTGGCCCCGGGGGCGCCAGCAGCGTGTCCAGGACACTGTCCAGCAGCCCGCTGTCCTTATCTGCGGGTCGGACGCTGCCAGTTCTTCCTCCTCCGCCTCCTCCACCTGATCCTGCTCCTACTACGGGATACGCGCCGTCCACCTCGGGCAGCGCCTGCTCTCCTTCCCCCTTCCCGTCCGGCGGTTCCTCTTCGTCGCTGCTTCTGGTGAAGAGTAATCCGTCCAGGGATATGGGGAGCGCCGTGACCACAGGAGAGGTTTCCGAGTTCTGGACGGATTGAAAAGGGTCGGGGTCCGGTTGATCCAAAAGGGGGGATTGAACATCGGAGGTGGAAGGTGCACCATCCACCACGTGGGAAGTCCGGGGATCCTTTGCCTTCAGCTCTGTCATGACGACCGGGATACCCCCTCCTCTCCTCCGCCCTCGTCCGCAGGGAGGAGGGAATAGAGAAGAGAAGGGGGGGGGGGGGGGGCAGAGATGTCTGAGAGGAAGGGGAGGGAAAAAAAAAAGCTCACTTTGGTTAAGCCCAGGGGATGGTCAATCTTCTAGGCTTAAAAAGGGCGGAAGCTGGTCACTCTTTACACTGATCCTCCATCCTCTGTGAAGGGGTGGAGGCTGGATGTTTTTCCCAGGTTTGTAGATTAGGGGGGTAGGGGTGGACGGAGAAAGTGATTGTGGGGATATCTTTTTGTTAATGTCGTTCCAGCGGAGAGAACTCAGGCGGCTTCTCTTTTTGCCATTAGGAGTTCTAGCGCGATTGGTAGACTCACAACTCTAGCACTGAGACTGGGCAAATAGTTAGACTCTCGGAGGAGGTCTCACTTCCTCGGCTGCAAAGCTCAGCCAAACCCAAGCCACTGAACCTAAGATAGGACTCCTTCCCTTTCTCCCAGCTTCGTTTTGTGCGTCAAGTCCTCGTGCGAGTCAAATCTGGGTGCAGCACGATAGCGTGGAGGACTTAAAGAAATATTCGCCTCCGCCCCCTCAATGTCTGCTAGGTGCTCCTTTTTTCCGCCCCGACTGAATTAAGAGGAGAAGATACTTCCCAGTTTTAAACTCGGAGGAGCCGCAGTCTTTGCAGCTCCTGCTTATCGTCCAACCCCTTAGGTTGAATAAGCAGGAGCTTCGCTGAATTGTGTTCGGTGCTCCTTAGTTGAAATCCCTCTTAACACCACAGAGTGACTGGAGTATATGCTGTCCTGCACTGGAGTCCTCCCACACTGGGTAGAAAGAAGCTGGAATCCTATCAACCTGGAGTAGCTCCAGTCTTTGGATCGATTTGCTACCACCCGTCTCCCTCTGTTTGGCCCCGCCTAAGGCCCTTCCCTCCGGCCAATTATGAGAGAGCTCACTGTCTCTACATTCGTACCCAGACATCTCCCAGAGGCTGGGAAACGAAGTATTATCTTCACCCAGAGAAGTCGGATGAGCAAGTTACAATGTGTAAAAAATAGAATCTTTACAGATGTCTGGTCAGATGTGCTGACAAATAATTTCCCCTTTCCTTACAAATCATAAGAAGAATACTATTAGATACAACGAATTCTCTTGAATCTCATAAATTGTACCACTATGACATAGACACAAATAGTTGCAATTTATAGAGTAATATGTTAGGAATTTAAAGTACTGGACAGAAAACTCTATTAGTGTTCTTAATTGACGGCTCATTGTCTTAAAATTTAAAAATAATTTTCTTTCCTAACCACACCAAAGTTTCTATAAAGCCGGACCATTTCCAGATCTCCTTTATTTGGAGCAGCATGGTATCCTCTCCCTAATGCTCATTCTCCGTGCAACGGGAGAAGAGGAAAAGGAAGTGGCAGTGGAATTTGGAAGTGGAAGCCAAATAATGGTATCTTCTCTCTTAGCCCCTGTTTCCTCCTTTGTAATATTGGGAGTATAACACAAACTATTGATAGCAAAGGGGAGAATTGTTAACTATAAAGCAATGTATGTGCAAGGAGTCGTTATTTGTCACTGTAATTTTACACAAGAAGTTTAAATTCTAGTCGTCATACTTCTGTTTTTCTGTCTCTAATGCATTCCAATTTCAGTCTCTACTTTCAGGAAATTTTGTCTTTATGTCCAATCCATGCTTGGCTATGGGAGTCATCCTGGGCTTTTCTCTTTGCCTTGCCCCAAAAATCCACTCAGCTGTCAAGTTCTGTTCCCTCTACTTCCATTATCTGTTTTTCATCTCCCCTTTTGCTCCACTCACATATGTTATAGTAGAAGTCCTTTTCATCTTTTGACTGGATTGTATTACAATAACTTCCTAATTGGATTCCAAACATTTGGTCTCTTCCTCTCAATCCTTCCTCCATATAGCTGCTTGGTTGACCTCAGTACAGATGTGACTATGTCACTCTCCAGTTATTGCCTCTCCCCTCCAGGATAAAATATAAACTCCTATTGTTTGGCTGTTAAAGCCATTGGTGATCTGGATGCAACCTTCCTTTCCAGATTTATTTACTTCATGCACTCAACTTTACAACCAAACTGGCCTCCCTGCAAATGACATTCTATTTCTCCACGCTGATTCTCTGTGCAGGCTATCATCTATATCTGGCTAACATTTAAGACCTCTGCTGGGCCCCAGGAACTGGAACACTACGCCAAACTGTCTCTAAGTTCATGTCATTTTATAATTTGAAAATACTTTAGCGATCAAGCAATACAACCTCCTCATTTTTTAGTATGTGAATTAACAGGAAGATCCAGAAAGGTAAAGTGACTCCCAAAAGATGTAAATGACACTCAACAAGTTAATAGCAAAGCAGGGACTAGACTACTTTCTATCTATCAAAAGTACTAAAGCACTAAAGTACTAACTATCAAAAATGAGGCACAGATTCTTTGTCCAACAAATAGTATAGTGGCAGCATTGTTTTATATTCAATTGTATATAATGATGTTCTTAATGTTTTAAAAATCCATACCACTATACTCTCATGTAGATGACATGAATTTTTTCTGACACCTAGAGGTAATTTCCATTCCTTTATCCATGTTTTCAAATAGGCTTAAAAGTTTTTTCTTAATTATATCAATTTATCAGTCTTGAGCACCTATAACTGCTGGGTATTTTAGAGAATATAAAGAGTCCTGGCCTCAAAGAGTTTAAGGAAGGAAACAAGCATTTATTAAATATCTACTGTGTTCCAGGTACTGTGCTAAGAGCTTTATAAATATCTCATTTGATATCTTCACCACAACCCTGGAAGATAGGTACCTCATTGAGGAAACTGAGGCAAGCAGAAGTTAAATGACTTGCCCAGGGTCACACAGCTAGTATCTGATTTGAACTCAGGTCTGCCTGACTCCAGGCCTAGCACTCATCTTCTGTGATGCCTAGTGGCTTCTAGTTAACAGTCTGATGGGGTTAAGGGGGAGCAAAGACATATAGATGAATAACTGTAATAATACAAGGTAGAATGAGGTAGATGCCACAAGAAGAGGATTACTTAAACAAGTAAGTGGCAGAACCAGTACTAGAATTTAAGATCTGGGCTTCCAGATCAAGTCTTCTTTCCACCATACCACACAACCTTTCTTTGCATTTGGAAAAACTCATCAAGACATTATTAAATGAATCAACAATGTTGAAAATAGTCCCTATGAGGCAAGGCTAAAGAAGCCATGCTTGTTTAGAATGGGGACCAAAAATGTAAAAGGAATTATTAATGTCTTTGTGTACATGTGTACATGTGTACATGTGAGTTTAAAGTGAGATAATCATGTCTTCAAATAGATGAGTAATAACCATGGAGGAAGAATAGTCTTGTTCTGTAGTGCTCTATTGACTAAAATTAGGATCAATGGTTAACAGTTACTGGAAGGAAGATCTTGACTCAATATAACAATACTTTGTAGCAACTGGAGCTGATGAGAGTAATAGTCTGCATGTAAGATGGCAAGCTCCTTATCATTGGAGGTATTCAAGAAGAGTCAGAACTCAGGGGTACCACAGAAGAAATTCCTGTATTGAGAAACTGTTCATGCATTTGGAGGAAGCCTGTATTCAAAAAATTATATGAATTTGTGACAATGGCAATGTATGCTACTCAAAGAATTACTTATATCAGACCTTTCCAATGTAATCAAAGGCATAAGTGAACATTGATGGTATTGCAATTATCTTGATTGAATGTATGAAAAAAAGCATTAAGCTCTTCATGTGTTTAATAAATATGCAAATATGTGCAAATACTGTAACAAGTACCAGGTATACAAATACAAAAGCAAAACAGTCCTTCGAATATAAGACAATACATATAGGGTAGTAGTGAACTGGAAGAGATAGTTTGCTTTGGGAAATTAGAGAAATGGAGTGAGTACAGCCCAATGAGGAGTAGATTGAAATAAATGACTTTTGTAGTGAAAAAGGCAGAATTAGTTTTTTATGGCTCCAGAACTGGAATTTGTGGTGTGGAAAGGGCAATGGTTCTAGGGGAAGAAAGCCTGGGGTAGAGTGAAGCACAACTGGACTTCTCCTCAGATATAATGGGCCAGTGAAGCACAACTAAGACAGAGTTCCAGGCAACTAATCAGTTGTCTGGAAGTTGACCTAGGAGGAAAGGCAGGTAAAAGTGGTTGGTAACTATAATCAGTACATGAGCACCCACTTCGAGGAATACCAGCTAAAAAGAAATTATGAAAGATTTGTAGTATCACTAATTAATAATGTAATCACTCAGTAAATCAATCATAATTTGAGTATATGTTGACAATGATGTAAAGCAGAAGTGTTAAACTTCCCTGCAGGCCAGAGTTAGATTAAAATGTAATTGGGAAATACTTAACAAAATAAATAAAAATATAACATAATGTTCATTGGTGGTTTTCTAAATCATTATGTGGACAGCAGAGGTCTAGTTTCCATTTGAGTTTGACAGCACTGAAATAAAGCATAGGAAAACAGAATTTAAAATTAGAAGAGACTTTAGAGATCATTCAGTTCAAACCTTTAATGGCTTTAGCGACTTGCCCGAGATCACACAGTATTAGTAAAACTATGATGTGAATCCTGGTCTTCTGACTCCAAATCCAGTATAGATATGGATAGATATGACACATAGGATGAAAACTGCTCTAAAACCTTTGCAACAGTCCCAAAGATATATTTTCTAATATGTTTCTAGATTGCACATTGACATATTCCTTGACATATATTCTAGGGCGCAGGGTTTATGTGTGTTGTTATTCTAGGACTCATTTAGTTCTTTTTTTTCCCAAGGCATTAATAAGGTAAAATTAAATTGAAAAGTTGCTATTTTGCACCTACTTTATACTAAGTGTATTTTACTTTTGAATATATTGTTGGTTGAGCAAGTATATTGGTTAATATCCGCAAACTGCTTTTCGTATGGAACACAAACTGTATGTGACTTTTATTTTGATTATATCTTTGAAGCAAATGAACACAAAAGTGCAGAGACAGAAGGAGAAATAATGGAACAAATTTAAAAACAGAACAAGATCAAAGGGTGTAAGTTTGACTTGGTAAACAAAGGAAGCTCTTAGAAATTGTTTTATATAGATAATTTATACATTTATTCAGTTAAAATAAGAATATTGCACATGGATATAATTTTAAAAAATTTAAATTTAAATCTTTTTTTAAGATTGATTTATTTATTTTTAGTTTTCAACATTCATTTCCACAAGATTTTGAGTTACAAATCTTCTTCCCATCTCTCCCTTTCCCCCACCCCAAGATGGCATGTATTCTGATTGCCCCTTTCCCCAGTCTGCCCTCCCTTCTATCAACCCCCCCCAACCTTCTTTCCCCTTTCTTGTAGGGCAAGATAGATTTCTATACTGCATTTCTTGTATATCTTATTTCCCAGTTGCATGTAAGAAAACAGTTTTTAATATTTTTTTTAGAACTTTGAGTTCCAAATTCTCTCCCTTCTTCCCTCCCCACCACCCTCCCCCCTTGAGAAGGGAAGCAATTCAATATAGGTTATACATGCACAAATAAGTAAGCACAGCTAGGAGAATAATTTATACTGTGATATCATTATACAGATATATAATTTTGGAAGACTTTAGAACTCTGATCAACAAAATGACAGACCACATATCCAAAAGAATGAAGATTTTTTAAAAAGGCCACTCACCTCCTGACAGGGAGATAATGAACTTAAAGTGCAGATATGGCCAATGTAGGAATTTTGTTTTGCTGGATTATGTAACTATAGATTAAAAGCTTTATTTTCCAGAATTTGCTCAATTTTTCATTTCCTTTGTAGCTGTCCATTTCATTCTTTTTATGGCATAATAATAATCTGTTACATTCGTATGCTATAATTTATTTACAACAGGATTCTCTAAAGTTTCTAATTTATGGCTATCCCAAAAATTTCTATAAATGCATTTATACATATAGTTCCCCCTATTTTTTGATTTCTTGGAGGATATAGGCCCAGTATCTGGGTCAAAGGTTTTGTACACTTAGAAGCTTTGGGGGCATAGGTCCAAATTCCACAGTGGCTCATCTAATTAACACCTCCAGCAATAGTGCACTAGTGACCAATCTTCTCACTGCCACTCCCTCATTTATAAATAATTTCCCTCTTTTAGGGTCTGATAGGTATGAAGTAGAACCTCAAAGTTGCTTTGAATTCATTTCTCTAATTACTGGTGACTTATATTTTTTCATGTTTGTTTCATTTCTTCCTTTGAAAACTTCCTATTCATATCTATTGACCATTTGTCAGCTGAAGGATGATTTTGTTTTCTAAATTTGAATCAGTTCCATATATATTTTGGATAAGAGATCTCTAACAGAAATTTTTCACAGAATTTTTTCCCCAGTTACCAATTTCATCTGATTTTGACCATAGCTGTTAATAATAGTAGCTAACATTTATATCATGTGTATCATGTGCCAGGTGCTGTGCTAAACGCTTTACAAATATCTCATTTGATCCTCACAATAACTTTAGGAGATAGGTGCTTTTATTAACCCCATTTTTTCAGTTGAAGAAACTGAGACAAACAGGGTAATACAGTTAGGAGGGGTCTCAGGTAGAATTTAACTCAGATCTTCCTGACCCCAGGCCCAGGACTCTCTCCACTATGCCACCTAGCTAATACATTATATTTGTTTGTGCAAAACCTTTTAAAAATTATATCATGAGAGCTGTTCATTTTGTGTGATCTCATCACTTGCTTAATTGTGAACTCTTCCTCATCTATAGATCCAAAAGATAATGTCTTCCTTGCTCCTCTAAATTTTTAAATAATGTTCAGTCATGTCTGACTCTCCATGCCCCATTTGGGGTTTTCTTGGCAGAGATACTGGAGTGGTTTGCCATTTCCTTCTCCAGCTCATTTTACAGATGAGACAACTAAGGCAAACAGGGTTAACTGACTTGCCCAGAGTCACACAGCTAGTAAATGTCTGAGGCCAGATCTGAACTCACAAAGAGGAGTCTTTCTGACTCCAGGCCTGGCAGTCTGTCCACTGTGCCACCTAGCTGTCCTTTTTATAATGTGGCCTTGTATATCTTGGTCATGTATTCATGTGGAACTTATACTGGTACAGGGTGTGAGGTATTGGCTGGAGGAGAAAAAAAATCCTATAAAACTAAGCCTAAAGATCAAAGTAAGTAACTGGATATTCAATAAAAGGGAGGAATTCAAGTTATTCCTTCAAAAAAGAGCAAGAGACTGAATATGCAATGGACAAAATGGCAGGGAGTTAAATTCTGTTAGATAGTAATAAAGATTATAGAAATCAAACATTTGTTTTCTTATGTATAGGCCTAGAAGAGGTCATGAATGTGAGTGGGACATGAATTTATGCTTGTTTGATTTTCTTTAATAAAAAGTAAATTCAACATTGAGTGGCTACGAAAAGGCAAAACCAGCCTCAATGAATTAAAGAATCTTAGGAGTAAAAGATATAAAAGTAGAAAGTAAATATTTCAAGGAAAAAATTCTCATTTTATTATGAATACCATACATGATAATATAATTCAAAGGAATACCTTTTCATTGGGAAGAAGACAGGGTGAATCACAGAGCACCAGGTAATTATTTGTGGGGACTCAAAAGGAGAGGTGGATGAGAGGATTGACATTTCCTTCCATTTTTGTGGTAGGAGAGTAAGGACCGAAATAGAGGAGCAGTTCCCAGGGGGAGGAATAGAAGATAGATATAGTGAGCTAAATGAGAACAATCAGGTAACAGTATGAATCAAAACATGAGGGCAGATATCAAAGGATATAGAGTTCACAGATGTTTAATGGGAAGATTCCTTAGAAGCCATCTAGTTAAACACCATTTTAAAGATGAGAACTTGAGGTCAAGTGACTTGACAAAACAAGTATCTGAGAAAGACTTTGAGCCTATCTACATAATTCTCAAGTTCAGCATTCTGTGTCAACCTTTCATGGTACAAAGGTCCTACAATGAATCTCAATTCTACCTCATAGATGACCAAGAATCTGGGAAAGTATAACTTAGGGAAGTTAGATCAGATGTTCATAAGTTCAAAGGGACAGTTGCCCAACATCAAAAGGAAGTGACAAGATCTGCTCCTGCTTCCCCTTCTCCCCCCAGTAGGAATAGTTCTTACTGCACCCTATAATTAGAACTGCATCAATAATTGGTGCTTTTGGGACTAGATTCCAGAGAATCCTAGATGATGTAAGGCATAAGGAAGATGATGGAAAGAAAGGGACATTACGAATTAGTATCATACTACAATGGGAAACCAGCCATGATGGTGAAGTGGGTGGAAGCAGTAAGGCCAAGGTCTCCCCACAACTGCTCTAAAAATAAGACCAAACCTGAGTAGTGGTTGGGAAATGCAAAGAGAAATCACCATTTGTCAAAAAATTCAGCCCATAGGCAAAACACCAAAGCAGGAATTGTGAAATAGGTGGGCCATGGTGCTCATACTCTAACCTTAACAGGAGCTCAGATTTAACTCCAGGATAAGCCAACAGCTCTGTTGTTCAGAACTTGCAGAATTGTCTAGCTAGCTGATGGGCCAGGGATAGCAATCGGCTACTGGAGCTTCACCCAAGAATAAGTCTCAAGTTATATTGCCTAGTCCCAGACATATCTGGAACCTTGAAAGTCCAGGAGGGCAATGATCAAACTAGCTTGTGTCTTTGTGCAGACTACACAGTGCCTGCTGAAAGTTTGTAGCCCTCTTGCTTGAGCCACTCCTGTGATTTTTATAAAGAACACAACATTCAACATAGTAGCTTGACCCCAAATAATACAGAGCAAGATCATACAAGGCCTTAGCATTCCTTCCAAAATTGTGTAGAATCTGATCCTAGAGCAAAGTCTTATGGGAAGTAAGACTAGAAGAATGAATTTAGAACACACACGCACACACACACACACACACACACACACACACAATAATGAAGAGCTTTTATGGTACCAGGGGTACCCAAGACCATACCCAGAAAAAGAAAATAACTGTAAAACACCTACAAATAAAACCTCAAAAAACTTGGCTATAAAATCAATTAGAATTTTTAGAAGAAATGGAGCAAATTTTTTTTTAAAAAATTTAAAGTGATGTTATGATACTAGACGAAAGAATCAAAAAAGAAATGAGAGTTTTGGAGGAGACTTGAAAGAATAATTAAGTGCTTAGTTCAAGTCCAAACTTTACCCAAATATTCTTCCACCAAAAATAGTTAATGATTCTATGAGACAAAAATATTAAATATTAAAGTCAAATTATTGAAAAATTGAAGAAAATGTGAAGTATCTTTTTTTTTGCAGGGGACTTGGCAGGGCAATTGGGGTTAAATGACTTGCCCAAGGTCACACAGCTAGTAAGTGTGTCAAGTGTCTGAGGCCAGATTTGAACTCAGGTCCACCTGACTCCAGGGCCAGTGCTCTACACACTGTGCCACCTAGCTGCCCTTTGAAGTATCTTATTAAAAGCAGCTGATCTAGAAAACTGATCAAGGAGGGATAATTTAAGAATCATTCAACTACCTAAAAACCATGACCACCCTCCCAAAAATATACCAGAAATATTGCCCAGATATCTCAAGAAATCAGTAGAAGAATCTGTCCTGACCATTTAAACCAGAGGACAAAGTGAAAATAGAATCCACCAATCACCTCCTTAAAGAAACCTCAAAATAAAAATCCAAGTATCATTGTAACCAACATATAAAACTCCCAGTTCAAAAGAAAAATGTTTCAAAGAGCCAGAAATAAAGGAGCTGGTCAGGATTATACAAAATTTAACTACTACTTTTAAGGAGCAGAAGGCATGGAATACAATTTTCTAGCAAGCAAATGGTATAGCTTACAACCAAAAATAACTTAGCCAGCAAAACTAAAGAAAAATGCGGACCTTTAATAAAATTGAGAATTGCAAGAATTATAGACAAAAAGGCCAGAGCTGAGTAGAAACTTTGAAATGTATATATGAAGATGGAGAGAAAGCTAAAAAGGTGAATATGAGGAATAAGAAGCATGAGGTTTTTCTGCCATTTTGCATTTCTTTTCACATTATAAGCATTTCGTTTTTCCTTCTCCCTCTCTCCCATGTGTTTGTTGGGAGGTGGGAAGGAAAATTGCTTGTTGACTGAAAAATACAATTTTAAAAAGAAACAGGAGGGAATATGTAGAGGGGAGAAGGGAGAATAAGAGATTCAGTGGGGAATTAGTCATAAAACAAACTCTAGGTTGGGGGGGCAGTGATTCATAAGAGGAGTTTAAAAGAAAGGAAGCATAACCACTTTTGATTTAGATCTAGGTGAGGTAAAGAAGGTCAGAGAAGCAGAAGATTGCATTAAACTTAGAGCACTGATGCAGAACACAATTGTCTTTCACTACTCTCTTCTTAATGTGGGATGGGGATCAAAGAAAGGCAAAAGTATAAAAGAAAGGTATAGAGGAAGTTCAGGGGCAGAGCCAAGATGGTGCTGTGAAAGGAGGGAACCACTGGAGCTCTCTCACAAATTCTGTCAGATATATCTAAAAAAGTGAATCTGAGCAGATTTGAGAGAGAAGCCACTAGTAGACTAGTAGCAGGGGCATGGGGCATGCAGAACGGCACTAGACCACACCAACCAGGAGCAGCAGAGAAGCCCAGCAAGTGCGCCAGTCTGGGAGAGAGCTGGGTAAGCGAAAAGCAGGAACAGGAGTAGGCCCAGGGCAGAAGTACCAGCTATGGTGCAATTGAGTCCCAGGTGTCTCAGCCTAGGACTGGGAGTCTGTCAGAGCTACTAGGAGACACCAGCGCAGAGCCTTCAGCCATGGGAGCAGCTACCCCAGAGGCCTCCAGCCCACACACAGTCTAAAGGTTTGAAACTCACCTTCTTGAACTTCCAGGAGCCATGATGGCCAGGTAAATTGGCTCTCCCTTCCTTCCTCACCCAGAGAATATCACCTTGGGAGATATGTGAAATAGAGGAGCCAGAAGTAGGACTTCAGTAGCCTTTTAGCGAGGGAAATTGGGGAGAGGGCCCTTCTTATGGTGGCGGAAGGAGACTAGTGCAGGAAGAGAGGTATCCTAGCAAGCCCCATCTCAGCGGAACAAGGAGAGTTACTGATTCCCAGGGGAGTGGAGCTAGCAAACTTCAACACCAGGACCCCAGGCATGCCTTTGCATAGCCAGGGGGAGTGGCAGACACCAGCACAGACAACAGCTGAGACTACCTATGCTATTGAGCAGTCCTGGGGAAGAGGAGACTTCTAGCAATCAGACCATCCCTCCCCCACACCTCACAAAACCAGAGGCCATAGCACACAAAGCCAGTGAGCAGGGCCACAGTTCCCAACACCAGAAGCTTCCCTGAGCCCCAGAAGTAGAGATCCACTTTAAAAGCTGGGGCAGGGGTGAGGTGGGGTGGAAACACCATGAAAAAGCATACTAAAAAGCCCAAGACTATTGATTCCTATTATGGAGACAGAAAAGATCAAAATACCAATTCAGAAGAGGACAGCATGGACACTATACCCACATCTGAAACCTCAAAAGGGAAGGTGAACTGGTCTCCAGTCCAAAAAGCATACCTAGAAGAACTCAAGGAAGACTTTAAAAACCAAATTAGAGAGGTAAAAGAAAAAAAATGGAAAAATGGAAAGGTATAGAGGAAAATACACAACCATCATAAGTGAATATGATTGGGATGAATTCACCAAAACACAAAAGAAAATAGAATGGATTAGAAAGCAAAATCTACAAAATATATTGGTTACAAGAAACACACTTGAAACATAAAGATGTATACAGAGTTAAAAATGTGTGGGGAAGACTGGAGAAAAATATGCTGCAGCTGAACTAAAAAGGCAGGCTTACTCATGATCTCAAAGTAGGGAACATCAAAAATAGGTACTTAAAAGAGATGAAAAGAGGAAGTACATTTTGCTGAAAGGTACCATAGACAATATTAATACCTAATGTGTATGTACCAAATCACAAAGCTCCCAGATAAAGGAAAAGCTAAACAAGATAGAGGAAAAAATAGTAAAATTATAACCATAGTTTATAATTACAAACCAAGGTATCTCTTTCATTCTTAGACAATATAACAAAAAAAAGAAGATGGTAAGGACCTGAATAGCATCTTGGAAAAGTTACATATGATTGACCTCTGGCTATTATTGCATGGGAGTGGAAAGAACTACACATCTTGATCAGATGTGCATATAACCTTAAAAATTTGACCATGCATCACAGTATACATCTCAGAAATGCATAAGAGTAGAAATATAAAATATACCCTTTACTGATCACAATGCAATAAAATTTTTATTTTATGAGGGGCCATTGAAGTTTTAACTAAAAATTAATTGGAGACTAGTAATCATAAAGAAATGGTTGGTTAAACAGCACACACACACAAATATAAAAATTTAAAAATTACAACAATGAAACAGCATATCAAAATTCTGTGGGATATGATCAAAGCAGTGTTTAGGGAAAAACTTATATCTCAGAGAGAGAGAGAGAGAGAGAGAGAGAGAGAGAGAGGGAGGGAGAGAGAGAGAGAGAGAGAGAGAGAGAGATGGACATTCAATTTAAAACACTAGAAGTAACAAAATGAAAAAAAAAATTCTAAAGCAGACATTCTGGACTTCAAAGAAAAAATTAACACAATTTTTAAAAAAGTTAACTCCCGAATCATTCATTATATTAACCCAGGAGATGTTAAAACCAATGAAATAGGTAAATTATTAGCTAATTTAATTGAAAAAAGGAAAACCAAATTGCCAGTATCAAAAATGGAAAAGGAAAATGCACAACAAATGGGAAATAAAGGAAATTGCTAAATACTCTTTTTATTATTTAAAATACTCTAATTATATCCCTATAAAACCAACAACTTAGAAAGATGGTTCCATGTCTGGACTAAACTTAGTTGCAATATAGAGGATCACTTGAATCAATAGAGTAGTTTTAATCAGGAAGAGAAGATTCAGGGAACATGATAGCTGTCTTTCTTCATTTAAACGGCTGTTTGGAGGCGGGATTAGATTTCTTCAACTTGTGAGATAAGAGAACAAGAAGCAATGGGTAGAAATTTTGAGAGGCCATATTAAGTTGATGTCAGGAAAACTTAGTAATTACAGCTATCAAAAAGTGGAATTCTAGGCCTATCTTGAGGTCTTGAATTCCTCTTCTATCTTTGCCTCTGACTCTTCAGATTTTACCATCATGCCCCTGCTGCCTTCTTATCCTGGAAGTTCCCTTGTCTTCTGTGGTCTTAGTATTCTGAGCTATCCCTCTACCTTTGCAGCCTCCCTTTCCCATTATTGAGTTTCTTCATTTTGAAGAAGGGCTCAGGCTAGTGGTTCTGCTTCTGAAACTCCTCACTTCACCAGCAGGTCCCTATGCATGTACCTTTCCCTTACTCCTTATCCCCAAGCACTTTTCATCTTTTTTTGTGTGCTGTCTTTTCCAATTAGAATGTAAGTGCCTTGGAGGTAAGGGCTATCTTTTTGCTGGTATTTATAACTCCAGATTTAGCTCAATGCCTGACACATAGTAAACACTGAATAAATGTCACTCGACTTGAAGCAGGATCTCCTTCCTTGGACGCCTTCAAACAGAGGCTTACTGATCTCATAGTGGGGATTTTTATGTTTGTCTATGGTCTGTACAAGATGGCCTCTGATGTCACAGCTCTCGAATTTTGTTATTTTGTAGAAACATTAATTGCTTATGGTAGCACTTTGTAATACAATAAAAATGATAGTACCACCTAACATGATTTACTGAATGCTATATCAACCAAACTACGAAATGGTTATTTTATAAAGCTAGAAGAAATAACAAAATACATATGGAGGAAGAGGTCCAGAATTTTGAGGGGGAATAATGAAAAAAAAAACTCACCAAATGTTGGAAATGTGCCCAGAAGTACAAATGCTCAAATCGTACTACAAAGTGGTACTCATCAAAACTATCATTGGTTGAAAAATAGAAAATTTGATCAATGGTATAGATTTTGTAGTTATATCTTAAATACAATTAAACATAGTAGCATAGTGCTTGATAAACCTCAAAGATGTCATCTACTTAGGTAAGAACTCCTGATTTGACCAAACCTTTAGGGAAAACTATAAAACAGTATGGTAGAAATTAGAGTTAAACAAACATTACATACCACAAAAAGCTCAAAATAGAAACATGACATAACTATAAAAGGTAATATTATAAACAAATTAGAGAGAGGGACTCTTTGCCAGTCTCCTAAGGTGAGAAGAGGAGCCAAGAGCTCTTCTCACCTCCAGCCTTGTGCCTTCCTTCTGCTGGGTATAGCATATCCCCTGAGGGAAAATGTGAAGGGACCTGCAGGGCTGGGTGTATTCCATTTGTCCCAAAGGACTTATCTTGTGCAATGGAATCTACCACTTTCTACTGCTACCTGTTTGACAGCCTCCTCAGGCAAGAAGAGGGGCCAAAAGTTCCTCTGACATGTACCTTGTGCCTTCTGTCTTCTGCTAGGTGTAGCTGAAGGAAAACACCAAGGGACCAGAATGGGCATATTCAATCTGTGTCAAAGAACTTCCCCCAAAGCAACTACTACCATTTGTGCCATCGTAAAGCAATTTCTTCCTGCTGCTGCAAGCTTGCTTTTCCAAGAGGAATTTGGAGAACCTATAGTGCAAATAGATGCAACCTACCCTTTGATGTCAGACCTTTCATCCCCTGCTGTATCTGTCCTTTGAGGGAAGAAGAAATTTGGTGGGGATGGGATTCTTTCACCTGCTGTGCAAGTTCAATGTCCATCTCCTGCTGTGCCTTTTTTTCTGCCTAGTCTCCATTCTTTGGAGGGAAGAGTAGTGAAGCAAGATCTCCCATCTGACCAAGTCCCTCCTCTCTCATACTACATTTACCTCTGGCCTGATCTCCAAATTTCATTAAGAAGTGTGGTGTCCTCCACTCAACACTGAATATTCTCACATGTAGCCATACCCTTCACATCCCAGTGATTCTGAACCCTTGTAGATTACCACCTGGTCTTATTGTTGCTCTTCATTCTCAAAAAGGACCAAAATGGCATCACTATATTAGAGTCAAGTTGCAGTATGTAAAATTGGCTGATCAGATGAATATAAGCTCATAATGCTGTACCACAGATCAGGCGCAAATAATCCATATGAACATTTGGGTGGCTCTCTAAATGTGTGCATCCCGCATTTCTTTTGAGCTACTTCAATTCTGCTTTGCTCATAGAGCATAGCACCTTCTCTGATGAGGGCACACCATGCTGAGTGGTCCTGTGCCTGTGTCTCTCATGTCACACAATCAATTCCAAAGTTGTTAAGAGATACCTTGAGAGTGTTCTTGTATCACTTTTGTGATCTTGTATTACCATGTGAGTGCTTGCTCTGTGTGAGTTCTCCATAAAGTAGAATTTTAGGCAAGTGCATGTTTGGCATTGGAACAATGTGGCCAGCCCGTTGGAGTTGTACTCTCTGCAGTAGAGTTTAATTGATTGGCAGTTTAGTTCAAGAAACGACCTCAGTGTCTGGTACCTTATCCTGCCAGGTGATCTTCAAGATCTTCCTAAGACAATTCAAATGGAATTTGAATCAAATGGATTTAGTTTCCTGGCATGGCACTGATAGACTGTTCAGGTTTCACAGGCATACAATAATGAGATCAATACAATGGTTCTGTTGATCTTAAGTTTGGTAATCGGTCTAATACTGTTTTTCTCCCACACTTTCCTTCAGCGCCTCCCAAACACAGCTAGCTCTGGCAACGTGTGTGTCAACCTCACCATAAAGGTGTATGTTCCTGGAAAGCATACTGCCAAGGTAAGTGAACTTATGCACAGCATTCAGAACGTCTGCATTTGCAGTAACCAATGGTTCCACATATGGATGGTGTGGTGTTGCCTGATAGAACAGCTATGTTTTCTTGGTGTTCATTGTTAGGCCAAAATCAGCACAAACAGCAGAGAGTCGATCAATATTTTGTTGCATCTCAGCTTCAGAGGCTGCATTGAGTGCACAATCATTGGCAAACAAAAAATCACACACCAACATCCCTCCACTTTGGTCTTGGCTTGTAGCCTTTTTAAGTTGAAGGATTTACCATGAATGTGGTAGCTGACCTTGGTGCCATGTCCATCCTTATTGAAGACAACATGGCTGAAAACATCATGGTAAAAAATATGGGAGCAAGCACACAGCCTTGTTTCACTTTATTGGTGACTGAGAAAGTGCAAGAGAATTGTCCATTATCCAGAAATTGGTCAACTATGCCATCATGAAATTGATGTACAATGCTGATAGAGTTCTCTGAGCAACCAAATTTTGACAATTTAAGCTTTCATGACTGACAGTATCAAAGGCCTTGGTCAGATCCATAAACATTGTGTGTAGACCTCCGTTCTGCTATTGGCATTTCTCCTGGAGTTGTCAGGCAGCAAACACCATATGAACCATTCCTTGGCCCTTTCTGAAGCTATATACTGCCTCTCAGGTAGATGGCCATCTTCCAGGTGAAGGATCAGCCTATTAAGGAGGACTCTGATAAGAATCTTGCCAGCAGTGACTAAGAGAGATAACCTCCCATCATTATTACAGGACAATCTGTCTCCTCTACCTTTATAGAGATGGACAATGGCTCTTGCCATATAACCTGGAAAATTTCATTCAGCTTTTGCATGAGCACTGGACCCCCCTCCCCAATAAATCTCAGCTGGAATAGAAGCAGCACCAGATGCTTTGTCATACATGAGGAGCCTGATGGCATTCAAAACCTCTTCTTCAGTTGAAAATTTGTCTAGAGAGGGATTGACTTCAACCTGAGGTAAACAGTCAGTGGCTTCAGCATTGATTAATGATGGTCTGTTGAGAACATTAGGGAAGCCTTCACCCATCTCTCTAGGATCATGTCCTTATCACTAATCAATGTGGCTCCATCAGCACTGAGTAGTTGAGATGTCTTTGGCCCATAAATAGCCTCCAGGGCATCATGGATTGTTACTATCAGCATAAAGCTGAATTTCATTTACCTTCTTACTAAGTGAAGAATCCTTCATCTCTGTAAGCTTCACTTGTCCTTTCCTTTTGATGAAATTAAATGCTGCCTTCTTAGAGATGGATCAACTATCCTGCTGGTAAATCCTGTGGAGTTCTTGTTTTTCATTTAGTAGTTTCTGAAATTTACCCATCATTTTCATCAAACCAGCCTTGATGTTTGTGAGTGTTCTGACCAGATGAGCAAATACAGTGCTGTATACCAAATCTCTGAAAGCTGCCCACTCCTCTTCTGCTGCACTGTTGCTAACCATATGTTGGTTCAACTTTCCCTCCAAGTTAGAAACACACTGTTCCAGCTCAGGGAAGAATTCTAAACTGTTGACATTAGATCTTCTGGTAGTCATCTTGCCTTGGGGTTGCCACTTTTGTTGAATGTGAATATTTAGCTTGAAAAAGATAAGTCTATGATCAATATATCACTCTACACCACACATTGCCTTCATCACTCTTATATCCTAACTGTCTCTTTTCCTTATAATCACATAGTCTATTAAGTGCCAATGTTTGCTGTGAAGGTGACAGAAAACGGTTGGTGATGAGAAGGGCATAAGATGCACCAGTCTTTAGTAATAAGTGACAACTGCTGTTGCTGTTTCCATTCTAAGGCCTCCCTGCCATGTCTGGTAGTCTGAGCCTACTCTAGCATAAAATTCTCTCAGAATCATAAACTTGTCCTCTTTTGACATGTTGATGATAAAAGTCTCCAGGTCTTCACAAAATTTTTCTTTGACAATAATTAGAATTCATCACTGATGATGGTGGCATGATGTTTTCCTGCATGTGGCAATCACATTGTCATGATCTTGTCACTCACTCCTTTTGGTAGGCATGAAAGCTTGTTGACTAGATTAGTTTTGATTGCAAAAAATACTCCAGCTTCATGGAGCTTCCTTTGCTGTCACCACTCCAGAAAAATGTGTATCCTGCTCCAACTTTAGTAAGCTGGACTTCATTTGCCAGCCTTGTTTTACTCAGGACTGCTATTTGAATGTGATACTTGCTGAGTTCTCTCACAATAAGAGCTGTTTATCTTTCAGCTGTACTGCATTTTGTGTTGTCTATAAGTGTGTGTACATCTATGTACCAGTGGTGAGTGGAATCATCTTTGCAGAAGTTTTTGTACATTTCTTTTTGTGTTTTGACTGCAGGGTGGGATCTCTGCCTGTGGTGATAATCAGGCCAAGGCAAGCAGACAATTTTAGGGCACATTTTCTAGCCCCTTTCTCAAACCAGGAGGTGAACAGTGTGGCACTTAAAAGGCTGCCCAGACACCCAGGGTGCTGCTGAATCCCACTGCTGCTTCCAATGAGAAGATGACCACATGTCCTGGGCGACCTGTGTGTGTGGTTGTGACTACAGCTCCCAGTGTATCTGCACCAGCTGCTTTGTTACTTCCTTGTCACCACAGGACTTTAAGATAAGTAAAAAATGGTAAAATGGTATGGGTGATGTCTTTTGATTCATGTATAAATTGGATTTAAGTGAGGCAGAGTTGCATGAAAACTTCAGCCTCACTCTCTTCATCAGAGTTGTCATAGTCCAGTGGCAGGATAGAGTCGAGACTACTGGTGATGGCTCAAGATGCAGTGATTGACCTTGGTGTCTTATATGTCTAACCAAGCTCTAAGCACTCCACAGTGCCTGCTTCAACTGGCTTCATAGCCATTAGAACAAATTGTTCTCATCCACCCATTCCACTGGGGAAGTCTTCACATGCTTGAGATAGACACCTTCCTAACTCACTAATGGGTTTGAGAAACCCTTGGTTACTTTCAATCTGGTTTAGCCTGTCTGCTGAGGTGGTTTACCATGGTTTACCGCAATTATTCTGTCCTCCCCAACTCCTGTTCTTATACTAGGAGACTACAGTATACATATTGACTCTGCCCCAAACACCATAGCCACTCAATTTCTGAACGTACTCCCTTCCCATGAACTACTCTTCCACCCTACTTTAGCCACACACAAAGGAGTTCATACCTTTGATCTTGCCATTACTTGCAAATTAACCATCTCCATATTCAAGAATTCTCATGTTCCATTATCTGACCACAACTATTGGCTTTTCTCCTCTCCTCTCTGCTTCTCCTCTCCTCTTCTCCTTCCTTTAAATAACCCTACTCTTTATCTTCATTGTGATATCTATTCACTTGACCCCTCAGTTTTGTCCCAGATCATCTTCCCTGCCTTAGTGACTCCTCTTTTCTCCATCTTGGTGCCATAATAAACAAATTCAACTCTACTCTGTCCTCTCTTGAGTCCCTAGCTCCCTTATATTGTCTTACACTTTGCCAAATCTCAGCCTTGGATCACTCCCACCATTAAAAGAGATAAACAGGGAAAATACATTTTACTAAGAGGTACCATAGACAATGAAGTAATATCAATACTAAACATATGCATCAAATGGCATGGCATCTAAAATCTTAAAGGAAAAGTTAAATGAGTTACAGGAGGAAAGAGACATTAAAAGTATACTAGTGAGGACCTCAACTTTCCCTTCTCAGAACTAGATAAATCTAATCATAAAATAAGAAAGACATTAAGGAGATAAATATAATCTTAGAGAAGTTAGATGGGGTAGACCTCTGGAGAAAATTGAATGGGAATAGAAAGGAGTGTACTTTTTTCTTGGCTGTACATAGCACCTTGACAAAAATTGACTATTAGGGCATAAAAACCTCACGACCAAATACAGAAAAGCAGAAATATTAAACTCATACTTTCCAGATGATAATTCAATAAAACTATATTCAATAAAGGTCTGCAGATACGTAGATTAAAAATTAATTGGAAACTAAATTACCTCATTCTTAAGAGTGATTGAGGAATTGTGGGAAGGTGGTGGAATAAGGCAGATCTCCCAACCCACCTCCAATGAATTTGAATAATTTTGGAGTGGCAGAAATAATAAAAAGATGGAGGAAACCAGTTCGTCCAGGCAAGGACAACTTCTGAGGATGTTAGGAAAAAAATCTGACCTACCTGGGTTGTGGTCTGACTGGGAGTGAAGTGCAGATACCACAGTCAACAAGCAGCAAACCCTGGGAGCATTTGTGTTGGTGGCAGCCTCAGCTTCGGGAATTTTTGCCTCACAGATAGTGTGGGAGTCTAGTGTCTGATTAAGTGAAGATTGCAGTGACTGTCTGATGGCACTTGATGTGGGCCCCAGGCTTGTTGACTGGATACAGTCCCAGGTGAGGAGTAGCACATACCAGTGAGTGCAGCTACATGGGGGTGTTGCTGGTTTGCTGAGGTAGGGCTTGCTGCTGGCTTGCTGGGAGGCTTCCCATCCTGTACTGGTTCCCTTCTACCAGAACAATAGAGATCTTTCCTGTTAATGCCTTTAGCCTCTCAGGTTAAAAAACTGCTACACCCCATCTTTCTGCTGGTTCCACTGTTCCAGATTTTTTTCCTGGGAGTGATATTTTAGAGGTCAGTAAGGGAGAGCGAGAGTGGCTTACTGCTTACTCTGATATCTTGGCTCCTGGAAGTCAACTTCCTAGACCAATAAGTCTTAAATTACCTTTCCTTGATCTATTTTCCAAGTCAGTTGTTTTATCAATGAGGTATTTTAAATTTTCTTCTATTTTTTCATTCTTTTGATTTTGTTTGACTGATTCTTGATGTCTCATAGAGTCATTAGCTTCAGCTTGCCTAATTCTAACCTCAGCTGGCTTCAGCATATGCCAGACACTATCCCTAAGACCTCAGCTCAGCACTAGGCAAGCTGCCAGACCCCTAGAGCCTCTAGCTACCAGCACCTTACGCCCCAGCACACAAAGCCAATGACTAGGTTCCAGCACAAGAAGCCTTGGGACAGTGCCTCCTGTGTTCCAGCAGGAGAACTCAACTTTAAAAACCAGGAAAAGGACAAATAAGATGAGCAAGGAGCAGAAATGAACACTGACCATTGAGAATTACTATAGTGGCAAAGAAGATAAAAACACAAATTCAGAAGAGGACAACATCATCACTACACCTATACCTGAAACTTCAAAGGAGAATATGAATTGGTTTCAAGCCCAAAAAGCCTTCTTGCAGCTTGAGGGGCTGTGCTGTTGTGTTCAGAGATATTTCTACACAGCAAGCTCTGCCACACCAGTGCTCCTCCTCACCCAAGAACCACCAACCCGAACTGCAACTCAGATCTAAGCAGGCTTTGCACTCCTGCTCTGATCCACCACTTAATTCCTCCCACCAGGTGGGCCTGGGGCTGGAAGCAACTGCATCTGTAGCTCTGTAAGCAGCCTCAGAGCTGCACCACCTCTGCCACCCCTGGGGTGGTGGCCGACCATGAACTCCTTTCACTCTGTCCCTAAAGTTTTTCCTACTAACCTTCTCTGTTGTCTTTGGTGTTTGTGGGTTGAGAAGTCTGGTAACTGCCACAGCTCACTGATTCAGGGCACTACAGCCTGTTCCGCCCGGCTCCTGGTCTGGTTGGTCTGGATGTGGCCCACACTGGGCTCTGCTCTGCTCCGCTCGCAGAACAATGTGATAGACCTTACCCAGTGACCATCCAGGCTGTCCTGGGCTGGAGTCCTGCTTCCCTCTGCTATTTCATGGGTTCTGTGGTTCTAGAATTTGTTCAGAGCCATTTTTATAGGTGTTTGTAGGGTCCTGGGGGAGAGCTTTAGGCAAGTCCCTGCTTTCCATTCACCATCTTAGCCCTACCTCCCAGTTTATATTTCCTTAATAATGATTTAGAGCATCTTTTCATATGACTATAGTCTTGATTTATTTGTTTGAAAACTACCTGTTCATATCTTTGACCACCTATCAATTGCGGAATGAATTGTATTCTTATAAATTTGACTCAGTTCTCTATATATTTGAGAAATGAGGCCTTTATGGCAAGGACTTCTGGGAACCAAGATGGTGGATTAAGCAGTAAATTGCTCTCACTCTCCTTTATTGACCTTGAAAAACCCAGAAATTACTGCCCAAGGAAAAGTCCTGGAACAATTGATCCAGAAGAAAGATAGGGTACCACCGTTTTTAGCTAGGGAGGCTAGGGGGATTAGCAAACAAGATCACCCTTGCTGTGGCTGAAGGGAACCGGCACAGGATGGGAGGCATCCAGGCAAGCCATCAGCAAGCCCACCTCTAACCTCAGCCAATCACAGGAGATCCTAAGCCCCAGGGTGGAGCTGGCAAAGGCCAAAACCAGGACCAGCACCTCCCCACCTCACCCCCCACTTGCATGTGCCTTTACTCAACCAGAGGAATCAGCAGACATCAGCACAGAAAACCACCACTTTCACTGCAGATAGGCATCCACCAGAGGTTGGGCCAACCCTTGCTGTAGCACAGCCCCTGGGGAGGAGGAGACCTCCAGTAGCCAGACCACCCCTCCCTGACACATCACCTCTCAAGCTTCAGTGTAACCCCAGGAAAACACAGAAAGACCTCACCTGACCTTGGTGCACACCAGCCACCACCAACAGCTTTAGCTCAGTACCAGGTAAGCTACAGTATTATTAAGCTTCCAGCTGCCAGAACCTGAGGCCCCAGCATAGAAAGCCAGTGATCAGGCTCCTAGCCTCCAGTACAAGAAGTGTGGGACAGAGACCCCTGTGCCTGAGAAGCAGAGATCAAATTTAAAAGTCAGGGGAAAGGCAAACACTATGAGCAAAAATCAACTTATAAAAGCAAAGACCATAGATTCTTACTATGGGGACAGAGAATATCAAAACACAAATCCAAAAGAGGACAGCGTTGTCACTATATCCACCTCTGAAACCTCAAAAGGGAATATGAACTAATCTCAAGCCCAAAAAGCCTTCTTGGAAGACCTCAACAGGGATTTTAAAAGTCAAGTAAGAGAAGCAGAAGAAAAATTGAACAATTTCTTTAAAATACAATTGACAAAATGGAAAAAATAATTCACTGAAGAAAAGAACTCCTTAAAAAGCAAGACTGGCCAAATGGAAAAGGAGGTACAAAAGCTAACTGAAGAAAACAATTTGTTAAAAATAACAGTTGGGCAAGTAGAAGCTAATGACTCTATGAAGCATCAAGAATCAGTCAAACAAAATCAAAACAATAAAAAAAGAAGAAAACATAAAATACCTCTTTGGAAAAGCAACTAACCTGGAAAATAGATTGAGGAGAAATAATTTAAGAATTATTGGTCTGCTAGAAAGCCATGATGAAAAAAAGAGCCTGGACAGCAACTTTTCAGAAATCATCAAGGAAAATTGCTCTGCGGCCCTAGAACCAGAGGGTAAAATAGCCATTGAAAGAAGCCATTGATCACCTCCTGAAAGAGATCTCAAATTGAAAACGCCAAGAAATATTGTAGACAAATTCCAGAATTATCAGGTCAGGGAGAATATACTGCAAGCAGCAGAAAGAAACAATTCAAATATTGTGGAACTACCAGGACCTTGCAGCTTCTACATTAAAAGGTTGGAGGGCTTGGAATATGATATTCTGTATGGCAAAGGAGCTTGGATTATGACCAAGGATCAGCTACTCAGCAAAATTGAACATAATCTTTCAGGCAAGGATATGGACAGTTAGTGAAATACGGGACTTCTAGACCTTCCTGATGAAAAGACCAGAGCTCAATGGAAAATTTGATCTTCAAATACAAAAACTAAAAAGAGGAATAAAAAGGTAAACAGGAAAAGGAAAAAGAAAACCATGTTATTCAATAAAGGCAAACTGTTCACATTCTTACATGGAAAGATGATACTTATAAATCTTGAGAATTGTATCTTTATTGGGACATTTAAAAGAGATATACATAGACAGAGGATGTGAGTATAAATTAACTGATGTAATGATAAAAACCTAATTAAAGGTTGAAAAGTGATTGTACTGGGAGAAGAGGAAAGGAGGAAGCAAAAAGGGTAAACTACATCACATGAAGAGGCACAAAGACCTATTACGGTAGAGGGAAAGAAGGGAGGGAAATGATCACTGAACCTTACTCTCATCAGATTTGGCTCAAAGAGCAAATAACATACTCAGCTAGGAATAGAAATATAACTTATCCTATAGGAAGTAGGAGGGGAAAGGGGAAAGAAAAAGGAGGGGTAGATAGAAGGGAGGGAAGAAGTAGTAAAGGAAAAGGGAAAGAAAGGGGAGGGGGCTGATAGAGGGGAGGGCAAATTGAAGGAAGTGGTGGTCAAAAGCAAAGCTATAGTGAGGAGGGAAAGGGAAAAAGGAGAGAGAAAAGCATAAATGGGGTGGGGAGGAATGGAATGGAGAGAAAGACAGATAGTAATCATAACTGTGAATGTGGATGGAATGAACTCTCCCATGCAACAAAAGTGGATAGCAGAGTGGATTTGAAACCATAATACTACAATACGTTGTTTACAAGAAACATGTTTGAAGGAGAGGGATACACAGAGTAAAGGTAAAAGACTGGAGCAGACTATATTATGCATCAGCTGAAGTAAAAAAGCAAAGGTAGCAATCCTGATCTCAGACAAAGCAAAAGCAAAAATAAACATAGCAACATCCTGTTTAAAGGTGCCATAGACAATGAAGTAATATCATTATCAAACATATATGCACCAAGTGGTATGGCATCCAAATTCTTAAAGGAGAAGTTAAGACAGAAATAGATAATAAAACTATACCAGTGGAGGACCTCAACCTCCCCCTCTCAGAACTACATAAATCTAGCCACAAAATAAACAGGAAAGAAATTAAGGAGGTGAATAGAAGTTTAGAAAAGTTAGATATGGTAGACTTCTGGAGAAAATTGAATGGGGATAGAAAAGAATATGCTTTTTTCTCAGTGGTACATGGGGCCTACACAAAAATGGACTATATATTAGAGCACAAAATCCTCACAATCCAATGCAGAAAGGCAGAAATATTAAATGCATCCTTTTTCAGATCATGATGCAATAAAAATTACCAATGATTTAGAATAGGCAAAGAAGAAACAAAGCTAGCACAAAGGTAGCAGAAGATATGATTGCAAACTTAGAGAATCCTAGAGAATCAAGTGAAAAATCACTTGAAATAATAAAATTCAGCAAAATTGCAGGATGTAAAACAAACCCACATAAAACACTGACATTTCTATGTAATACTAACAAAGCCCAACAGCAAGAGATAGAAAGAGAAATTCCATTTAAAGTTACTGTAGACATTATAAAATATTTGCCAAGAAAGATTCAGGAATTATATGAACAGAATTATAAAGTTAGATCTAAATAATTGGAAAAATATCTGTTGCTCATGGTTAGGCCAAACTAATAAAATAAAAATGGCAATTCTACCTAAATTAATTTACCTATTCAGTGCCATAGCAGTCAAACTACCAAAAATTATTTTACTGAGCTAGAAAAAATAATAGCAAAATTCATCTGGAAGAACAAAAAGTCCGGAATATCAAGGTAATTAATGAAAAGAAAAGCAAGGGAAGGTGGCTTATCTGTACCAGATCTAAAATTGTATTGTAAAGCAGCAATCATAAAAACTACTTGGTACTGGCTAAGAAACAGAGTGGTGGATCAGTGGAATAGGTTAGGTACACAAGACACAATAGTCAATGACTATAGTAATCCACTGTTTTATAAGCCTCAAAACTCCAGCTTCTGGGATAAGAACTCACTGTTTAACAAAATCTGCTAGGAAAACTAGAAAACAGTATGACAGAAATGAGGCATAGGCCAACATCATACACTGTCTACCAAGATAAAGTCAAAACGGATACATAGTTTAGATATAAAGGCAGATACTATACACAAAACTGGAGAGCAAGGAATAGTTTACCTGTCTGATTTATGGAGAAGGGAAGAATTTATGATGAAATATGAGATAGAGAATGTTATGAAATGCAAAATGTATAATTTTTATTACATTAAATTGAAAAAGTTTTGCACAAACAAATCCAATGCAACCAAGATTAAAAAGGAAGCAGAAAGCTGGAAACAATTTTTATAGCCAGTATCTCTGATAAAGGACTCTTTTCTAAAATATACTGAGGACTGAGTCAAATTTATAAGAATACAAGTCATTCCCCAATTGATAAATGGTCAAAGGATATAAACAGGCAGTTTTCAGAGAAAGAAATTAAAGCTATCTATAGTCATATGAAAAGATGCTGTAAATCACTAGTGATTAGAGAAAAGCAAATCAAAACAACTCTGAGGTACCACCTCACACCTATTAGGTTGGCTAACATGACAAAACAAGAAAATCATAAACGTTGGAGAAGGTGTGGGAAAATTGGAACACTAATGCATTGTTGGTGGAGTTGTGAACTGATCCAGTCATTCTGGAGAGCAATTTGGAACTATGCCCAAGGGGCTATAAAATTGTGCATACCCTTTGACACAGCAATACCATTTCTAGTTCTGTATCCCATAGAGATCATAAAAAGGGAAATGGACCTACATGTACAAAAATATTTGTAGCAGCTCTTTTTGTGGTGGCCAAGAATTGGAAATCAAGAGGATGCCCATCAATTGGGGAATGGCTGAACAAGTTTGTGGCATATGAATATAATGGAATACTATTGTGCTGTAAGAAATGATGAACAAGCAGACTTCAGAAAAACCTTGAAAGAATTACATGAATTGATGCTAAATGAAGTGAGCAGAACCAGGAGAACCTTGTGCACAGCAACAGCAAAATTATGTGATGACTAACTTTGATAGACTTAGCTCTTCTCAGCAATGTAACTCCAAAAGACTCAATGGAAAATGCTATCCATATCCAGAAAAAGAACTATAGACTCTGAATGCAGACTGAGGCATATTATTTGTTCTCTTTTGTTCTTTATCATGGTTCCTCCTATTGGTTCTAATTCTTCTTTATAACATGACTAATGTGAAAATTTAAAAAAGAAAAGCTAAATGGGATATGTTTCTGGACCATATTCCTAAGAAAGGTAGGCATGTAAGCCAAGGTGGAGGGAATGACCTTACTCTATTCACATAGCTTTAATTTTTGCTCACTCTCATTTATGTGATGACTTGGAGAATTTTGGGATATTGGTGAGCTTTGTAGTGCCGGATTCCACTTTACATATGTGGTTTCTTTTTCTTAATTTTTTGGTACGTTCCTTAAAATGAATTTTGGAGGTATATTATCCCTAACCAGAAATTTAAACTGCTATTATGAGGAATTTTCTAAACTTAAATTAGATAATTCTCTGGTACAATGACCTTCAAGTTACTTTCAGATATAAGCTGTCAAAAGAATAGATTTAATCTTAGCCTGGGACACTCTGGTTAGAATTTTTTGGTTACCTGGTCAGAATCTATGGGTCAGAATCTGTACAGAGCTGAAGTTCAGTAGAAACTATAAACTTAGCAATCAGAAATACAAAGTAATGCCAAGTAGAGATTGGAAATGCAATTCTTAATGCAAAGATATGTAGTACTCAGCACAGACGATGTACCTAGAGGACAGCAAAGACTCTGTCCAATAGAGAGTAGCAGGAAGCAGACAATATCATCATCAGAGGACTTTGAACTGTTCTTTAGTATTGTGCATATGGCCTTTCTATGTTCATATATATTCTGGGACCCCATGGGATATGGATATGTGCATCCTTTCTTGGTCACACATATTCTTTGTGTTTGCTCTTCTCCACTGGTGATGTGGTAACCTCTAAGGGAGTGTCATGTTTATAGTGGGATATTTTCTTTTCTTTTCTTTGTTGTCTTTGTCTTCTTATTGATTTCCTCTATACAGCCAATAAAAGTAATTACATCAGTAGGGTCTCACAATTTTTTTTAGTGGATGATGACACATAACATACTAATGTATGGGGTAATTTTTCTGGAGGCCAAATATGTGGGTGCACTCCAGGTGGAATATATGCAACAAACTTGTCTGTATTTTACTATTTGACAAGTAATTACTTCTTTCTGGATACAAGTTTATATAACTATTTTGTCTCTCTCTTTATACACCAATACCACAGTTACCAGCTGCTTGATTTTAAAGGTAATTTGTATTTTTTGATTTATCATGACTCTGAAGAATCAGATTAAAATTCTACAGAGAGACTTCATAAAGTAACTTCATTTTCTTTTTTAGAATCAAAGTGATGATAATTTTAAAATGATGATTGGGGATGTTTTCTGGATCATTAGAATTCTGGTCTATATCTTCATAATCATGTTTAAATCAAAACGCTGTGATCAAAGTTATGTGACAAATGCACATTATATCTGAGGCAATGTTAAATAAATTGAAAAATTGTGAAGGTCCTCATACTTCACATTATTCTGACATTTGTTCATAATACCACAGTCTCTTAATCATTTATCTGCATTCTCATTTGCTTGATCCTACAATGCTCGATAAAATAATTGAGAATGAACTAATAAATCAAACATTCATATTGTTATTCTTTTCTATCAGTGAAATTAAAAGACAAAGGGAAGTTGCAGCCAAATAGAACTAATATAGATTTCCCTTAGAGAGACAAAGAAGGAGCTGTAGTTAGTTTCATTAGAGGCAACAATACATCCTATAGGAAATTCATTTTTTCAGTGCTCATCATGAAGACAAGCAAAAGACTATCTGTATTTCGTTTATTCATCAGTATCTATTGTGGAAGCTGTAGAGTTAGATAAATTCTATGAAGAACTTAACAAGACCCTGAGACATATTCTTTGATACTCAGTGACTTCAGTGCAAACATGTGCATGAAGGTGGGTGGCATAGCTCAATTTCAAGAAATAAGACTAATGGCAGATCAACAGCTCAGAAGCCTATAACGGATACTTTCTTCCAGAAGAAATTTCATGAAGTGTTTGTTGTAGTGAACACTAAATAACATCACAGAAAATGACACTATAGGAAGAACTGAAAGAAAAAGAATTAAGTATTTTTATATAGTCAGATCATTGACAAGTTAGAGCAATAATCAGGGTCAACCATTTCCTAAAAAGCTAAAAAAATGCAAAGAAGTCACCTCAGGAAGGACAAAGGAAACAAGAAACCACTTTGCTCAGCAGTCTATCTTTCCAAGTAGAAAGAAATGGTAGACAAGGACATCAGCTTAGAATAACAATTCATTTGTAAAACAGAGAAAGACAAGGGAAGATTAAGAGCAGTAGCATCTCATAAAATAGTGAAGAACAGCAAAAGTGAACACAGGTCTATAAAAATACAGGTCTGAGGCCAAATTGACTCAAATTATTCTGAGAATATTCAAAACTGAAATTGGCAGGAGGATGAACAAATGGAAAATAAATCCAGTTTTCTGTTTCTGTAATCTATTTTTTGTCTGAAATGAAAATGGAACCCATCATATTTGACCTTATCACCTTTAGTGTTCTTTATGAGGAAGATGAAGTGAAACTTAAGAAGATGAAATCAGGAGAAGGTGCTGGCCTAGACCAAGAACACAATGGAAAAAATCATTCTGGGACAAAATTATCTTGAAAACACTGAGAGATTGCCTTATCAGTATAGTTGGAAGGGAATATATCAAAAGATGAGGAAAATATTCCCAGACAGTGATATGCAGTTTGATGGCCATTATACTGAGTTAGTATATCTAACAGGGACCTTGGGGTCACATGCCAGCAAAACTCTTTGGCAGAACCAGATTAAAATGTAGTTGGAAAATGTTTAACAAAATAATAAGATATAGTATAACATAGACAATGTTAATTTGGGGTTTTCTGAGCCAATATGTGCATCCCACAGAGATCCATATTTATTTAATTCTGACAGCACTGAGATAAGGGCTATCACTGAGCAAATATATGATTGGAAAATGTAGTGTAGAGATAATCATGTAGTGAATGTGAGAGAAAATAGATAGCCCAACTTCTGCGTTAGCACCCTTTAAAGAAAAAAAAACTGAAGGAAATCGTCTAGCACATTGGGAGAATCCTCTGTGGAGGAAGACGGGAAGAACATGGACAAAAATCACAAAGGATGAGAAGGGGTGGATAGTTTGTAGTTTGTACTGGTGAAGGGAATATTCACACCCAGAAAGATCAGAGATCCACTGAAATATTGCTTTATGAATTATTATGTCACAGATCCAAAAATTATTAATATTGTATAATAAGAACTAACATATACATACTTATATATGTATGTTTCAATAAAAACCTAAGTTTGGACAGCATTGATATAGAATTTTATGTCAATATGATGAAAATTCTCTAATACCTTTATAATTAATTATGTAATACCCATGCTATCTTGCTAAAGACTGCTAGCCGCAACTAGTGGTACAGTGGATAAAATGCCTTACTTTTCCTAAATTTAAAATAGAGGTAATAATAGCAACAACCCCAAATGAGATAATATTTGTAAAAAGAAATATAGTATTTGGCACATGGTGAGTATTATTTAAATGCTTATTCCCTTCCCTTCTCCTAAGTATATTATGTTGCTAATGTGTTTTACAAGCTTTCATTATTTTATCCTCATTATATATCTGGTATGATTCTCATCAGAACTGGTTTTCTTAAAAAATAACTTGGGATATTTTAGAATTATAACATATTTATTAAAAGGGCATAGTAAGAAAAATTGGTAAAAAAAAATCCTCCCAAAATCTGTGACTCATTCTCCCACAAGTGCACACAGAATCCAGGAGAAAGTGGGCTCAATCTTAGAGAGAGCACATGCAGAAAAAGAGTAACTTATAGATACTAATTGCCTAGAAGTCCATTTCTCCTCTTCCTGGGGTGCTCAAGAATTTCCAACTCAGGGGTGGTATAACTTCTTTGTATTGTTTATTGTGAAGCCATGTATTTGCATTCCTATATCACTTCTACTTGCTACTATCTTGAGGGGGCTAATGAGAAGTAAAAAATCCTCTAGACCCTTTGAAACTAACAAACTTTTCCAGCCAAAACAGGGATAGAGTTAGAGATCAAGTCTGAAGCTAAAATGTTCTCCTTGTCCTTCAAATGACTCCTCAGGATATTTAGCTTAAATGTTTTACCCTCATGTAATTCTCACTAAAAGCTCTATTTCTTGATTTTGCAGTGGTCTACTATTTCACAGAAGACCCACAAGATGTGACTATATTTTCCCAGCCAATCTGAAAACTTTTTCTCTACATTACTCCAGTTCACACAATGGCTTATCAGAGATATGTTAATTAACCAAAGAATTTTCTTAGTTTGTTTCAATGCCTTTCATTTGCTTCAATTGACAAGTATTTACATCTTGTTAAGGTACTAAGGTATAGTATTTTATTACTTACTTTTAGATGGGGTGGGTTAATTTTATTGACTTAATCAATTGACTCTACTCTTACACATTTTTGTTAGTTGTCTATATGTATTGGGATACCAAACTCTTATCTACCTGGACATAGTGTGTTATCCTTGAGATAAGTTGCTGAAATCTCTTTGCTAATATTTTATTTAAAGAATTTGCATCTATATTCATTAGGGAAATTGGTCTATAATTTTCTTTCTCTGTTTTGGCTCTTCCCAGTTTAGGTATCAATACCATATTTGTATCATAAAAAGAATTTGGTAGGACTCCTTCTTCACCCATTTTCCCCATATAGTTTATATAGTATTGGAATTAATTGTTCTTTAAATGTTTGATAGAATTCACTTGTAAATCCATCTGGCCCTAAAGATTTTTTCTTAGGGAGTTCATTTATGGCTTGTTCAATTCTTTTCCTGAAATGGGGTTATTTAAATATTTTATTTCCTCTTCTGTTAATTGGGGCAATTAATTTATATTTTTGTAAATATTCATCCATTTCACTAAGATTGTCGAATTTATTGGCATACAGTTGGGGCAAATAGCTCCTAGTTATTGTTTTGATTTCCTCTTCATTAGTGGTGAATTCACCCTTTTCATTTTTGATACTGGTAATTTGGCTTCTTTCTTTTTTAAAATCAAATTAAGCAAAGGTTTATCTATTTTACTGGTTTTTCATAAAACCAGCTCTTAGTTTTCTTTATCAGTTCAATAGTGTTCTTAATTTCAATTTCATTAGTTTCTCCTTTGGTTTTTAGTACTTCTAATTTGGCATTTAATTAGGGATTTTTAATTTGTTGCTTTTCTAGTGTTTTTAGTCGCATGCCCAATTCATTGATCTCTTCTCTTTTATTCATGTAAGCATTTAGAGGTATAAAACTTCCCCTAAGAACCACATTTGCTGCATCATATAAGTTTTAGTATGTTGTCTCATTGTTGTCATTCTCTTGGATGAAGTTATTGATTGTTTCTATGATTTGTTGCTTGACCTATTCATTCTTTAGGATTAGGTTATTTAGTTTTCAATTAATTTTTAGTCTATCTTTCCATGGCCATTTATTATATGTAATTTTTATTGCATCATGATCTGAAAAGAATGCATTTAATATTTCTGCCTTTCTGCATTGGACTATGAGGGCTTTTTGTCCTAATACATGGTCAATTTTTGTGTAGGTGCTGTGTACCACTGAGAAAAAGGCATATTCAATTGCATTTTTAAAGGACTTGTTCAATTTTTCTTCTACCTCTCTTATTTGACTTTTAAAATCCTTCTTGAGCTCTTCCAAGAAAACTTTTTGGGCTTGAGACCAGTTCATAGTCCCCTTTGAGGTTTCAGATGTCTGTATATTGACAATATCGTCTTCTCCTGAATTTGTGCTTTGATCTTCCCTGTCATGAAGATACTTCTCTATTGTTACTGTTTTTCTTTGTTGATTTTTGCTCATGTTGTTTGCCTTTTTTCTGCCTTTTAAAGTTGATCTCTGCTTCTGGGGCACAGGGGACACTGTCCCAGGCTTCTCGTGCTTGGGACTAGGGGCCGGGTTACTGGTTTTGTTTGCTGCGGCCTCAGGTTCTGGCAGCTAGAGGCTGGTAGCTTACCTGATGCTGAGCTGGAACTGGTGGTGGTGGTTGGTGTGTACCTGGTGTTGTTGCTTGCCTGCTCCACTACCCTGGTGCTCAGGATCTCCTGCTGATTTGCTGAGGTGGACCTTGCAGGTGACTTGCTTGGATGCCTCCCATCCTGTACTGGTCTCCTTCAGTCATAGCAAGAGGGATCTTTCCCTTAATCCTCCTTCCCTCCCGAACTAAAAGACTGCTACACCTTGTCATTCTGCTGGCTCTACTATTTCAGGATTTTTCCTGGGGCAATATTCTCTGGGTTTTTCAAGGTCAGTAAGGGAAGGTGAGAGCAACTTACTGCTTACTCCTTCATCTTGGCTCCTGGAAGTTGAAATAGGTGACTTTCACACATTCTGTCTCTGTGGGTTCATAGTTGCAGGAGCAGCCACTGCAACTTCTGATGCTACTGCTGCCTCTGCTGCCAATTTAGTCATTTCCAAGGCCTGCTCCTGGTTTGCCAGGTTCGAGGCTATATTGGCCTGCCCTGTGCTGGACTGTGCTTCCCCTCACCCAATTCCAAGAGACCCCTCCTGCTGACCTTCTAAGTTATCTCTGGCGTCTGTGGGCTGAGAAGTCTGGAAGCAACCACTGCTGCCAGTCTAGTAGATTGATTCTTAAAAGTTTTATGTATCTTGTAGTTATCTTGAATGAGATTTTTTAAATTTCCTCTTAGATTTGGTTGTTATTAAATAGATATCCTGTTGATTTTGGGGGATTGATTTTACAACTTGCAATGTTGCAGAAGCAATTTTCCCAATTAGATTTTTTGATGGTTTCCCAGATTTTTCTAATTAAACCATTATGCTGTCAGTAAATAGAGATAGTTTTCTTTCATCTATTTATTTATGCCTTTAGTTTCTTTTTCTTTTCTTATGTCTATTGCTAGCATTTCTAGAACAATATCAAATAATATTCTGGAAAGTAGGAATGCTTAGTTTACTCATATTTATTGGGAAAGTGTCTAATGTCTCCTCGTTGTATATGATGTTTGCTTTTTGTCTATAGATACTTACTTTTATGACATTAAGAAAGACCCTTCTATGTGGGGTTAGTGTCCTTTGTAGGGTTTTTTTAAAGCATAAATAAATGTTGTACCTTGTCAAAAAGATTTTTTATGCATTTATTGAAATAAACATTTGATTTTGTGTGTTTCTGTTTTGATTATGTTGATTTTCTAAGGTTGAATCATATTTGCATCCCTGGTACAAAATCCAACTGTTAAAAATGATTTCTTGAATAAATTGATATAGTCTAGTTTTATGGTATGATTTTTAATATTCAAGTCACATATCTATTTTGAATTTATTTTGGAACAAGGTGTAAAATGTTGCTTAATCACTTTTAAGATAGGTACTAAATCTGAGTTTCTTATTATAGGAAACTTCCAGGTGAGGGAATTCCCTTTACTAAGGCAGATCTGTATTTCTCTGCAATTTGTACACTTAAAAGATTTATCTAGGCGTGGGGAATAGCATATTCAAAGTAACAGAGAAAAGAGATGGGATGTTACTGACTTACTGTTGAGATGTACTTCATAAAAAGTAGAGTAGGGCTTCTCAGGAATGTAGACATAATGGCAATGATTTGTGAAGAGGCCACATTCACAATGTATGTATTGACCATTAACAGCCACATTGGTTATCAAACAAGCATTTAAAAGGCCAGTTATGGATCTAGACTGAATGCTAGTCATTACCATTGGCCAAAAATATGTCTTCATAATCCTGCAGTGGGTCCTTTCCTGCTTGGCAATCCTGGTATTCATAGATCCCCAGTGATGTTTGGGTCAAAGAGAAAACAATAAAGTAACACCCATATGGTAAAAACTTTTGCAGGATGCAAGGTGGCTTTTCCACACTGATCACTATACCCCATAAGGTTGGAGAATATGATCTTCTGGAATACTTGAACCCTGCCTTACCTGAACTAATGTACTTATACTAGAATTGGTAGATAACATTTTGGTTCTGTATTCTTTGAGTCCTGACTGCTTGAGCATCATAATATATATTTTCCTTGTATTATTTCTCTCCTTCCTGGGTTACTTGTCACTTAGGGGTCAGAGGTCCCAGGGAGGGGGGGGATTCCTGGGCAGCACTGCCTACTGCTGCCATCTCTATGTTTCCACTGATGCTGACACCTCATTATTCATATATTACATGATCTAATTAATCAGGTCTCACACAGAGCACTGAGGATCAGCTTCTATGGAAGGATCTTTGCACATTATTTCATTCATTCAACAAGTTTATATTTCATTTGAATGCTTATTTAAAAATATTCTAAACTTAACAAATATCAAATAGCGAGTATTTACATATAAAAAGTAGAATAGAAAGAAATTGATCGTACGTGAAACCTCTAATCTTTCTTACATATGACTTACTTTTCCTTGTTAATGTAAAATAAATTCATCATATGACTTTCAAAACTGTCTTGATTATCTGTGTTTCCCTCTGGCTTTTGTTCTCTTCTGTGAATTTTTAGGAAATGCCCAGTGATCACTTTTCCTATTTTTTGGTAACCCTAACACTAATTATCTCCTTTCCTCCCATCTTTTACTCCCCTTCTATGAAACTGAAAAAGTAATATAAAACCATTGTAACAAATGTGTATATTTAAGCAAACCAAATTCCTCATTGGAAATAACCAAATATGTCTTATTCCACATCTTGATTCCATTACCCACTCTGTCAGGAGGTCAGCATCATGCTTCATCATCTGTCCATCTTTCCCAGAGTCTTTAACTTGGAATTTGTCCACAGGCAATTTATATACTTTGGCCGGTGGAAATTTGGAAATTTTGATGAAGTAACACAACAAATAAAAGTTAAGTCAATTCATTGCTGTTGGAGGCAATTTTTTTGGAGGTGGGAAGGCAGGGCAATTGGGGTTAAGTGACTTGCCCAAGGTCACAGTGCTAGTAAGTGTGTCAAGTGTCTGAGGCTCGATTTGAACTCAGGTCCTCCTGACTCCAGGGCTGTCCTCTACTCACTGTGCCACCCAGCTGCCCCTGGAGGCAACTTGTTTTAATCAACACTACAGGGTGTTCTTAAAGTCTGGACACATAGGCAAAAATGCATATTTAGAAATGAAATGAACAAAATTTTCAACAACATTTTATTTAATTGGAATATAACAAATAACATCTTCAATTCATTTGTGATGCAAAGGTTGATGCGCTTTGCAATATTCATGTGAATGCTATGCAATAATTCCATATTGCTGTCAATTGCCTATGTGTCCGGACTTTAGGAACACTCTGTATATTAATAAAAGAGCAAAGATATAGGAGAACATAAAGCTGCAAAGTAGCATAGTTAGAGATAATCATCTTTAATTAATGAGAGGAAATAATTATCTTTATTGCATACAAAGTAGCATGCACAAAGACTTTCGCACCCATAGATCTAGGTTTAAAGCCATCCAACCTCTTGATTTTATAGATCAGCAGTCCGGAAGAAGTTAAATGACTTGCTTAAGGATACAAAAATAGTAGGCGTCTGAGGCAGGGTTTTAAGCCAAGTCCTCTCAACACTCTTTCTCACTGTTATCTCAAGGGAACAGTAGTACCTTTTTTTTCTCTGTAGGAAGGAGTCCCAAGACAGGAGCCAGAGGAGCCCATAACCTATTTGCCTGTCTACTCCTTCCATTTCTATACTAGGAGTTAGGAAATCTTTGTGATCCTGTGTTGACAATTTTAACTGGATGAAAGGAAGTATCTTCATTCCCTTCTGTTTAGCACAGTGTATTTGTCTCTTGTATATTGTGAAGTAGAAACAGAGCTAGATTTTGAGTCAAAGAAACTAGGTTTGGTTACTACTTATGCCACTTCATATATGTGACTTTGAACATATAATTTAGCTTCTCTGGGCCTCTGTTTCCACACATTTGTAAAAGAAGATGAAGGAATTGGATTAGATGATCTCAAAAGTCCAGTACAGCTCTAAATATATGACCATATGATTATTAAGGTTACCGTGAAGTATTATATTTTAAACTGAATAATGTTATTTTCATAGATTTATGTTTACTCTTTCTCCAGCAAAATTGTCTGTTTATACAGTGGGGTTCAGTATGCCAAATGTCCAATTTTTAATTCTTAAGAAGATCTTGGAATCTATGGAATTTGGCCATAAAGTTTTAAAGAAAGGAATGCCTTTGGTGGATAAACAGGAACTGTTTATAATAGGACCAAAGGATGAAAAGACCCTAGGTTGATCCAGAGTCAAAATACTGGGTCTCCTGCCTATTTGAAAAACAAAGGAAAAGTACCATTGAACCTTATTATATCTCCATTTTGGTTATGACTGCTGTTTTTAACTATTGTGCCATTGTAAACCACAAATATGTAGATTTAACCGAAAGTTAGTGTCAAAATAATTAAAGAACATTTCTATACTTTAGGTATGGAATCAGTTTTAGATAGCTCATTCAACTACCCAAAGGTTACATAATTAAAAAAATCATGATTTTCCAGGAATCCTTTTCAACATGAAAATATAAACTTCACATATATAATAACATCTCATACCATTATAGAAACAAAGCTTGCAGTAATTGTGTTGAAGATGATGTAATTTTAACCTGAAACATATCTGACAGGTAGAATGAAACTCACAAATGACTGATAGAAAATAGTGAAAATACCTGCTTTTGCTCTTTTTTGAAATTTGTGCATAATCTCAACCATATTCATGCAAAATACTCTAAAACTTTTTTGGATAATGTAGAAATCCAATATAGAGCAAGAAAACTTGGATGACATAACTTGGATGATAAATACTAAGGATCAGCTACAGGAATGTATATTCTGTTATCCCAAAAGAATTTGGTTAAATTACTGAAATTTAAAATTGTAACTTTTTTAAAGAACAGTATTCACCATAATTTATAGTTTCTTAAGTTATAGAATCACAGAATCTTAGAGATGGAAAAAACCCAGAAAGCCACTCAACCTGTACCCAAACAAAAGTTAGCACCGCAGTTATATGATACAAGGTATTAAACAACATTTGATTGAAGACCTCTAGTAAGAGTGGACTCATTACCTCCAGAAGTAGCTATTCTACCTCTGGAAATATTCAGTTTTCAAGTGTTTCTTTATATTAAACTTAAGTCTGTCTTCTTCAAATTTTGACCCATTGTTCTTCTTCTGCCATCTGGGGCAAAGCAGAAATTTTAGGCAGCAGCCCTTCTGATACCTGAAGACAACTGATTTGTCTATCTTATGTCTCCTTTTCTCAAGTCTAGGCCAAATATTCTTGGTTCTTTCTGCCAATTTTCATATGGCATAACTCAACAATATTTAATTTGATCTCCTTTCTCTATATATTCTCTAATTTATTATTGTCCTCTCTAAATATGTGGAGACTGGAACTAAGTACACTACTCCGACTGTGGTCTAACTAGGGTATCGTAAAAGACGACTATTACTGACTTAGTCCTGGATGATTTGTTTTGCTTAGTACAATCCAATTACTTTTTATTTCTTTCATAACATGCTTTTTACTCATATTGAGCTTGCACTCTATTAAAATCCCTAGATCTTTCCCAGACATATTACTGGCTGGTAAAGCTTTTTTTTGTTGTTGTTGCTCACTCATTTCAGTTGTGTCTGACTCTTCATGACTCCATTTAGGGTTTTCTTAGTAGAAATACAGGAGCGGTTTGACATTTCCTTCTCTAGCTTATTTTACAGACGAGAAACTAAGGTAAACAAAGTTAAGTGACTTGCCCAGAGTCATACAGCAAGTAAGTGTCTGAGGCCAGATTTGAACTCAGGAAGATGAGTCTTCCCGACTTCAAGCCCAGCACTCTATCCACAGTGCCACTGAGCTGCCCTCCAAAAAGAGAATTATTGATTCAGAGAAAAGAAACAGTTGGTCTATCACTAACTGGCATTGGAGGTGGGACCTTTACCATATTCTTTCCAATTGTTTCTTACCTCCTGGTTTGAAAGGAAAGTTGTTATTGTTGTGGTTTAGTTGTATCTGACTTTTCATGACCCCATGGACCATACTGCTGTGAAGGTTTCTGTGCAAAGATACTGGAGTGATTTGCCATTTCTTTTTCCAGTAGATTGAGGAAAACAGAGGTTAAGTGACTTGTCCAGGGTAATATAGCTAGTAAGTGGTTGAGGCCAGATTTAAACTCAGGCTTTCTTGACTTTATCCACTTTTCTTGACTTTATCCACTGAGCCACCTATATGCCTTATAAAACTTTACATTTGTCCTTATTACATTTACTTTATTAGTTATGGACAAATATTTTAGTCTATTGAAATATTTTTTGGATTTTTGGATACAAAATGTTAGCTAATCCACCCTACTGCCCAGTGCCTCCAAACATTGTGTCATGTGCATATTTGAGAAACATGGTATCTACATCTCATCCAAGTGACTGATATCGAACTTAGCCCAAGATCAAACACAGGTTCCCATGGCAATGTACTAGAGACCCTTCCAAGTTAACATTGGCTCATTAATGGCTACTGTTTTGGTCCAGTTATACAAGTAGTTCCCAATTCGCCTGATCAAATTACTGTATAGCTCTTATTTCTCTGTGTTGTTCACAGCATGAAATAATTTGTCACAGGCTCTACTAAAATCTAAGTGTAATAGATCTACAACATTCTCCTGATCTAACAGTCTAATATCCCTAGTAAAAAACCAAGGTTAGTACAGCATGATCCATTCTTAATAAAGCCATGTGGATTCCTTGTGAGCACTACTTTCTTTTTCAGTTGTTCATTTATGATGCTTTTAATAATGTTTTCTGGGATTTTGCTAGATATCAAAGTCAAGTTCACTGGCCTACAGTTTGAAGTTGCTACTTTTACCTTTTAAAAAATTGAATATTTGCCTTGATCTGGTACTTCATCATTTCTCCTATTTTCCATGATCTTTTAAGTGTTATTGAGAGTGGCTCAGAATGGCAGAGCTAAGATGGCAGAATAGAAGAAGCAACCCAGCCAAGCTCTCCCAACATTCCCCTCTAAATGACTTTAAAAAACTATGTCAAAACAAACTCTAGAGAGTAAAACAGATAATAAAAGGTCAGGGTAAGAAATTTTTCCAATCTAAGACAACTTAGGAGCTCAGAAAGAAAGATCTGTCAGAAAGAGTGGAGGCTGGTTCAGAGCCCATGAAAAGAAACACTACTGGTAGCACCAGGTGGTGGCAACAGAAGCAGCAATAGCTTTAGAGGGTCTTAAGTCAGAGATGGTGAGGGGACTTGGCACCAGGCCAGAAAGAGATTACAGGGGACTCATGTTGTAGTACTGGACACAGGAGCAAATGCCATTTGGCAAATCCGTTGCCTATACCCACTTATGGGCCATAGTTAAAAGGCAGAGAGGAACACTTATAGTCAAGAGGGAACAGAGTCATTGAGATGCAATAGCATTTGCAGCTGCAAGGGAGCAGGGGCCCTGGGTAAAAACCAATACATAGAGTAGGAAAGCAACATTCACATCTCTCCCCAGATCACACCACTTTGGAAGCTTGGGATAGGCCCCCACTCATATACCCCTCCTTACAAGTGAGCAGAATTCAACTTTAACACAAAGTTCAACATTTAAAAATAGATTGGAAAAGTGAGCAAATAACAAAAAGGAACCTGACAATAAGTAGCTACTATGGTAATAGGGAAGCTCACAACATAAACACAGAAGATTAAAACAAGAAAAGAGCTATAAGCAAAGCCTCAAAGAAAAATATAAATAGGAAACAAGTCCAACAAGAATTACTGAAAGATCTAAAGAAAGAGATAAGAGTGGTAGAAGGGAAAATGGAAAAATAAATTAGAGTGATGCAATAAAATTATGAAAAGAGATTTAACAACTAACGCTGAAGAAAATAACACCTTAAAAACAGAATTGACCAAATGGCAAAACAGGTACAAAAATTCGTTCAAGAAAAGAACTTCTTGGGGCGGAGCCAAGATGGCCGCATGAAGGCAGCGTCTTACCGGAGCTCTCTCACAAGGTCTGTCAGATTCCTATAAAAAAGTGAATTTGAGCAGATTTGAGAGAGTCAGAAACCGCGAGCAGTCTGTGTGGGGCAAATTTCCGAGCCGGGAGAGTCCGAAAGGCCGGAGGCACGAACCTGTAGGCTCGGAGAGTGCTCGGTGCGGAGCTGCTCCAGACCAAGGCGGAAGCGGCTGGCCGGGAGATCCACGTGGGAGACGGGCTGGGAGAAAGCTGGGCGCCCGAAACCGGCGGAGATCCCCAGGCCTCCCAACATAGGACGGCAGTCTGTGGAAGCAACGAGAGGCAGTGCAATGCCACCCATGAAACACCGTCTCCAGAAGTTTGCAGCTCAAATGTATTAAACGCGGCTTCTTGAACTTCTGGGAGTTCTTAATGTCCAGGTAAACAGCTCTAATCCCTCCCCTCCCCACCCAGAGAATCCCTCCGGGAAAAAAAAAAGAACGCTGGAATTGAGCAGAAAGTAGTGGGGCTTCAGTGGTCAAATAGCAGAAGTTCATTAGTCCCATAGGGGCAGAGTTGGCAGGGGTCAATGCCAGGAGCCCAGACGTAACCTTGCTCCCCCAGGGGAAGTGCCAGACATCAGCTCAAACAACAAACAGCTGAGACCATTGCTGAAAAGCAAGTGCTGGAGAGCACCCACAGGGAGTGAGATGCCAGGGAGCCAGACCCCTCCCCCACACCTCAGGAAACTGAAGGTTATAATTCTAGACTCACAACCCCCAGAATAAGAAAGCTGGGACAGAAAGCCCTGAGGCCCACAGATAGAAATTCATTGTAAAGCCAGCAAAAGGCAAAGCAACATGAAGAAGAACACAAAAAAACCGAGGACAATAGATTCTTTTTATGGAGACAGGCAGGATCAAAATACAAATATGCAAGAGGAAAGTAACGATACTGTAGATACATCAGATACCTCAAAAGGTAATATGAACTGGTCTCCAGCCCAAAAAGCACTGCTAGAAGAGCTAAAGGAGGATTTTAAAAACCAAATTAGGGAGCTAAAAGAAAATATGGAAAAAATGGAGAAAAAATCCACTGATGGAATCAAGTCCCTAAAGAATAAGATTGGCGAAATGGCTATGGAGATTCAGAATCTAGAGAGAGAAAAGGACACCCTGAGAGGCAAAATCAACCAATTGGAAAAGGAGACTCAAAAGCAAAATGTAAAAACTAACTCATTAAAAATTAGACTTGAGCAAGTGGAAGCTAATGAATCTATGAGGCACCAAGAGGTAATAAAACAAAACATAAAGAATGAAAAAATAGAAAAAAATGTGAAATATCTGATTGGCAAAACAACTGACCTGGAAAATAGATCCAGGAGAGACAATTTGAGAGTTATTGGTCTACTGGAAATCCACGATGAAAAAAAGAACCTTGACAGTATCTTCGAAGAAATTATCAAAGACAACTGCCCAGAGGTCCTAGAACCAGAGGGCAAAATAGTCATTGAAAGAATTCACCGATCACCCCCTGAAAGAGATCCCAAACTGAAAACACCAAGAAATATTATAGCCAAATTTCAGAGCTATAAACTCAAGGAGAAAATACTGCAAGCAGCCAAAAAGAAACAATTCAAATATCGTGGAACTACAGTCAGGATCACTCAGGATCTCTCAGCTTCCACATTAAAAGACAGGAGAAGTTGGAATATGATATTCCGAAGGGCAAAGGAGCTGGGACTACAAACAAGGATCAACTACCCAGCAAAACTAAGCATAATTTTCCAGGCAAGGCGATGGACATTCAATGAAATAAGGGAATTCCAGACCTTCCTGATGAAAAGGCCAGAACTCAATGGAAAATTTGATCTCCAAATACAAAACTCAAGAGAGACATAAAAAGGTAACCAGGGGGAAAAACCCCACAAACCTTATTAACCAATAAGGGCAGGTTGTTTACATCTGTATGTGGGATTATATCATCTTATGTATGTTATATATATATATATATATATATATATATATATATATATATATATAAGTCATTCTTGTGAATGGTACAACTATTATGACAAATGAAAGGGATATACATAGGTTGTGAATGCCTCTATAAATTAACTGATGTAAAGATATAAAATGTAAGTAAGAGATATAAAGGGAGGGCTATGAGGGAAGCAGTAAGGAGGTAGTAGAAAAGGGTAAATTACACCAAATGAAGTGGCACAAAAACATATTATAGTAGAGGGAAAGAAGGAAGGGAGAAGAGCACTACTTGAGCTTTACTGTCATCTGATCTAGTTCAAGAAGGGAATAACATACTCTGATAAGTTTAGAAATCTAACTTGTCCTACGGGAAGTGGGAGGGTAAGGGGGAAAAAGGGAGGGGGGTGGTCAGAAGGGAGAGGAGAAGTAGCAAGTGGGTAATGGTAAGATAAGGGAGGGGAATAAAGAGGGAGGGTTAACTGAGGAAAGCGGTGGTCAAAAGCAGAACTTTGTTGAGGAGGAGAAGGGGAAAGGGAGAAATAAAAGCATAAACAGGGGGAATTAGGATGGAGAAAAAGACACAGAAGAAATCATAACCCTGAACGTGCAGGGGATGAACATTCTCACAAAACAGAAGCAGATAGCATAATGGATTAAAAACCATAATCCTACAATATGCTGTTTACAAGAAACGCATTTGAAACAGGGGGATACACATAGGGTAAAGGTAAAAGGCTGGAGTAAAATATATTGTGCCTCAGCTAAAGTAAAAAAAAGCAGGTGTAGCGATCCTAATCTCAGACAAAGCAAAAGTAAAGATAGATTTAATTAAAAGAGATAAGGAAGGACATTATATCCTGCTAAAAGGCACCTTAAACAATGAAGAAATATCATTGCTCAACATATATGCACCAAGTGGTAAGGCATACAAATTCTTAGAGGAGCGGTTAAGGGAGTTACAGGAAGAAATAGACAGCAAAACTATAATATTGGGAGACCTCAACCTCCCCCTTTCTGAACTGGATAAATCTAACCTCGAAATAAATAAGAAAAAAGTTAAGGAGGTAAACAGAATTTTAGAAAAGGCACATATGATAGACCTCTGGAGAAAACTGAATGGGGATAAAAAGGAATATACTTTCTTCTCAAAAGTACATGGCACATACTCAAAAATTGACCATGTACTAGGGCATAAAAACCTCACAATCCAGTATAGAAAAGCAGAATTAGTCAAAGCATCCTTTTCAGATCATGATGCAATAAGAATCATTTTCAATAAAGTACCATGGAAAAATAAGTGAAAAACTAATTGGAAACTAAATAATTTAATTCTAAAGAATGAGTAGGCCAAAGAACAAATCGGAGAAACAATAATTTCATTCAAGAGAATGGCAATAATGAAACAACATACCAAAACTTATGGGATGCAGCAAAAGCAGTTCTTAGGGGAAGTTTTATATCTCTAAATGCCTACATGAATAAAATAGGGAAAGAGGAGATCAATGATCTGGGCATACAGCTGAAAAAGCTAGAAAAAGAGCAAATTGAAAACCCCCAATTAAATACCAAATTAGAAATACTGAAAATCAAAGGAGAGATTAATAAAACTGAAACCAAGAAAACTATTGAATTAATAAATAAAACAAAGAGCTGGTTTTATGAAAAAACCAATAAAATTGATAAACCTTTGGCCAATTTGATTTAAAAAAAGAAAGAAGAAAATCAAATTACCAGTATCAAAAATGAAAAGGGTGAGGTCACCTCTAATGAAGAGGAAATCAAAACAATAATTAGGAATTATTTTGCCCAACTGTATGCCCATAAATTTGACAACCTTAGAGATATGGATGAATATCTACAAAAAACATAAACTGCCCAGGCTAACACAGAAGGAAGTGAAATTTCTTAATGACCCCATATCAGAAAAAGAAATTGAGCATGCCATCAATGAACTCCCTAGGAAAAAATCTCCAGGGCCAGATGGTTTTACATGTGAATTCTATCAAACTTTTAAAGAACAACTAATTCCAATACTTTGTAGACTATTTGGGAAAATAGGTGAAGAAGGAGTTCTACCAAATTCTTTTTATGACACAAATATGGTACTAATACCCAAACCAGGTAGAGTTAGAACAGAGAAAGAAAATTATAGACCAATTTCTCTAATGAATATTGATGCAAAAATTTTAAATAAAATATTAGCAAAAAGATTGCAGCAACTCATTACGAGAATAATACACTATGACCAGGTAGGATTTATTCCAGGAATGCAAGGCTGGTTCAATATTAGGAAAACTATTAGCATAATTGACCATATCAACAACAAAACCAGCAGAAACCATATGATCATCTCAATAGATGCAGAAAAAGCCTTTGATAAAGTACAACACCCATTCCTATTAAAAACACTAGAAAGCATAGGAATAAGTGGAACCTTCCTCAAAATTATAAATAGCATCTACCTAAAACCATCGACAAGCATTATTTGTAATGGGGATAAACTAGATGCATTCCCAATAAGATCAGGGGTGAAACAAGGATGTCCATTATCACCCCTATTATTCAATTTGGTGCTAGAAACATTAGCTGTAGCAATAAGGGAAGAAAAAGAAATTGAAGGAATTAGAATAGGAAAAGAAGAAACTAAATTATCGCTTTTTGCAGATGATATGATGATTTATCTAGAGAATCCTAGAGAATCAAGTAAAACACTACTTGAAATAATAAACAACTTTAGCAAAGTTGCAGGATATAAAATAAACCCACATAAATCCTCAGCATTCCTATACATTACTGACAAAGCCCAACAGCAAGAGATAGAAAGAGAAATTCCATTCAAAGTTACTGAAGGCACTACAAAATATTCGGGAGTCTATTTGCCAAGACAAACCCAGGGCCTATATGAACATAACTATGAAACACTTTTCACGCCAATAAAATCAGATGTAAATAAATGGAAAAATATCAGTTGCTCATGGTTAGGCTGAGCTAATATAATAAAAATGACAATTTTACCTAAATTAATCTATCTATTCAGTGCCATACCAATCGAACTACCAAATTTTTTTTATACTGAGCTGGACAAAATAATAGCAAAATTCATTTGGAAAAACAAGAGGTCTAGAGTATCTAGGATATTAATGAAAAAACACGCTAGAGAAGGTGGCTTAGCCACACCAGATATTAAACTGTACTACACAGCAGCAGTCATCAAAACTGCCTGGTACTGGTTAAGAAACAGGGGTGTGGATCAGTGGAATAGGATAGGTGCACAAGTAGGAGAAATCAACAAGTTTAGCAATCTACTCTTTGATAAACCCAAAGAGGCCAGCTTCTGGGCTAATAATTCGCTATTTCACAAAAACTGTTGGGAAAATTGGAAAATGGTAGGGCAGAAACTGGGCATAGACCAATATCTTACACGATATACCAAAATAAAGTCAAAATGGGTTCATGATTTAGGAGTAAAAGTTGATACTATAAGTAATTAGGGAAAGCAAGGAATAGTTTACTTATCATATTTATGGAAAAGTAAAGAATTCATGACCCAACAAGAGAGAGAGAGCATTACAAAATGCAAAATGGATAATTTTGATTATGTCAAATTGAAATGTTTTTGTACAAAAAAAGCCAATGCAACAAGAATTAGGAGGGAAGCAGAAAATTGGGAGAAAATCTTTGCAACTAGTATCTCTGATAAAGGCCTCATATCTAAAATATACAGGGAACTGAGCCAAATATATAGGAATACAAGCCATTCCCCAATTGAGAAATGGTCAAAGGATATGAACAGGCAGTTTTCAGAGGAAGAAATTAAAGCTATCTATAGGCATATGAAAAAATGCTCTGGATCACTACTGCTTAGAGAAATGCAAATCAAAACAACTCTTAGATACCACATCTCTCCTGTCAGATTGGCTAAAATAACAAAACAGGAAAATGATAAATGCTGGAAAGGATGTGGGGAAATTGGAACATTGTTGCATTGCTGGTGGAGTTGTGAGCTGATCCAGCCATTTTGGAGAGCAGTTTGGAACTATGCCCAAAGAGCTATAGATATGTTCATACCCTTTGACCCAGCAATACCACTTCTAGGGTTGTATCCCAAAGAAATCACACAAGCGGGAAAAGGACCCATATGTACAAGGATATTTATAGCAGCTCTTTTTGTGGTAGCCAAGAATTGGAAATCAAAGGGATGCCCATCAATTGGAGAATGGCTGAACAAGCTGTGGTATATGAAGGTGATGGAATACTATTGTGCCATAAGAAATGGGGATGATGCAGACTTCCTAACAACCTGGAAAAACCTACACGACATAATGCTGAGTGAGTGGAGCAGAGCCAGGATAACGTTGTGCACAGCCACAGATATATGGATTCCGTGAGGACCAACCCTGACATACTGCGCTCTTCTCAGCAACCTAAGGGGCAAGGACAACTCCAGGGGAGTCACGATGGAGAATGCTATCTTCATCCAGAGAAAGAACTGTGAAGTTTGAATACAGATCGAGGCGCACTACATGCTTGCCTTTTTTGCTTCTCTTTTGTTTTTGTTTTTGGGTTGTTTTTTTTTTTTTTGGTTCTGTTTCTTCTTTCTCATGATTCATTCCAGTGGTCAAAATTCTTCTCCACAACTTGACTAGTGCATAAATTAATTCAATGCGAAGTTATACATGACAGTTATATGAGATTCCATGCCATCTTGGGGAGGGAGGGGAGAAAATCTGGATCTCAAAACTATGTAGAACCATGTGTAGTAAACTAAAAATAAATAAATAAATGAAAAAAAAAGAAAAGAACTTCTTAAAAACCATAACTGGCACATTTTTTTCATCTTTCCCAATTTTCAGGATGTGAGGTAAAAACTTTAGGGTTATTTCCACTTATATTTCTCTTTTGTGGTTGGGAACATTCTTTCATGTGGTTGTGAGTACTTTGCAATATTTTTTTGAGAGCAGTTCATGATTTTTGGCCACTTATCTATTAGGGGAATGGCTATTATTTGTGTGTGTGTGTGTGTGTCTGTGTGTGTGTCTGTGTGTGTGTATGTGTGTCTGTGTCTGTGTGTATGTTGTTTATATATCTTGGATACCAAACCATTATCAGAGAAATCTGATTCAAAGATTTTCCCCCTATTTAAACATTTCTTTTTTATCTTAGGTATGTTAATTCTATCCATGCATTCCAAAATTTCCTGTAATCAAGTTATCTGTTTTATCTTTTCTAATTACCTCTGCCTCTTGTTTGGTTAAGTATACATTTCCTTCCTGTAGCTATGAGAAATATATGATCTCTTCCTCTCCTATTTTTCAGTATGATCATTAATATTATGATTGCATATGCATTCAGAATATATTTTAGAATATGGTTTAAGGTGTTTGTCTAAGCCTAATTTCTGTCACTCTACTTTCCAGTTTTTCCAGCAGTTTTTATCAAATAAGAATTTTTCCCCTAGGTAATTTGCTTTCCACTTTATCAAGCACTGGATAATTCCCATCATTTCTGATTTTCCCTTATCTAATATTTTTGATTATCTGTCTTTTTTAAAACCAATATCAGATGGCTTTGATGAGTGCTGCTTTATAATATAATTTGATGTCTGGAAGTGCCATTTCCTTTTTTGTCTGTAATTCTTTTTTTTTTTTTTTTTACCATTTCTCTTGATATTCTAGATTTTTTCCCAAATAAATTTTTATTTTTTATCAAGTTCTGTAAAATATTCCCTTGACAATTTGATTGGCACAATATTTAAAATTAATATCATTCCTGATTCTGTAGGATTTTCCACGTATATCACCATATCACCAGCAAATAGAGATAGTTTTATCTCCTCTTTACCTACCTTTATTCTTTTAATTTCTTTTTCTAGACTTATTTCTGTTGATAGTATTTCCAAAAATATATTTTATTACAGTGGGAAGACTGATCACGTTCTCCATACTCTCTAGGTTTTCAATGTCTTTCCTAAAATGTGAAACCCAGAACAGAACACAATGATCTAGATGTGGTCTAAATAAGTTATCTCCTCCCCATCTTAGATACTATGCTTCTCTCAATGTAGGCTAAGATCTCATTATGCTTTTGTGGGAGTTATACGACAATATTAACTCATATTGACCTTTCAGTACACTAAAATCGAGGTCCTTTTTCAGAAAATTGCTATCCATGTTCTTCTTATCTTGTATTTTTCAAGTTAATTTTCAAACTTTGAATATAAGATTTAATGTTTGTTCCTATTAAATTTCATTTTATTAGATTTAATCCAAGCTATTAGCCCATCAAATTTTTTTGGATAATAATTCAGTCCTCCATTATATTAGCTCTTCCTCTCAGTTTTATATCATCTGCAAATAAGCATGTCATCTATGCCTTCAAGAAAGTAATTGATAAAATGCTTAAAATCACTGAACCAACCATAAATTACTGGGGAACCTCCTGATGGCTTCTTCCAAAACTGACATCTGACCAATTAGATAAGGGATTCTTTTAAAAATTTTTATATTTATTTTCAGCTCCAAATTCTCTTCTTCCTTCTAACCTCTCCTACATTCATTGAGAAGGCAAGAAACAATATACACACTATACATAAAATTATGCAAAACATATTTCCCCATTAGCCGTGCTCCCTGCCAAAAAGAAAGAAAAAGGAGGAAAATTGCTTCAATCTGAACTCTGAATTTATCAGTTTACCATTTGGAGGTGGATAGCATTTTATATCATGTGGTGGATCATTGTATTGATCAGAGTTACTAAGTCTTTCACAGATGTTTATTTTTATAATACTTCTGTTGTTCTCTTGGTTTTGCTCTCTTCATTTTGCATCAGTTCAAATAAGTTTTTCCAGGTTTTTCTGAAACTATCCCCTTCATAATTTCTTATAGTACAATAGTATTCCAACACATTCATATACCACAAGTTGTTCAGCCTTTCCCTAAATGATAGGTATCCATCAGTTTCAGATTCTTTGCCAAAACAAAAAGAGCTGCTATAAATATTTTTCATGTATATGGGTTCTTCCCCCCTTTTAAAAACTCTTTGGTGGAATAAATCCAGTATCAATATTGCTTGATCAAAGGGTATGCACATATAGCCATTTGGGCATAGTTTCAAACTGTTCTCCGGAGTGGTTGGATTAGTTCATGACTCTACTAATAATACATTGGTGTGCCTATTTTCCCAAATCCCTTCCAGCATTTTAGATGAGGGATTCTTAACCATTTTTATGTATTATGGACCATTTTGGCAGCCTGACTGAGCTTATTGACCCCTACTCAGAATAATGGCTTGTTGCCTACATTCATTAATAAGGAAACGGTAAATTTCAGTTAGTGGTTACAGAAAATTTTAATGATTTTTCCATTCAGATTTAAGAACCACTTGAAATTTATCTGTAGAATGTCTGTGAGTTTATAGACCACAGGTTAAGAATGCTTGAGTTATAAATTTCAACCAGTTCAAGATTCGCCTAACTTTACTGTTTTATATAGACTGTATCTGCCCAGCTTACCTATAAGAACAGCAAAGTAGACTTTGTCAGATGCATTACTAAAATTTAGGCACACTATGACAATAATATGCATTCCCAGCTGAACTAATCTAATAATCCTTCCAGGAAAAGAATAACATGCATGTCTTGCAGAGCATGCAATCCTATGATAGCACTGGAGATAGAAAAGAAGGAACAAATTAAATAGGCCTCTCAAGGGGAGAAAATGGACAGGACATGATGACTGATTGGATAGAATAGAAAAGAATTTGTCAAAGATAACCCTGAGGTTTTGAGCTGATGCAAGTGAAAAAAATGGTGGTGCCTTTGAAAGAAATGAAATTCGCAAAGGGAACTGTTTTGGGAAACATGATGCAGCTGTGGATATATGGAATTTGAAGTAATGGTAAAATATTAAGATGTTCATCAGGTATTTGGAATTAAAGCTTGGACTGTAGTTGAAAGGTCAGGATTGGAGATAGAAGTTTGAGAATCATGCATGTAGTAGTAATAGTTGAAGCCAAGAAGATGAATGAATTCCCTGAGGAAATGTGTATAGAGAAATTTAAAAAGAAAGCATTGCTCGAAAATGTAAACTATTAAACATTGCAAAATCAGTAGTGAACTTACTTGACTGGTATTTCAATTGTTTTGTGAAGGAATCATTTTGATAATGGCAGAGTTTAGGCAATAGTTTTTCATGTGAAAGGCTGAAAAAAAGATAAGCAACTGCATCCAATCTACATCACCACAGTTCTACTAACACACATCTATTTTGAAGAGGCAGGATTTTGATGCAACAGTGGAATAGTTCAATGTGTTTTATATACTTCCATTGGCATTAGTTACACTGAGGTCAGTGTAATTGTAAATAAGATGAACTCATTACAATGGGCTTATCTTACAATTCACAACATAGATTCAAGATCATTACTCATTCATTTGACCCAGAATCCCATTTTGAAAGCTCAATGATGATACTTAGAAATAATGATGATAAGGAGACATTAAAATATTTATCACTTTATATAGATGAATTACTCCAAGAAGATCAATACATTGACCTTAATACTGCAATTTTTAAATGACTTCAATTTTTAGTTATATATCAGATTCTTAACATTTTAAAGCCAAACACAACTGGGAAAAAATCTTGCTTTTACATAATTTATTTTAGCTTATTTTGTTCATTGAAATATATCAACTTGCTCCCTTTATTTCAGCATACTTTAGAAGGACTATTCATTATTGTTTATTTAAAACATTTGAAATATGAGATATTTCATTTGCTATTCACACCTCAAACGTGTCTAATTTGATTTAAAAAGATTTGAAATTTCTTCATAAGTTTTACTTTTATACAAAGAATTCAAATGTATATTAGAAAAATCTTTTGTTTAATAGAATTTATTCCCAAGGAATTGAGTAACATGTAGATAATAATCACTTTTGTTACAGTAACAAACTGTATGTAATTCTGTCTTCATTTGTAAAATAAGAAGGTTGAACTAGTTGATTTCCTAAACTACCTCCCAGCTCTAAAATGATTTAATTTTAGTTTCTACACATCAAATTTAATATGGTATTTCAATTAACAACTTTTTAAATAACGTTATACTTAGGATAGTAGGGGAAATATCAAGAATTATACTAATGTAAATTTCACCAGTTGTATGCAATTTCTTGGCATAATATCTTGTACTAGTGAATTCTGCTTGTCTAGCCTTGATTTAATTGTACTCTGTGCATAAGCAGTGACCTCACTTAGGTCATGAATCTCTGAATCAATAGAGCAAAAAGTACCACATTTGACCTTGCCATTAATGGCAAAAATCTTAGAAGTGCTGGATTATATTCCTTAATGAAACATGCTAATTTCTTTCTGAGGTAACTCAGCTTATCTTCATCTTTAAAACAAAATGAATAATAGATTATACATAAACCAAGTATTTTGAGTCATTTTAGGCTTAAATAACCTAAAGATTGAATTGAATATAATTTATGTGACTCAATTTCGCTGAAATAAAGGGTGGATTTATGATGCAGATTTAACTACATTCTCTCAAAGTTACAGATTGTGCCTGTAGAGTTTTATAGTTTTGTTTTCAAGGATGTAGAGTTAATAAGAATTGCATCAGTAATAGAAAACATTACGAGCTTGAAGAATCTCAAATTACTGTTATGACTCTGTGCTCTGCTACCTAGCAATAATCAGATGTTACAGCCTTTATTCAGGTAAAGATCACACTGAAGGAAGGCATGCACAATATTAGCTACTAGAAACCACATGAATCAACAGTATGATATACCAGCCAAAAAGACAACTGTAGTCTTAGGCTGCATTAATAGAAATCCAATGTCTGGAATAAAGGTCTAATTTGTGCTGGCCAGACAACATATGGAAATTTGAGTGCCCAATTTCAATAATTGAGGCGGCAGCATTTATTAAATGACTACCATGCACCAGAAACTGTGCTAAGCCACTGAGGATACAAAGCAAGGAGGTAGGGGGAACATATTTTTTTCAAGGGATTCATAGTCTAATGGGGGATATAACATGCAAACTACTATGTACATATAAGACATATACAGGATTGGAGGTAATCATTAGTGGTAGGTGTAAGACACTGAAAAGGTAGAAAGGGGCCAGGTTGTGAAGGGCTTTCAAAACCAGAGGATTTAATACATACATACATATGTATATATGTATATACGTATATATATATATATATATATATATATATATATATATGTATATGTATATATGTATATCCTAGAGGTAATAGGGAGCCACTGGAGTTTATTGAAGAAGGGAGTGATATGAATAATTCTGATGACATAAAATTTTCAAAGTCTGGAAAGATCAATTTGATAGCTGAGTGGATGATGAACTAGAGTAGGAATAAACTTGTGGCAAGAATAACCAGCAGGCTATTGCAACAGTCCAGATACAAGGTGATAAGGATTTAATATTATTCTTCCAAATTTCCCTATATCTTGAAGGCACCACCACCTTTCCAGTTTCCCAGATTTGTAACATTAATATTATCTTCAACTCTTCCTCATCCCATATACCTAATCCACTTTCAAGTCTAGCCATTACTACTTCCACAACATCTGTTGCATCTAACTCTTCTCTATCTACTCACATGCAATCAGCATTATCTTATACCCTTATAACCTCTGGGCTAGATTATTGCAATGTCCTTCTAATTAGTCTCCTTGCTTCAGGTCTCCCTCTGCTCTGCTCTATCTTACACATTGCTACCAAATAGATTTTCCTTAAGCATAGATTTGACCATGTTGCTGCCCTCCTCAATCAACTGCACTGGCTTGCTACTGCTTCTAATGTAATATATAAATTCCTCTGTTTAGTTCTTCAGCCCTTCACAACCTGGCCTTAACCTATCATTTTAACCTTATTGCATATTCCTCCCTCCTCCCTCCCCCTGTATTTTGCGATGCTGCCAAATTACCCTTCTGTCACTTCCTCATATGCAGTACTCCCGCTCCCATACCAATGTCTTTGCACTGGCTCCCCCCATTCTTGGAATATAATCCATTTTCTTTCCTTCATAGACAGTTTCTTTTCCTTCAAGATGCAGCCTAAGTACCACTTTCAACATTAAGCATTTCCTGATCTCCACAAGTGCTAGTCTCCTCCCTATCTTATATTTAAGTACCTTCAATTTATTTGTATTTAGTTTGCATAAATTTATAAATGGACTTTTATCTCCTCCGTTAGAAGCTAAGCTCCTTGAGAGTGGGAATTATTTAATTCTTTGCATGTATGTATAAATCTCTCTCTCTTGTGTGTATATATATGTATGTATACATATACTTATAGACACATATACATATGCATATACATTATATATGTGTGTGTGTATACACACACACACACACACACACACATATATATATATATACATATATATATATACACACACACACAGATATATATATATATATTCCTCTGGTTTTGAAAGTCCTTCATAACCTGGCCCCCTCCTACCTTTTCAGTGTCTTACACCTTACTCCCTTCCACTTAATCTGTAATAGAAATACAGTGATGCTGGTCTCCTTGCTGTTCCTCAAACACAACATTCTATCTCCTAACTCCAAGATTTGCTCTTGGCTATCCACCATGCCTGTAATATTCTCTCTCCTCATCTCTGTCTTTTATTTTCCTCAGCTTCAAGTGTCAGATGAAGTTCCACCTTCTGCAAGAAACCTTTCTCAGTCCTCTGCAATCTAAATGTCTTCTCATTGAGATAACCTCTATTTTTTCATATATGTATCATATTCATCATATATTCATACATTCATATTATATATGAATTATATATTCATGTATATTTATATTCACATGTGCACACATATATGTATGTATATATGTGTGTATGTGTGTTTGTGTGTGTATGTGTATATATATATAAATATATACATATCTTACTTGTACATAGTTGTTTACATGTTGTTCTTCCATTAGAATATGAGTTTCTTGAGAACAGCGGCTGGTCTTTCTTTTGCATTTTTTTGGGAATCCACAGCACATAGCATAGTGTCTGGGACATAGTAGTCACTTAATAAATGCTAGTTGACTGACTGATGGCTTTGGGGGGCAATATAATGAGTTCTCTGTTGGATATGTTGCGTTTGAGATATCTCTAGGGCAGTCTGAAATGCCTAATCTGTAGTTGACAATGCAGTACTGAAGTTCAGGGGCGAAACGGAGACAGGATATATAGATTTCTGAGGCATCTGCAATGAGATGATAATTAAATCAGTAGGAGATAGTGGAGTCATTAAAAGTGTAGAGAAAAAAAAGAAGAGGTCCTAGGACAGTGCCTTAGGGAGCAATATTCAAAGTTAGATTAGATGGATTATAAGCCAGCAAAAAATGACACAATAAGAGGTATGATTTAAGAAATTTAATGTCAGCAACATATAGGGTAGATTGGAGCAGGGGATGGTGAAAGGTTCAGGGGCTACTTATACACATCTTTGACCACTGGCAAATCATTCAGCCTCTCCAGAGCTTTGGTGTCCTCACATGCAAAATGCACATAATTCCTATAGTACTTAACTCGTGTTCTTATGAGACCCAAGTGAGAAAACACAAGTAAAATACTTTTAAAACCTTAAATTTCAAGTAATCCTCTTTTCTTGTCTTTGAAGCCAGAACAACCAGTTAGTTGAGGAAAAAGAAAATAAATCTCAACAAGACTTTTCAAGCACTTACTATGTGCCATGTACTTTGCCAAGGATACAAATAACAAGAAAAAAGATTGCTCCTGCCCTGAAGGAGCTTGCATTCTAATGGGGGCAGACAACACAGAAGGGATAGCTGAAAAATGTGGAAAGAGTGCGCTGGGAAGTTATCCTTATGGGAATACGGTGACAAATTCCAGAGAGCAAGAAAGAGAGCCGAGAGGAAACAAAAGATGGCTGTCCTGGGTCCTTCCAAAAAATGAATATTCTGGGAGGAACTCACCAGTGGGAGAAGGGGAAGGACAGGAGCAGAGATTCTCCATAGTGAGACAACCAAAAGGGCTGAGTAGACTCCCAGTGTAAGAAGGCAGCTGAAGCATGGTGGTAATGTTCAAAAAGTCAGAAGCAGAGCTAGTAGTGAAAATCATTGAAATCAGTTATCTTTTTCACTACAAACAAAGATAGATTGTCATTTTCATGGAATTGGTTAAATTAACAATTTTGGCATTTTATAAATACATCCATAATTAAAACTCAAAGCTAAAAATGTGGCCTTATGGAACTATTTGGCCTATAATCTTCTGCATGTGTGTTTACAGTCTCTTGAATGTGTATTTACAATCTATTGCATGTATGATTATGGTGTATTTTATAAAGGGATATTGAGAAATTCTGATTGGCCAACAGCTATGCTGAAATCTTGTCACATTATCATGTGTTGGAACATTGCTACTTTATTGAACTATTTGCCAGATAATGACCTTGTACTCCCATAAGTAACATCTGTTCCCTGATGAAATTAAGTCTTTCTTTAATCAATACAAGCTTGATAACTCAAAAACTTTTCCTAATACTTTATCTCTTGCCAGATAGTTCCTTTTTTGCTTTTCAGCTTTCAAGTTTCAGTACCATATTGCTTCCTCCTTTTAAAAGGACTTAGTATTTTTTTTCACATAAGAACTTTACAATTCTTTACTCCCTTTCCTCTTTCATACATATTTGCCCTATGTTTTTGTCTCCATTTTCTTTCTTGCTTCACTTTCAACATACTTCCGCTTTTCCATTTGGATGTCTAATATTAGTAATTATACTTCAATATTTAAATCAGGTAATTATTGATGTGGATACTCTCTTCATTGAAGCAGCTCACAACCACTCTATTTCTAGTTAGTTGCATTCCATGAGTTGTGAACAAAAGAATTCATTCCTTAGTGCCTATCCTTCTAGTGATAAGCCTCTATGGATTTATTTTGGCTGTTCCCCTTTTGCTAGGCATGCATTTTATCAATAGAATCATACCTGAAGTTATTCTAGTTTGGTAGGACCTGTCAGAGATTATGCTATACTGGCATGCCCTTTGATAGCCAAGAATCACCTCTACAACACAATGAAGCACCAGATCATTAAAAAACTTATATTTATAGATCACTACTTGGTTTTAATACCCTTCACGTATCTTACCTTAAATGTTTTTTAGAACAAACTCAAAATATAGTTTATATTATTACCCTAATACCCCAATATTATTATCCCAACAGTCTGGGTTTCTGAATACTCCCAACACATATCATGTCCTGCATTCTGACATGACCTGCTGATTAGGTTGGCTTTTTGATGTCTCCCAGACACAACAACATTGCCTGCCATGAGGGTGAGAAGTTGAGGGCTGTGGCAGGTCCTTGAAAGCTGACCTTGAATCTTGTAATAACCTGGCTTCATCAGTAGTCATTTCCCCATCCACTGATATTCTGCCTGGTCACATTCCACATTAGTTAGCTTTCTTCCACCCTCTTTCTCTCTCTTTACTGAAGTAATATTGAATACCTCAATTGTTCAAGAACAACCACCACTCCCTTATCCCAGCTTTCCTACCCATTTTTACATCTACTTCAACTTTGCCATAATATCCCAATCTATATCTACCTGACTTTTACACTGAGTCCTTTGGAAGTTCCACACCTGTAATGTTAATGGGACATGCAGATCTTCCCCGCCCAATAATAGGGCTCAGGTGGAGCCCATTTAGGGAAGCTTGCTTAGGGGAGGTTTGCTTCTAGGAAGGCTTTCACACCTTTGGGTACTAAGTTGATTAGGCACTGAGTCATGAGGGCTGTGATGCCTTCTGGCTCTGAGAAGTATATATATATATATATATATATATATATATATATATACTCTGAGTTGGTATTTTGCTTTGGGGGTTCACTTATGAGAAGGACCTTGTGATTCCCTGGTTGAGACTCTGAGTAGCCATATGTTCAGACCCCCAGATTGCTCAGATGTAAAGGCTTTCTTGATCCAGTGGTGTATGTAAAGTGTATAGCAATATTGCTTTGATTCAAGCAATCAGAGCCCTGTTTATTGGCCTAATTTCTCTGCTTGTATTTTCTCTGACATTCAAGGTACTGATCTTTCCCCTGAACTAGTGAATGTAATTAAAAGTAAGATTGTTAACCCCTTTTTGAGCAGTCTTTCCTAGAAAAGCAAATTAAAGAACCTGTGCTGAGGGCCATCCTGGATATGCTAGGATGCTTGTTGCTACAACACCATCATTAGCAGACATTTTATTTTAACGTCTCCATTTCTTCTTGCTTTCCATTTTCTGATATTTACTGAGACCTGGTTCTAGCCTAAAGACCTTGTGTCCCTGGTTATCCTTTCTTGTACTGTTTACATTTCTCTTATAGCTCCTTATTGACTGGTCCTTATGGGGAAGAATTCCTTCCTCATTGCCACTTCCAGATTCTTCTTCTCTTTACCACCCTCACTCAACCAACTGTCCTTTGAGATGCTATTCAAATATCTTACCCAATTCATATTCTTGTGGTTGTTATCTACTAATTCCCAGGACATTTTCCTTCCTCTCTCAATGAGTTTACTGCCTGACTCATAGGCTCCCTTTCTCTACCTTTATTCTTAAAATGAGGAGACCCAACACACGTTTTCTTAAATATCCTAACTTTCTATTTCCTCAACCTACTAAATCATTCAGAGTACATTAAGCACTTACAATGTTCCACAATGGAGGAGATAACTTCCCGAATGACTTTATAAAACATTTCTATTTTCAGGATAAATTAGAAATAATCAACAGAGGGAAGGCACAAGCATTAAGGAGAGTCAGGAGAATCTTCTTTAGAAAGGTGGCATTTTAGCTGGAACTTGAAACCAAAAAAGTCAAGAGATAGAGATGAGGTAGAGCATTCTAGGCAAGGGAGATAGCCAGTGAGAATGCTCAGAGTTGGGAGACTGAATTTTTTTCACAGAACAGCAAGGGGCTCAAGTTACTGGGTCACAGAATATGTTGAGAGGTAAAGGTGCAGGAAGACTGGAAAGGTGTGGGAGGAGTGCAGGTGTGAAGGGCTTTGAATGCTATACAGAGGATTTTTATTTGACCTTGGAGGTGATGTCACTGGAGTTTATTGAGTAAGTGAATGCTCTTTAGGAAGATCGCTTTTCCAGCTAAATGGAGCATGGAATGGAATAAGGAGAAACTTTTGGCAAGCAGACCAACCAGTAAGTAGGCTATCACAGTAGTCCAGGCATGAAATGATAAGGGGTCTACACCAGTGCAATGTCTATGTCAGAGAAGAGAAAGAGGTATTGAGAGATGTTTGTTTTGAGGGGGAAAGGCAAGGCAATTGGGGCTAAGTGACTTACCCAAGGTCACACAGCTAGTAAGTGTGTCTCAAGTGTCTGAGGCCAGATTTGAACTCAGGTCTTCCTGACTCCAGGGCCAGTGCTCTACTCACTGCACCACCTAGCTGCCCCCTGAGAGATGTTTTAAGGGTAAAATCATTAGGCCTTGGCAACAAATTGATACGGGGAATGAGAGAATGAGGAGCCAGGGATAACACTTAGATTGAGAACTAGAGTGACTATAAAGATAGTGATGCCATCAACAATAATAGTGAAGTAAAGAAGAAAGGAAGTTATGAGGAGGAGAAAGATAATGAGTTCAGTTTTTAACATGTTGTGATAAGATATCTTTGGGACATCCTGCTCAAGATGTGCAGTAAGCAGTTGGAACTATGAGACTGGAGGTCATCAGAAAGGCTAGGGCTGGATAAATATATCTGAGAATCATCAACATTTAGATAACAATTGAATCCAAGGTAGATGATGAAATCATAAAGTAAAATAGTAGACAGGGAGAAGAGAAGAGGGTCCAGGATAGAGTCCCAGGAGATGCCAATGGTTAGCAGGAGTGACCTAGGATAGCTACTGTGACCAAATTCCAGAGTTCCCATGTGAAAGAGAAAATACTTCAAGCCACCAGAAAGAAACTATTCAGATACTGTGGAAACACAGTCAGAAACACACATGATTTAGCAGTTACTACATTAAACAAGCATAGGACTTGAAATATAATATTTCAGAAGGCAAATGAATTAGGTTTACAACCAAGAGTAACCTACCCAGCAAAACTGATTTGAAAAAAAATGGATAATGAAATTGAGGAGTTTCAAGCATTCCTGATGAAAAAACAGAAAAGAATAAAAAATTGACTTTCAAATACAAGACTCAAGAGAAGTATTTGAAGGTAAATATGAAAGAGAAATCATAAGGGACTCAATACAGTTTAACTGCTTACCTTTCTTTATGGGAAGATGGTGAATGTAACTTCTAAGAACTTTATCATTATCAGGGCAGTTAGAAGGATTATACATAGAAAGAGAGTATAGGAATGGGTCAATTATTATAAAAAATATGGACAATCTAGAAAGAGAAATGCCCTGGGAGAAGAAGGAAGAAGAAGAAAGGGGAAAATTATTTCACATTAAAAAGAGGTACATAAGGCAGAACTTTTAAAGTGGAGAAGAAATATTTGGAAAAGTTTTTTTGGAGGGGCAATGCTGAAACCTTATTCACATCTAAATTGTTTCAAAGAGAAATCTACTTTACCCAAAAGGGAATCAGAAAGTGAAAGAGATTAGAGAAATGGGGGTTAATAAAAGGGAGGGAAGATAAAAGAAGGCAGTGGTAAAATGCAAAATCGACTTTAGAGGAGGGACAGGATAAAAAGAGAGAGAAGGATAAATAGAAAAATCTAAGATGAAGAGAATTGCACAGTTAGTAATCATAACTGTGAATGAGATAAACTCATCCATAAAATGGAAGTGGATAGCAGCATGTATTAGAAACCAGAAATTATATGTTGTTTACAAGGAACACACTTGAAACAGAGAGACACACAGAATTAAAATGGGGGCTGTAGAAGCATCTACAGGCATTGTGCTTCAGCTGAAGTAGGAAAAACAAGGGTAGCAGTTGTGATCTCAGAAAAAGCAAAAGCAAAAGTAGATCTAATTAACAGAAATAAGTAAAGAAACTACATTTTGCTACACGGTATCATAGACAAGTAATATCAATATTATCCATATATATATATACCAAATGGCTTAGCATTTAAATTCTTTTTCTATGTACTATTATATTTTTATTTTGCTAAACCTTTCCTAATTCCATTTTTGAAAATTATTTTTTATTTTTGGTTTACAACATTCAGTTCCACAAGTTTTTGAGTTCCAAATTTTCTCTCCCTCCCTCTCCTCACCCCTCTACCCCGCAAAAGAACATGTAATCCAAGATAGGTTCTACATATACCTTTTCATTAAACTTATTTACATAATAGTCCAATTGTAAAGAAGAATTATAACCAACAGAATGAATCATGAGAAAGAAGAAATGAAACCAAAAGAGAAGGAAAAAAGAGAGCCAATAGTTTACCTCAATCTGCATTCAGATTCAGTGATTCTTTCTCTGGATGTGGATAGCTTTTGCCATCATGAGTCTTTTGGAGCTGTCTTTGAACCTTGCATTGATGAAAAGAGCCAAGTTTATCAAAGTTAGTCCTTACAGATACCATGTGTCTGTAATTGTGTATAATGATCTCCTGGTTCTGCTCCCCTCACTCAGCATCAGTTCATATACGTCTTTCCAGGTTATAATGAAGTCCATCTGCTCCTCATTTCTTATAGCACGATAGTATTACATTACATTCATATGCCACAGTTTGTTTAGCTATTCCCCAATTGATGGGCATCCCCTTGACTTCCAATTCTTTGCCACCACAAAAATAGCTGCTATAAATATTTTTGAACATAATGGTCCATTTCCCACTTGTGTGATCCCTTTGGAATACAGCCCTACAAGTGGTATTGATGGATCAAAAGGTATGCATATTTTTATAGCCCTTTGGGCATAGCTCCAGAATGGCTGGATCAGTTCACAACTCCACCAACAATGTAACAGTGTTCCAATTTTTCCCACATCCTCTCCAGCATTTATCATTTTCCTGTTTTGTCATGTTGGTCAATCTGACAAGACAGATGTGGTACCTAAGAGTTGTTTTGATTTGCATTTCTCTAATCAATAGTGATTTAGAGCATTTATTCATATGACTATAGATATCTTTAATTTTTTCCTCTGAAAATTGCCTCACTTGGGGAATGACCTGTATTCCTATAAACTTGACTCAGTTCCCTGTATATTTTAGATAGGAGGCCTTTATCACAGACACTTGTAAAGATTGTTTTGCAATTTTCTGCTTCCCTTCTAATCTTGGTTGCATTGGATTTGTTTGTACAAAAACTTTTCAATTTAACATAATAAAAATTATCCATTTTTCATTTTCTAATGCTCTCTGTCTCCTGTTTGTTCATGAATTATTTGCTTTTCCATAAATCTGATAGGTAAACTACTCCTTGCTCTCCCAAATTGCTTATAGTGTCAGCTCTTATTCCTAAGTCATGAACATATTTTAACCATATTCCTTTTTATCCTCATTCAGTTTTCTGCAGAGGTCTATCATATCTACCTTTTCTAAAATTCTATCCACCTCCTTAACTTCTTTCTTGTTTATTTTGAGGTTAGATTTATCAAGTTCAAAGTGGGGGAGGTTGAGGTTCCCCACTAGTATAGTTTTGCTGCCTATTTTTCCTGTAACTCCCCAAATTTCTCCTCTAAGAATTTGTACGTTGTACCACTTGGTATGCCTGGGGTTCTGGTGTTGATATTTGCTTCCATGAGTGAGCCCCAAAGGCAAAATGCCAACTTGATTTTATATACCTTGTTCATTGTCAAAGGGCATCACAATATGAGGCTCAAACCCACATGATCTAAAAGATTATGGTGTCACAAACATGTGACTCAAACCCATGTAAACCAGTCTTTTCCTTGAGGTAAGGAGGTCATCCAAGACTCCTGATTTAATCAAAGAAGGAAAGGCCAGACTCATCAAGGGCACTTGATTACCTAAGTGCTCCAAAAGAGAAAATGGTAAAAAGGTCCCACCTTAATTACTGATACAGGGCCCTCTCCCCAGTTTCCCAAGCTAAAAGGATACTGAAGCCCCACTTCTGGCTCCTCTATTCCAGGGTTTCTCCCAGGGGAGTATTATCTTGGTGAGGAAGGGAGGGATGAGATCCATTTTACCTAGTCATCATGGCTCCCAGAACATCTAAATTCTTAGAGGAAGTTAAATGAATTATAGAAGGAAATAGTAAAGCTACACAAGTGGGGGACCTCAGCTTTCCACTCTCAGAAGTGGACAAATTTAACTACAAAATGAACAAGAAGTTACAGATATGAATAGAATCTTAGAAAAGTTACAAATGATAGACCTCTCAAGAAAATTAAATGGGAATAGAAAAGAATATACCTTTTTCTCAGCTCTACATGAGAAAACCCATCAATTAGGGCATAAAAACCTCACAACCAAAGGCAGAAAACCAGATATTAAATGCACATTTCTTAGATAATAAGACAATAAAAATTATATTCAGTGAAGAGCTGTGGAAACATAGAATATTCATTGAAAACTAAATAATCTAATCCTAAATAATGGGTGGATCAAAGAACAAATCATAGAAACAATCAATAACATCATTTAAGAGAATGGCAACAATGAGACAACATACTCAAATTTATGGGATATAGTCAAAGCAGTACTTAGGTGAAAATTTACATCTCTAAAAGTATATATCAACAAAAGAGAGAAAAAGCAAATGAATCAATTGGGTATATGACTAAAAATGGAAAAAAAACAAATTTAAAATCCTCAGTTAACATGGAAATCCTGAAAATCAAAGAAGACATTAATAAAATTGAAAAGAAAAAATCATTGAACTAATAAATAAAGCTAGGAGCTGGTTTTATGAAAGAAAACAATAAAATAGATCAATCATTCATTAACTTGATTTAAAAAAGAAAGAAGAAAACCAAATTACTGTAGGCAATATAAAGTACTTGTGAGTCTACTTGCCAAGAAAAATCCAGGTTAAAAACACTTTTCACATGAAGTCAGATCTAAACAATTGGAAAATATTAATTGCTCATGAGCCAATATAATAAAAATGACAACTCTACTTAAGTACATTTAGTTATTCAGTGCTATGCTAACCAGACTAGAGCTAGAAAAAATAATAAAATTCCTCAAGAAAAACAAAAAGTCAAGAATATCAAGGGAATCAATACAAAAAGGTTGTTGTTGTGTGTTTGTCCTTCATTCTCAAAGAGGATCATGACATTATGGAAATGATGACATGATTTGCAGTTGACTTTGATTTGAGTGAGGGAGGACTATGCAAGGTCATCAGTCTCACTTTATCCTCCAAAGCCATCTGGGTCCAGTGGCCTGATATTCAACAGGAAGACTGGAGATGGCTCAGGATGCATTGGGAGACCCTGGCCCTTTCAAATAGACCTCTTTAAGAAGTTAATCAAGGGATGGCCCCTTTAATCAAAACTCCAAAAAAATAAAATCAAACTGGGAAGGGAAGACCCTCAGGTTTTCTGGCCGAAAGAGAAACACTTACTATTTGGTATTTACATTCACCCCGTGCTAGGAGGGCAGGGACCTATTGTCCAATCTATGAGCTCTAGAGTGAATTGGGTTTAAGGATTGGTTTTTGAGAAAGAAATCTAGCCAGTAAATCTGATGTTAAGGAGGCAGCCTACAACCATTGAAATGGAGCACAGAGAGGAGGCAGAGGCAGAGGGCAGAGGGCAGAGGGCAGAGGCAGAGGCAGAGGCTACTCACAGGTTGTGTTTGTCCTTCATTCTTGAATATGGTAAAGTGAAGCTGATGACCTCGTACAACTCTCTCTCACTGAAATCAAAGTCAACTGCAAGTCATGTCATCAATACAAAAAAAAAATGTGAAGGAAGGCAGCCTAGCAATACCAGATTTCAAACTACGTTACAAAGCAGCACAAACATTGTGCAATGACCAATTCTGTTAGACGTAGCTCTTCTGAGCAGTGCAATGATCTGAGAAAATTCCAAGAGTCATGATGGCAAATGCTATCCACATCCAGAGAAAGAACTATGTAATCTGAATGCAGATTGAAGCATATTATTTTCTCTTTTTTTGTTTTGTGGTTTTCACTTTTGTTCTGATTCTTCTTTTACAACATGACTAATGTGACAATATATTAAATATGATTGTACATATATAGCCTATATCAGATTGCATGGTGTCTTGGGGAGGAGGGAGGGAAGGGAAGAGGAAAAATTTAGAATTCGAATTCTTATAAAAGTGAATGTTGTAAACTAAAAATAAATAAATGATTAATTGGATTTTTTAAAAATTAAAATGAGCCTTCCTAATTTTTTAATTCATGAAAAAACAATTTTAATATTAATTTTTAAATATTTTGAATTCCAAATGCACTCCCTATCTTCTTACCTCATTGAGAAGGCAAGCAATTTGATTTAGATTATACACATGCAGTCATGCAAAACATATATTTATATGTCATTGTGAAAAAAAACACATAGCAAAAAAAAAACCCCAGAAAAATAAAGCTAAAAATAGCAAGCTGTGATCTGCATTCAGAATCTACCAGTTCTTTCTCTACAGGGGATAGCATTTTTCATCATAAATCCTTTGAAATTGTCTTACGTCACCATATTGCTGAGAATAGCTAAGTCATTCACAGTTGATTATCATACAATATTACTGTTAACTGTGTACAATATGCTCCTGGTTCTGCTCACTTCACTATGCATCGGTTCATGTAAGTCTTTCCAGGTTTTTCTGAAAGTATTTTGCACATTATTTCTTATGGAACAATAGTATTCCATCACAATTGCAAGCCACAACTTGTTCAGCTATTCCCCAATTAACGGGCCTCCTCTCAATTTCCAATTCTTTGCCATCAGAAAAAGAGCTGCTATACATATTTTTAGTAAAAATAGGTCATCTTCTTTTTTAAAATAATTTCTTTAGGACACAACCCTAGTAGTGGTATTTCTGGGTCATGCCAGAACTATGCCCCTTGGGCATAGTTCCAAATTGCTCTCCAGAATGGTTGGATCAATTCACAACTCTATCAACAATGCATTATCATTCCAATTTTCCCACATCTCCAACATTTGTCAGTTTCCTTTTCTTCATTTTAGCTAATCTGATACTTGTAAGGAGCTACCTCAGAGCTGTTTTAATTTGCATTTCTCCAATCAATAGTGATTTAGAGCATTTTTTCATATGACTATAGAGAGATCTGATTACTTCATCTGAAAATTGCTTGTTCATATCTTTTGACTTGTATTCTTGTAATTTTGATCCAGTTCTCTCTACATATGCGAAGTAATGCTTTATCAGAGAAATTAGCTATAAACTTTCCCCTCATGTTTCTGTTTTCTTTCTAATCTTGGCTGTGTTGGTTTTGTTTGTGCAAAAACTTTTAAATCTAATGTAACCAAAATTATCCATTTTATATCCCATTATGCTTTCTATCTGTTTGCTCGTAACTTCTTCACTTATCCATAAATCTGACAGGTAAACTATTCAGTGCTCCCCTAATTTACTTGTTGTGTCACCCTTTATGTCTAAATCATGTACCCATTTTGACCTTATCTTGGTATACAGTGAGATATTGGTCTACATCTAGTTTCTGCCAAACTGCTTTCCAGTTTTCTTAGCAAGTTTTGTGACATGGTGAGTTCTTGTCCCTAAATCTTGAATCTTTGGGCTCATCATCAGATACTAGATTATTATGGTCATTTACTACTGTGTATCATGTACTGAGTCAATCTTTCTGATCTACCACTCTATTTCTTGTTTTGATGTCTTGCGGCTTGCTGCTTTGCAATACAGTTTGAGACATAGTAATTCCCATGTAGTTTTTTCCCATTGATTCACTGACACTCTTGAGCTTTTGTTCTTCCTGATGAATTTTATTATTGTTTTTGTCTAGCTCTATAAGATAAATTTTGGGAATTTGATGGGCATGGCACAAAATAATTAAATTACATTGGGTGGAATTATCATTTTTACTATATTGGCATATATACACAATTAAATTTTTTTTAAATTGTTTACATCTAACTTTATTTGTGTGAAAAGTGATTTGTAATTGTGTTCATATATTTCCTTGGTTTCTCTTGGCAGGTGGACTCCCAAGTATTTTATATTGTCTACGTTTATTTTATTTGTTTCATGTTTTGTGTTTTTTCTCCTTAGTAACATTTTATCTTTTCTGATTACATGTAAAGATAGTCTTTAGTATTCATTTTTATAAAATTTTGAGTTCCAAATTTGTCCCCCCTTCCCAAGACAGAAAGCAATCTGATATAGGTAATACATATACAATCATGTTAAACATATTTCCACATTAGTCATGTTGTGAAAGAATCAGAACAAAAGGGAAAAACCATGAGAAAAAAAACCCAACAAAAATTGTAAAAACAGTATGTTTCAATCTGCATTCAGACTCCATAGTTCCTTCTCTGTATGTGGTTAGCATTTTCCATCTTGAGTCTTTTGGAATTATCTTGGATCATTGTATTGCTGAGAAGACCTAATCTATCATAGTTGATCAGGACAAAGTATTGCTGTTGCTGAATACAATGTTCTCCTGGTTCTGGTCACTTCACTCAGCAGCAGTTCATGCAAGTCTTTCCAAATTTTTCTGAAATCTGTCTGCTCATCATTTCTTATAGAACAATAGTATTCCATTACATTCATAAGCCATAACTTGTTCAGCCATTTCCCAATGATGGGCATCCCCTTAATTTCCAATTCTTGGCCACCACAAAAGGAGCTGCTATAAATATTTTTGTACATGTGTATCCTTTTCTCTTTTTTAGCATCTCTTTGGGATACATACTTAATGGTGGTATGGCTGGATCAAAGGGTATGCACAATTTTATACGCCTTGGGGTGTAGTTTCAAATTATTCTCCAGAATGGTTGGATCAGTTCACAACTCTACCAACAATGCATTAGTGTTCCAATTTTCCTGTATCATCTCCAACATTTATCATTTTCCTTTTCTGTCACATCAGCCAATCTGATAGGTGTGAGGTGGTTCCTCAGAGTTGTTTTAATTTGCATTTCAATAGCTACTCAATAGTGATTTAGAGCATTTTTTATATGACTATAGATAGCCTTAATTGCTTTATCTGAAAACTGCCTGTTCATATCCTTTGACCATTTAGTAGTAGGGGAATGATTTGTATTCCTATAAATTTGATGCAGTTCTCTATGTATTTTGGAAATAAGACCTTTATCAGAAACATTAGCTGTAAAAATTGTTTCCCAGATTTCTGCTTTTCTTCTAATCTTGGTTGCATTGGATTTGTTTGTACAAATCTTTTTCATTAAAAGCAATCAAAATAATTCATTTTGCATTTCATAATGCTCTCTATCTCTTATTGCCATAAATTCTTCCCTTCTCCATAAATCTAACAGGCAAATGATTCTTTCCTCTCCTAATTTGCTTATGGTATCATTCCTTATATCTAAATCATATACCTACTTTGACCTTATCTTATTATAGGGTGTGAGATATTGGTCTATGCCTACTTTCTGCCATTCTATTTTCCAGTTTTGCCAGAGTTCTTGTTAAATTATGAGTTCTTATCTCACAATCTGGAGTCTCTGAATTTATCAAGCAGTATATTACTATAGTAATTTACTACTATGTCTTGTGTACTTACCTCTTCCAGTAATCCATCACTCTATTTCTTAGCCAGTACCAAATAGTCTTGATGACTGCCACTTTATAATATAGTTTTAGATCTCATATGGCTAGGCAACATTCCTTTGCATACATTTTTTCATTAAATCCCTTGCTATTCTGGACTTTCGGTTCTTCCAGATGAATTTTATTACTTTTTCTAGCTCTGTAAAATAATTTTTGGTAGTTTCCTTGGCATGGCACTTAATAAGTAAATTAATTTAGGTAGAATTGTAATTTTTATTATTTTGGCTTAGCCTACCCACGAGCAATTGATATTTTTCCAGTTGTTTAGATCTAACTTTATTTGTGTGAAGAGTAATTTGTAATTGTGTTTGTATAATGTAATTGTGTTCTTGGGTTTGTCTTGACAGGTAGACTCCCAAATATTTTATATTGTCTACCACCACTTTAAATGGAATTTCTCTTTCCATCTCTTGCTGCTAGACTTTGTTGGCAATATATAGAAATGCTGATGATTTCTGTGTTTTTTTAATATCCTGCAACTTTGCAAAAGTTGTTAATCATTCCAGCTAGTTTTTTTTAGTTGATCATCTAGGATTCTTCAAATGTACTGTCATATTATCCACCAAAAATGATAATGTTGTTTCCTCATTGTCTATTCTAATTCCTTCAATTTCTTTTTTCTTCTCTTACATGCCTAGCATTGCTAGTACAATATTGAATAATAGTGGTAGTGATGGACATCCTTGCTTTGTCCCTGATCTTATTTGGAAGACTTCTGTCTTATCCGCATTACAGATAATCCTTGCTGATGGTTTTAGATGGATACTACTTATCATTTTAAAGAAAACTCTATTCCTATGCTTTCTAGTGTTTTTAAAATTATTTTTACTTTTCCCAACAATACTTAAAAACAATTTTGACATTTGTTTCAAATTTTTTTAATTTCCAAATCCTCTTCTTCCCTCCTTTTCCTACCCCCTCATTGAGAAGGCAATCAATTTGATATAGATTACATATGTGTAATCATAAAACATTACCATGTTAGTCATGTTGTGAAAAAAAAACACAGACAAAAATACTAAGAAAAGTAAAGAAAACGTATGCTTCAATCTGCAGTCAGACTCCATCAATTCTTTCTCTAGAGATGAATATCATTTTCATCATAAATTCTTCAGAATTGTGTTGCATAATTTTATTGCTGAGAATAACTTAAGTCATTCACAGTGGATCATCATACAATATTGGTGTTGCTGTGTATAATATTCTCCTCATTCTGTTCATTTCATTTTGCATCAGTTTGTGTAAATCCAGGTTTTTTTTTCTGAGAACATCTTTCTCATCATTTCTTATAGAACAATAGCATTCCATCACAATCATATGCAACAAATGTTCAGCCATCCTCCAATTGACATATATTCCCTCAATTTCCACAAAACGAGCTGCCATAAATATTTTTGTACATGTGGGTCTTTTCCCCATTTTTAGGATCTCTTTGGGATACAGACATACTAGTGGTATTGCTGGATCAAAGGGTACATATAGTTTTATAGCACTTTGGGCATAGTTCCAAATTGCTCTAAAGAATGGTTGAATCAGTGTACCACTTCACCAATAGGACTTTAGTGCCTCGATTTTCCCACATCCTCTCCAACATTTGTCATATTAATTTTCTGTCATATTAGCCAATATTATAGGTATAGAGCAGTAGCTCACAGTTGTTTTAATTTACATTTCTTAGGCAATAGTGATTTAGAGCATTTTCATATAACTTATAGATAGCTTTGGTTACTTCAACTGAAAAACTGCCTATTCATATCCTTTAGCAATTTATCAATTGAGGAATGGCTCTTAGTTCTATAAATTTGACTAAGTTCTCTATATATTTGAGAAATGAGGTCTTTATCAGAGAAATGTTCTGTAACCCTTTTTCACAGTTATGATTACTATGTATTTCCCTCCATCCTATTTTCCCTGTTTATTTTTCTCTCTCTTTTTACCCTGTCCATTCTCCAAAGTGTTTTTCTTCTGACTTTTACTGCCCCCAATCTGCCCTCCCTTCTATCAGCACCCCCTTTTCTAATCCCCTTCCCCTCCTACTTTACTGTATTCTAAGATAGATTTCTCTACCCAACTACTCTACCCACATGTGTATGTTATTCCCTCTTTCAGCCAGTTCTGATGAAAGGTTTATGCACTACTCCCCACACCTCCATCTTCCTCTCTGCTCTAAAAGCTCTTTTGTGTCTCTTTTATATCTGATCCTACACCTCACTTTCCCCTTCTCCCATTGCATTCCTCTTTCTAACCCCTTAATTTTATTTTTAAGATGATCCTTCCATCATGTTCAACTCACACTCAAGTTCCCTGTCTGTTTATATTCCTTTTAACTGCCTTAATAATGAGAAAGTTTTTAGGAGCTACAAGTGTCATTTTTCCATGTAGACCCTTATCACCTCTTGACTAGATTTTTACAATAATGTTCTAATTAGCCTCCCTATCTTAAGTCTATCTCCATTCCAATCCATCCTCAACAATTGTACCAAAGTTATTTTCCTTTGCTTGCTCCCCAAGCAATAAACTTCAAGGGTTTTCTATTACTTCAAGGGTCAAATATATAGTCTTCTGTCTGGCATCTTCATAACCTGGCCTCTTCCTTCTTTTACAATCTTCTTATGTCTTATTTCTCTCAACACATTCTATAATCCAACAATACTGGCCTACTTAAAGTACCATTTCTCTTCTCCATCCCTTTGCCCTGGCTGTTCCCCATGTCTGGAATGCCATCCCTCCCAACCTCTGATTTAAGAATCCCTTGCTTTTTTAGGACTCTACTTAAGGGCTACCTCCTCAAGAGGCCTTTTCTGGTTACCTCAGCTCTTAGTGCTCCCCTCAGGTTACCTTTCATCTGCTCCATATCTTGTATGTTCTGATTAAAATATGTTATTTCTCCTATTAGAATCCAAACTCCTTGAGAACAGGGATTGTTTTTGCTTCCTCTTTGTATTCCTAGTGGTTAGCACAGTGACTGACTAATAATAGGCACTTAATCAATGCTTGTTCATTGATTGATGTAAATTCAAGAGAATGTGATCATACCATAAAAACAACAAATATAAAGATTCAAAGAAACTTGGGAAGACACATCAACTGGTAGAGAGCAATGTAATCAGAAGCAGAACAATTTATATGATCACTACAAAGTGTAAAATAAAATAACATTGAAAGACTTCAGATATCTTATTACTGCAGTGAATGATTTTGACTTCTGAGGACTGATGGTGAAACATCTTTCTCAAATCTCATTAGAGAGGTGATAGATAATAGATAAGTAACGAGGCATGCTTTTCCCCACTCATGGGCAATGTATTGATTCTATCTATCTATCTATCTATCTATCTATCTATCTATCTATCTATCTATCCATCTATCTATCTCTCTTTGCTTAGATGTACTGCTTTGTTCCAAGGACCTATTGGAGATGGGGTGGTAGGAAGGTTATTGAGATATGACAGTGATGTAAGAAAAAAGAAAAATGAGAAGATTTGTGTGAATTGAATTAGAACAAAGAAGAATCTGGAGAATGAAATAAACAATGACTATATGATAATATAAGGAGAAACAATTATAAAAGGCAGCCAAACCCTGGCTAACTTTAGAAGTCAGTATTGCCCCAGAGAATAGATAATAAAAGCAATTAAATGTACTTACTTCCTCTTTGCAAAGAAGAGGGCCTTATGGATGTGGACATAGACTGTGAGCTGTGGTTGCTGTGTTGGTCAGTTTTGCTTTACTGTTTTTTCTTTGTTGGGGAGTATATCTGTAATTCATTGTAGTATGGTAAACAAAAGACATGAAAAAAACTAAAAAAAAAAAGGCTGAGTGCTTAAGCAGGAAAATCATCTGTCCAGATGTCTCTTATATGTAATAGCTCCAGAAAATCATTTATTTGGAACAGTTTCAATGGTTTTGGCATTCCACATAGAATTCAATTAAAATATTTTTGTTGTCATTTTGAATGAACCCTTTGAAGATAATTGCCTCAAAAATAATTTTGCTTCTCAAAACATTTTGGCCAATATAATTGTTACTTCTGACAGTAGCTAAGATGTTACAGTTACCTCAAGCTCCGTACAATAATTATACCTGTTGGAGACAGATTACAAAAGATGCCTTGGTAAATGAAAAATCTGAAATTGCTCAATATTTAGAAATGCTTCTTGAACAAGAGTTGAATCTTCAGCTCCCCCAAATAAATTGAGGAATCATAGAAATCTTAGTATTTTAGATTTGAAAAGGGCATTAGAAATCATCTAATCCAATCTTTTACAAATGGGGAAACTGAATCTCAGGGTTTGAAGTGACTTTTCTAAGGTCATGAGTTTGAGAAGACTTTTGAACTCTTGAGAATAAGTTCATTCATAAATATTTTTGTGTATTTCTTTAGTCTTTATAGTCACAATGCATAGGTATGCGTTTTTAGAAGAAAATGCCTATGGAGAAAGACATTATCCTTTTCTCAAATCAATAATCAGTCAACAAAGCAACTATTAAGCACTTACTATATGCTAGATAGGTGCAGCTTAGGTGGCTCAGTGGGTAGAGTGCTGGGCCTTCCAGAGTTAGGAAGACTCATCTTCCTGAGTTCAAATCTGGCCTCAGACACCAGCAGTGTAACCCTGGGCCAATTACTTAACCCTGTTTGCCTCAGTTTCCTCATATGTAAAATGAACTGGAGAAGGAAGTGGCAAATCACTCCAATATTTTTGCCAAGAAAAGTCCAAATGAGGTCATAAAGAGTCTGAAATGACTGAACACAACATATATGCTAGAAACTGCAAAGACAAAGACAAAAATGAAACAAACCTTGCTCTCAAGGAGTTTATATTTTTAATGGGTGAGCCACTAGACACATACACACACATAAAACATACACACTCATATAAACGCACATATATGAACATAAAAGGTATATGCGGAGTGGACAAAATATCTACTTTCAGATCATTCAAAGGATATGAACTCTGTGTAACCCCCACATACCAGTAATCCCAAAGATTTCCTCAGTAGGGCCAAAAACACAGTCTCAAATTTCTTTGATTCCAAGCAGTAACTGGTCTGATAAACAGAATCGTGTAATTACAGAATTAGAATAAGACTCATGTCCATGACATAGTCCAAAACATACCTAAATTCGAATGTCCTTTACAATATCTTTGAGAGATAATTTGTCATATAGGTCCAGGTAGACAAAATCTTATCCTCCCACAACCAACTCTTTCCAGTACCCCCTTAAACATTCTCTAGTCTGAACATCCCCGTTCTCTTCTCAGCTCTGTACTTGACTTTCAGGACTTCAAAGCCATTCCTTCACTATGACTGGCTCATCCTCAGTGCCTGAAATGTCCTTGACATGGAACAACCTTCCATCCCTGTGGTCTGCTCATTCTAAAATGTTCCTTCACAAAGCCTGCCTCTTTCTCCTACCGGTGAATTCTTCCTGGAGCCTCATTTTTTTTGTAATGGTGCAATCCTCCCTACCTTCATTCTCCTCCCAGATATTTTCCTAACTTTCTGGACTTCAAAACTACTTCCCTATGCTGAGTACCTTTCTCATCCTACCTCCATCCTATTTTACAGCTCCCCTTTGTGTGTTGCTTTACCCATTGAAAGGTAATCTTTTTGAGATTAGGGACTGTCTTTGTTTATATTCATATCCCCAAGCACAGTGCTTGGCACATAGTAAGACCATAATAAGTCCTTATTCCCTTCCAATTCTTTCAAGCAATGTTTATATGATGCAACCTCTGTTTTTTTAGCTATCGTGTTTGCACTGTTCTGGACACTCTCCCACTTATTAATGTCCTTTTGATAAAAATGTGGCACCTTAAACTGAACACAGTAGTTTGATTAGAGTAGAATATGGAAATTATAATCTTCCTAAGTTTGAACATTATAACTATTAAGTAGCAGTAATAGGAAGGAAGCTAAATAATCCCTCATCTTCCCACCCCCACCATGCAAATCTCACAATTTCTGAAATAGAGTGAATAGAGACTAATTCTTTTGTCTTGACCATCGCTTTTTCTTTAAAAAAAATTAAATTGTCATGGGAAGGATAAAACATAGTTATTAAAGCCTTAGTTTCAAAAATTGCATTTCCTTGATACAAATAAGGTTCCTGAGGTAGTATGAGAGCACAGGTATCTATTGGAAAGGCAGAGAATATTGAAAGTAGAGTGAAGGGCATGGGAAAAGCATTGTTCACTGAAGATGAAAGAATGAATATATATATATATGTATGTGTGTATATATATATGTATGTATATACATATATATATGTATGTATGTATGTATGTATATATATATATATATATATATATATATATATATATATATATATATATACACACATATATTTGCAGGGGAGAAGGCAGGGCATTTAGGGTGAAGTGACTTGCCCAAGATCACACAGCTAGTAGGTATGTCAAGTGTTTGAGGTTGGATTTGAATTCAGGTCCTCCTGACTCCAGGGCCAGGGCTCTACTCACTGCGCCACCTAGCTGCCCCGGGAAATATATTTTATTAAGTACATACTATGTGGGAAATGCTGTGCTAAGCACTAGAGATACAAATAGAAAAGCAAGGCAGTCCCTGCTCTCCAGGAGCTCTCATTCTAATGGGGGAGACAACACATATGGATGGTTTTAGCTAAAAGGAAAATGAAACATCTCATGGTTCTTAGGGTGTAGTAACAATACAAATGGTAATACCTCTTCATGAATGTCATTTCCATTGGAAAAAAACCAACCCATTAATTTTTGATATTGAACCATTTGAGAGTAACAAGGACTTGGGTCTTGAATAGATATGACTGTAGCACTTGAAGGAGCCATCTCCAGGCTGCATCTCTAAAGGAGTCTTCCCAGTCAGATGGCTGCAGGCACTGGGCTGGAAACATTGCTATTCAAAAGGTCCTTTGGATCATGATCCTGGGCTGCCTCCACTGGGATGGATATTAAGGGAGATATTGGTCAAGGCAGTGCTGGTAGTTTGACTTGCCTGGCATGTGCAAGCTACACTTCATCTAATTTGGTATTTTTCTTACTGTTAGTCCTGATTGCAGATCTAAGGACAGTTAAACATCTCCTTGTATGAGTTATATAGAATTGTAAACTTAATAGGTAACTTTTAAGATGACCTTCCTCTAGACTGATGTAGAAGCTTTGTTAGATATTAATATCTTCCCCTTCTCTGTCTCTGAAGGGTTTTGGTGGGGTTTTTTGGATCTATCTATTTTTCCCCTAGTCTCATACAATTAATGTTAAAGAGTTACTTGTAGCAAGCTATGTATCTTTTTGGTCTGAATGTAGATAATAGAGATATTCAGGAGTTTTGTGACCTGGATTATTTTAGTTGGTTAGGACTTCGTAGGCCTTTGAAGAAGACCAAAACAGACTCTAACTTCCTCTGAGCGTGACAAGGGGAATGTAGTAGATTACTAATATAAAACTGTTTTGGTTTCCCATTATAAGCCAATCCAGGCTCCTCTCACTTCCTTCTCAATCCTTTTTTTTTCTCATTTATCTCCTTGAAGAAAGATGGGAGGAATAACCATTCAAAACCAACTATCTGGTCATTTTTATAGCATTTGGTTGAAATGCTCCTCTCTTTCAATGCCCTGGGTCAGTATGTTCTCTTGATGGATACCAGCCTCCCAGAAGGACTCATAAATCTTTGTGGAAAATTCCAGCTAGTTTTACCTGTTTTTTTGGATGAGATACTCTTTGGATGAGTTATTCTTTCTCACAGTGTAGAAGGATAGGGATTTTTCTGATTTAGATTCCAAGGTATACAGCATTGTTATGTATTTTAAGGCTCAGAATTATCCTCAATTTTCACTATCGTTTTGCTAGACCACTTCAGTAAGGGGAAAAGAATATAATGGCAGATAAAGGTATTTTACTAGAATAGAAGGATATAATTTAGCCTAGTTAATTGTTTTTAGTATTTGATTGTTCCTCTTGGTGTTATTTAGACCTATAGAAGTGACTTGTGGAAAAATTTTAATATTCAAGATAGAATTGAAAAAAAATGTATCATAACAAAAAACTGAAGGCAAAATGTGTGTAGTGTGGAAGTATATTTTGTGACATTGTGCAAATGGTAACTTTGAAGATTTTCCCTTTTGAAAGCAGATTAGAGAAGAGATAACCAACATTGGAAGAAAGGTTGGTTTTGATGTACTAGAAAATAACTGTCTGAGAACTGCTCAATTCACACTTACAAGATTTTACTGATAATCTTCTTCACCAATGAGTGTTTGAAGAAGCTGACAGTGATGCCAGAGAAGCAGGTAACCTGAAAATGAAGGAATTCACTCTTAAATAATTTGAAGATAGTTTTCAAGCTGTAGAAGTTCTGAAGCAAAAAAAAAATATGGATATTGATGCTACTGTTGATCAAAGCACACAAATGCAACGAGAATAAATTTCTCTGCACTTACCAGTGTAACTGTGAAGATATAACAAAGAAAAGACATTAAAGCCTATTTTGTTAAAATATTTTCCATCACAATAATATTTTCATTGTAAGCTTATTTTAGGCATATTTATTGTTTTATGACTTTGCTTTCTAAAATATCTCTATTAGCTTCTAATAAATGAATCAGAAATACATTTTTTCTTATCTTTTGGTTTTATATTATGTTAGTAAACATAAAATATCTTTTTAAAATTTAATTGAATATTTTCATTGGCCTGGAACCAATTGTCTTATATTACATATAAATGTAATTTAAATAGTATAAATTTGAATAATATGACCACTCTACCAGGATTCATTGTTCACATTAATTGGGATCTACCTGTACCACAACTTGTTTAACCATTCCACAATCAATGAGAATCTGCTTTGCTTCCAACTCTTCGCTACCTCAGAAGGTACAAGTGCTACTATAAAAATTTTGGTTTTCATTGGAACTTTCTTTTTGTAAAATACCTTCTGAGTTATAAACCTGGTAGTGAAATCTCCAGGCAAAAGGGTATGGCCATTTTAGTCACTTTATTTGCATAATTCAAAATTGCTTTTCAAAATAGTTGTACTGATTCACAGTTCCACCAGCAATGTACTACTGTGCTTTTTTCCCCACAGTCTTTCCATTATTAATCATCCCCATATTTCACCATCTTTGCCAATTTTATGAGAGAGAGAGTTAAGCCTGATGCATGCCCATGCTTTTATTAGTGATTTTGAACATTCTTTCATCTGGTTGTTTGTAGTTTGCAATTCTTATTTTTAAAAAACTATTTGTTTATATCCTTTGAAAATGTATCTTTTGGGGAATGGCTTTTGTGTGTATGCATGTGTGTTTGTGTGTGTGTGTGTGTGTGTTATTTGTGGATAAAAAAATAAAAAAAACAACCTTTATCTGAGTTCCCTTTTGACCATTTCCCTTTTTGTCCTAAAGACACTAACATTGTGTAGAAGCCTCAGTTTTCTTATCTGTAAAATGACCTGGAGAAGAAAATTACAAACCATTCCAGTATTATTGCCAAGAAAACCCCAAATGAGGTCACAATCAGAAACAATTAATTGTCTAAACAACAAACAGCAACACTGGTATAATATGTATGTCCAAGCCTACTTTCTGCCAATGTTTTTTTCTAGTTTTCTAGCAGGTTTTCTCAAATAGGGAATTATTTCCTAATTTATGTATTAGTTTATTGAACACTGAGTTGAGTTTTGTTGTTTCAGATTCTTTCCTGTCTAGTCAGTTCCATTGATATACTTCTTTATTTTTAAACAATAGCAGATGGTTTTGATGACTACTGGTCTATAATATATTTTGAAGCTTGCTATTCCTATTCATCATTCATCCCTACTTTTCCCATGATTACCCCTTGATGGTCTAGATATATTTTGCTTTCTCCAAAGATTTTTTAAAAATTTTAACAAATTCTTTAAAATATTCCTTTGATAGCTTGATTAGCATAGCAAAAAAGGGAAGCTAGATGGTGCAATGAGTAGAGCACTGGCCCTGGAGTCAGGAGGACCTGAGTTCAAATCTGGCCTTAGATATTTGACACACTTTCTAGTTGTGTGACCTTGGGCAATTCACTGAACCCTAATTGCCCTGCCTTCCCCCTTCCAAAAATATAGCAAAAAAATTCTAAGGCGACATTGATAGCCTTATGATACTTATTATATTGGTATGGCTCATCCTTGAGCACTATTTCCCCAAGTATTTAAGCTCGTATTTATTGCTAAAAAAAAGCATTTTAAAAATTTAATCTATACAAATTTTTTGTGTGCTTTGATAGATTGATCACCATATATTTTATGCATTTTATAGTTATCTGGAATAGAATTTCCTTCTATTTTTACATTTTGTGTTTTGTTTGTATCATAGAGTATCATTGATTTTTGAGGATTTATTTCGAAGTCTGCAACTTTGTTGAAGCTATGTGTCACAATTAGTACCTTTGGTGATTACCTAGAATTATTTAGTAAAGCATTGTATCAGCAAATAGGGATGATTTTGTCTCCACGTTACCTATTTTTATGCCCTTGATTTCTTTTTCCTGTCTTTTTTTATTATTACCATTTACAGAACTGCAGCAAATAAAAGCAAGAAGAATGGGCATTTTTGGTTTACTCCAAAATTTCTTGGGAAAATTTCTAACATATTCCCACAGTATATGCTACTAGCTTTTAGTTTTAGATATACTTTTCATAATAGCAAAAAAAGATAACTGTGACTTTTCTTTGTAGGAATTTTAGCAAAAATGAATGTTGCATTTTGTCAAAGGTTTTGTCTGCATTGAGATACTTAAGTGGTTTTGAATCATTTTGTTTTTAATATGACTATTTTAGTTGTTTTCTTACTGTTGAACCACCTTCCTATCTCTGGTCAATCCAACTTGTTCATAGTAAATGATTTCTTGGGTGAACTGATGTAGTACTTTTAAAGGATTTTATTTAAAATTTTTGAATCAATATTCATTAATGCTATTTGTCTATACTTCTATTTATTTTCTTTGTCCTACTCTGGTTTAAGACTTTTCTCATAAAATAGATCTGCTAGAGTTCTTTCTCAGTTTTTAAGAATAATTTATGTAGTACTGATACTAATTATCCCTTAAAAGTTTGACAGAATTCACCTGTGAATCATCAGAACCAAGAAATTTTTCATCACTTTAGAAGTTCCTTTATAGCTAGTTCTATTTATCTTTTCGAGGTTAGATTGCTTGATATCTCTGTTTTTTCTTTTATTTTGGTTATTTTTTGAAGGCATTCTGTTTCCTTTGTGTTCTCAGTTTTGTTAGCATGTAATTATTTATAATAGGTTCTGGTAATTCTTTATATTTTTAAATTTTTTATGCTTAGTTCATTTTCTATTCTGTTTATTTGATTTTTTGTTCTCTTTTAAATCAGACTAAAAGTTTATCAACTTTGTTAGTCTTTTTCAATTTTTTTGGAGGGGGGGGAAGGAGGGCAATTGGGGATAAGTAACTTGCCCAAGGTCACACAGCTAGTAAATGTGTCAACTGTCTGAGGTCAGATTTGAACTCAGGTCCTCCTGACTCCAGGGCTGGTCTTTTCGAAGAAACTGTTGTTAGGCTTTCAAAAAATAATTTATACAAGTATCTGTATGTATAAGTATGCCTGGTTTTCAGGTTGTCTATTTCTCTTTTAATATTCAATATCTTCTCTTTTTATCTTATTTTTGGTTTGGTTATTTTTTGTTTTCTTATTTAAAAATTCATTTTCAGTTCTTCAGTACTCTCCTTTCTTATTTTATTAACGTATGTTTTTAAGGATATTTTTTCCCCTAGAAGACTGTTTTGACTGTATCTCAGTTTGCTGTGGTTCATCATTTCCCATTTCTTTCACATAATTATCACTTCTATGATTTGTTCTTTGACCCAGCCATTATTTAGGATTTTATTGTTAGGTCTCTATTTGTGTTGGTGTCTTTTTTTTGTATTCCCAAATTGATTCTTTTTTTTTTTTTTTTACTGTGCTATTGTCTGAAGGGATATGCTTACTGTTTCTGCCTTTTTACATTTATTTGCAATATCTTTGTTGCCTAATCCATGGTAAATTTTTGTAGAAGTCCATGTAGTGCTGAAATAAATGAATAAATAAACAATTATATTTTATATTGTACTGTTATGTTATATTATGGTATATCGTATCATATCATAACACTCATATATCATATCATATGTTCTTTAGCATTCCAATGCTATCTTTTAGTTCTAGTTTCTTAAGCAATTTGTTCAATTCTGTGTTTTCTCTTTTGTTTATCTTTATGTTGGATATTTTGAAAATTCAAAGAGGAACATTAAGGCCTTCAGTTATTAATGTATTATTATTTATGTCTTCTTATAATTTAATTAATTCTTCCATTAGAGGCTCTAGGTGGCACAATGGTAGACTGTTAGACATGAAATACTTTGCCTCTGTTTGCATCAGTTTCCTTATTTAAAAATGACAATAACTGTAGTACCTATCCCCTAGGCTTGCAGTGAGGATAAATTTTGTGAAATGCTTTGAAAACCTTAAAGTGCTGTATAAATGCTAGGTTTATGAATTTAGATGCTAAGTTATCTGGAGCATATGCTTCTATTTATACTTATTTGCTATCTTTCAAATGAATATATTTTCCTTTTTTATCTCTGTTTACTTCTTGAACTTTTTATTTTCCTTTGTCTGACAGCATGATTACAACTCTTTTTTTCATTCACATGATACACAGCAAATTTTGTTCAAGTTGTCCTCTGTGCCTTCCTTGATCAGGGCACTAAGTAGTTTCTGTCTACTTTGAGATTTTCTTTATCAGGACCCTCAGTAAATGGCCCTCTGTCTCCCTTCATCAAGGTGCTAGATGATGTCTCTCCCTTTTGGTGCTTCCTTGATCAGGTTATTTCTTTTTATTTTGATCACCACCTCTGACTTTGTGGTTCCCTAATCAGGGTACTATGTAGTCTTCTGTTCCCCTACAGCCTTGCTTAGTTCTTCTATCCCCTCTATTTGTATCCCCAATCTAAGTGTTAGAGTTTTTCCATTCCTTTTGAGATTTCCACAGAAAGGGGACTGATGTCTTTTGTCTCCCTTCCTCTTGTGTTTCTCCTTGTAGGGTTTCTGAGTATTCTTTGCACCACTTGGTGTTTGCTTAGTAAGGGTCCTGCTTTGGACTTCTTTTTTGTGGCACCAGCTAAAGTTTCTGGTCTGTTTATTTTGGATTGCTCTGGCTTCTCTGGTGGTTTTCTTCCATTGTTCGTAACTTTTGCCTGTGTTTTAGTGCAGTCCTACACTGGATATAAGGATTTACTATTGTTTCTCTTGCCCCAGAGTTACACTAATCAGGCCAGGCCTTCCTAACTCTAGGTCCAGAGCTCTGTCCACTGTGACACCAATGCTGCTGTGCTGGTCTCCCAAATTTTCTGCAGTAGAAGTTACAGTCCCAGCTCTGCTGTTGATTTGTTTGATTGAATACCTAAGTAGAGAATTTATTTTGAGTGATTTTAGGTAATATTCATATATACTGAAAAAATTGCAAGAGACATATGGAAACTTCAACTACCTCTATTATGCCAATGACCACAATATTTCTGAATGGTTCATGCCCTTTGTTAATAGATATTCCAAACTTTACCTCAAAAATAGTGAATATGTTTGGGTTTAGCAAGGCATTGGCTTTGAAAGATCAAGGGCACAAGAAAATTAAACAGTAGATGATAGCATATCATTGAACTATTTTACTATACGGTCAGGTTTGGTTGGAAAAAGTGAAACCAGAGCAGGGTTGATGACTTGAGCAAATGCTGAGGGATAGATGTGAAGATGAAGGGTAATTTTAGGAGGAGTGAAGCTGCAGGGAGAGATTGAATAATTGGATCTTATAGTTCAATTTCAGAATTCTTGATCCTGCCCATGAAATCTGCCAGATCTTTTGTGATCTTGACTGTGGATCCATCATATTTAACTTCTTTCTCCTGGCCTTTCGCAATATTTTTTCTTTGATATGGAAGTTCTGGGTTTTGGCCATCATGACCACTTGAAAATATGATCCAAATAACTAATAAGAGAAATGGAGGTTAAAACAGCTTTGAAGTTCATCTTGATTCATCTCAAATTGGCAAAGATAAAAAAAATTGAGGTCACTGTTGGAGTGACAGTGGGAAGATAAACTTAGCAATACACTGTTAGCAGAATTGTAAAGTGGTCCAAATGCTATGGATTTTAAATTAGAATTGTTCAAGGAAATTGACTATATTGTCCATATAAGGAAGTCAAAGATAGAAACAAAAGTCCAATCTAGGCCAAAATATTCTTGGCAGTTAAAAGTAATGGATATCAGGCATTAACAAAACATAGGAAGATATGTATAAAATAAAGCAGAGTGAAATAAACTGATACAAAAGAATAGTATGCAAAATGGCTTCAACAATGTAAATGAAAAGATCATTTTTAAAAAGCCAAACTCTAGTAACTGGAAAAAAAAGATGGTCTTGGAGAACAAATAATGATACCCACCTCTGACTTTGTGGTTCCCTAATTAGGGTACTGTGTAGTCTTCTGTTCCCTTAGGCCCTTGCTTAGTTCTTCTATCCCCTCTATTTGTCTCCCCACTCTGTCTTCATGGCAGAGAGGTGGCGAACTACTAAAGCAGTGTGTTGTTTGCATTGATACAGTTGTGTTATTTAATGTTTTCTGCTAAGTTATTTTTCCTTGTTCCAAGAGACCAAGCTAGAAATAGAGAAAGGAGAATTAAAAATGACTGTAGTATAAATGCAAAAGGAAAGCATCAGTAAAATGTATTTTAAAGTAAATCCACCTTTATTAGCTCCGTATGTATTTTCCGTCATTTACTAACATCATTTATATCATGATCTTCAAATGATAAAAATGTCCCTTCAGTTTTCCTGAGGGTCCAGAGCTTTTAGTCTTCTGTATTCAGAATTGGATTGGCCAAAGTTCATTTTAAATTGTATAAGGAAGAAATAAATCAGAGAGAGTTTAGGAAGTATAGGCACTATGCTGTCTACTCTTAGCTGATAATAAATAATAGTCATAAGGTTCTTATTTCAATAGTTAGGTCATTGGTGTATCTGGCTTGACACTCTCATACTGGAAGATAATTAATCCTAAATTACTCTCCACAGTGTTGCATTTTTCAATGTCTGATGAATATTTTAGTTTGATTTTCAGTGTATTCACTCCCTAATCAACATTTCAGTCTCAATGTTATACTACCAGGTGGTTCCATATTTTCATGGTATAGCCACCCCTATGCATTGTTTAGAAGTGTTTGTATGTGTTTCCTCGCTATCTATGACAGCATCAGTGGAACTAATGAATTCACTAGCTAAAAGGAAAGGTCCATTGAGAAAGTTCATGGTATTGTAATATCAAGATCATTGGTTCAATTAGGCATTTACCTGGCACTCTGAAGTAAGTTATCTGTTAAGAAGCCTTAAGTGTAACTTTATGCTGAGAGCAGTAAATATGATGTTAAAATCTATACTAAGAGTCAATAGGCAGGTTATTGAAAGTATAGTGGAGAGAAAAATAAACTAAATTCTTCAACTTGTCAGAATTTTTTTTAAAAAATCACCATATAATTCAGTATAACAGCAAAAGATGCTTAAAAGTGTAGGCTACAATAGCAGGGAGATAAGAATCAAGGAAAATGGGTATTGGAGACAAAGAATTTTTTTTCTGGAAAAAGAGTCATGGATCGAAGAGTAAGAAGAATACTCTTTGTTTCAGGGGCGTTGCGCTCCTGAAACTGTAGTAATTGAAATTGATTAGGAGTATCAATCACTTTTTTTTGGCCCTTCTTACTCCTCTCAGGCTTTTAAAAAAAATCAGAGTATAGACTTAATGAACAAATGAAACACTATATGCATCTATGGGCAACTTTGAAAAGTAATGATTTCTAAAGTTGTTATATCTTTTATGGTTGATAATTTGTCCTCTGCATGTAAAATTATAATACATAAGTATAAATTATCTAAGAACATATTTAACCAGCACATATCTCTTCTCCTGACTTTGAAAGAATGTGAAGCTCAAATCATTTTCACCCTATAACAAAGTATTATGTCGTGTGAATCAATCAGCCACCAGATGTATCTGCGATATTGGCTTTAACCATTTGTAATCTTACAAGAAAAAAATGATTTTCACCCTTTGCATATTAATTTAACCTCTAAGATTCCAAGATGGAAATAGAATGGCTTTATTGAGAAGTTAACTCTGAGATATGAAAATTCATCTATTTCCCTTCTTCACAGAGGTAAGAGACCATGGAATTGGAACACAGCATATTGCTATGGGATTTGACTGATGTGCTGGTTGGTTTGCTGAATATTTTCTTCCCTGTTACTCTTTTATATTTTTTTAATAAAGGATAGCTCTCTGGTTGGGGGAGGCAGGAAGATATATTGGGAAATTAAGGTAATTTAAAAACAAAATATGTCAATACATTTTAAAATAACTGCTCACCTATTTTAAATAAATTTTATATTTTGGTAGACTTGAACTTTGGCAATCAAAAACAGATTTCACTGTCCTGGAAATGTTAGCTAGCTTCATGATAGAATGGCATGAGAATGGATAGTGTTTTCTCTGGCCCAGTCCCAAAGACCAAAATCAGAACTAGGGTATCTATGGGGTTTTGTTCCAGGGTCCCTAATTTACAGGGCACTAATAGCCACATTTCAGCAGTGCAGAAAGAATAGAGATCAGCTCCTAATTATCAAGAAAAAAATTATTTTCCTGCCTCACTCCCACAGCAGCTTCTTGAGCTATAGCCTTTGACTAATGTACTGAGGTATTTTTCTCCCTCTAACAGGGCAGTAACTTAGCACTTCTTAACCAAAAGTGCCTTTCACAACACTTGCTCCTGGGTGCACTTTGTGGTACTTGCTCTGAGTGGGTGCGACTTCTCGGTGCCCCAGAAAACTCTCTAAAATGAAGTTTCAGAAGAGATGCTAGTCTGTATCTGTGGAAGAAGTTTCCATGCCAAGAATTCCCTACACTGATGAAACCACAGATCCATGGTATGTATTGTTTCTCGACATCTCAGACATTACCTTGGCTTCAACTGTCATCTCTAGGCAAAAGATTCCCAATTTTGTGTCTTCAGCTCTAATCTTTATTCCAAGACCCAGACTCATAATTTCAGGTATTTAACAGGCAAATAAATATAATAGAGCAACTCGTTTAAAATGTCAACTTTTACGTATTTAAACCAAGCCTTTTAATCCTTCCTCCTAAACTTGCTTCTCTTTCTGACATCATCATCTTTGTTAGGGGAAGTAGCATTTATCCATTTGCCCATATTTAGATCTTTAATGTCATCCTTGAATCTTCCCTCTCCTGTATTTCTGTTATCAATTAGCTGACAAATCATGTTGAATCTATCTGCAATTTCTTCCACAACTGTCCCTTCCTCCCTTTTACTAATATATGTAACATGTATTATTTTACACTATTATTATAGTACCCTAAAAAGTCTTCTCACCTCAACTTCCTCCCCACTGCAGTCCAATCCACAACCGAATGCCCAATCCAGACATGCCCCTTTTCTGTTCAAATAACTTTCATAGTTTTGTATTGCTTTGTACTAGAAATGAGAGGGTTTTAAAGTCAAATGTGTGGAAAAGCATTCTGACTCCAGTGTTTTATCTGCAAGTATGACTAAATAGAACATATTTGATCACACTGAAATAATGTACCCTTGCTTCATTCCACTGGTGACAGGCTGCTCAAGTATGGCAGCTCAAGAGGCTACTATGGGGGATGGGTCAGGAAAATAAATTTTCCCTGATTCTATCAGTTGGCAATGATCATTTCCCCCTTGAAATCCATATGACACTTTGCACCTGCCTCTTTTGAATATGTTTATTATTGTTTAGCATGTTTTCTAGCTCTTTTAATTATTTAATAGATACCAGTGAAGTACTTGGGCTATCCATTCATTATCCATCACTCTTGCTACCTGACCAGACCTTTCTGCCATTCTTCATATATGTCCCTTGATGAGGATTTTCATAGGACTTATTCCACACACATCACTATTGGAAGTGTGACACAATCTATTTGAATGGATAATACATCTTTCCAGTGCGATTTGGATCACCAGTTTATAAATTTTAATTCTTATGAGATTGTGTTGTTGTTCCATGGTGGACAGCTACATCCCAGGGACATTACTTAGAGAAAACTGTTTTTTTTTTTTTAAAAAAAGGGCTTTTGTAACACTGAGTAGCTTTAGATCATTAAAAGATATGCCTACTTTCCTAAATGAAACCCAGACCAAACTTTTCCTCCTATTAAATCCTAGGGCCAACTCATTTTTTTATTTCCAATACCTCTTCAAAATAACATATTATTGATGTATTAGCTCTGTGGCTTGCCCATCAAACTGCACATTGTAATATGAGCAATATGCATTTTTCAACCATTTTACTTTTCCTATGTATGCTAATTACTCTTGAACGACAATGGATTTCATCAAGAAGACCCAGTAGGTTTCAAGGGTTTGATACAGTCAGCACATGTCAAGCACAAACAAGAAAACAATAAAATAGGAATCCCACTTCTCTTTGGACTTAGTGCTATGGGGACTATGACCCTGAGGAATATCTTTGTTGAGTAACTTTCTGTTTTATTCCTTGATTGGTGGCAATACTCAGCAGATCAGTAAATAAAGTTTTCCCTGGGTTTCGCTTGAAATGTAATGATTATGCTTTTAACATATATATGGAGAGGTCTCACTTGAAGTGAACTTTTTATGTATTCCATTGAGTTAAAACCTTTTGTGGGGGGAATCAGCAACAGTACAAATAGAAGAATCTCAGTGTAAAGAATTTTCTCTTGTTTTTCTCTTGTCTGTCTTGTCTCTTGAGTTGGCAAAAACATCAACTGTTAATTGACTTGTGATTTCTGGGTTCTTTGGCCTCTGTTGTGATGACTGTTTTGCATTTCTTCAACTTCTTCAAGAAAAGTAAAGATTCAGGCCAATGTCTTTTTAAAAAAAATTTTTCTGACTGGTCAAAGTCAGCAACTTTTTAAGTCATATCAAACAATAAACATCTTTTAAGAGCCTGGTTTGTGCCAGGCACTGTGTTAAGTACTTGGAATATAAAGAAAACCAAACCAAAACTGAAACAGAAAAGGAGTTTATAGTCTTTGGGGGGAGCTAAAGGCAAACAATTATGTCCAAACAAGATATATACATGATAAACTGGAGATGATCATAGAGGAAGGCAATAACATTAAGGAAGATCATTGAAAGCTTTGTGTTGATGAAAAGATTTTAGTTAGGACTTTGAAGGAAGCCAGAGAAGCCAGGATATAGAAATGAGGAAGCATTCCAGACAAGAGAATCAACCAGTGAAAAAATGCCCCGATTCTTCAAATGGAATATCATGGGAGAGGAACAGCAAGGAAGCCAGGGTAACTGCTTTTCAGTGTAAGGTACAGGAAGACTAGAAAGTTAGGACAGAGCCAGGCTTTAAAGGGATTTAAGAGCTGAATAGAGGATTTTATATTTTGATCTGGGTGGTAACATGAATTTTTTGTGTTTTTTTGTGTTTAATGGAGTGACATGGTGAGATATGAGTTGGGAGAGACTTGAGACAGAGAAATCAACCAGACAGCTATCATAATAGTTCAGTCATGAAGTGATGAGGCCCTGAACCAGATTGGGGGCAGTGTCAGAGGAGAGGAGTGTTTATGAGAGATGTTGCAAAGGTAAATTAGACATGATTTGGGAAATGACTTGGATTTGAGGAGTGAGAGAGAAGAAACATCAAGGATGACAACTAAGTTTCAAGCCTGGGTGACTGGGAGCATGGTAGTGCCCTCCACATTAATAAGAAAGTTGGTAAGAGAGGAGGGTTTGAGGGGGAAAGATACTGAGTTTAGTTTTGGACTTGCTGAGTTTAGGATGACCATGAGATGTCTAACAGGCAGTTCAGTTGGAGATATGAGAATGGATGTTAGTAGAAACATTTGGGCTAGATAAATAAGTTTGAGAATCATCAGCATAGAAATAATAATTGAATTTGTATGAGCTGATGAGATTACCAAATGAAATATTATGGAAGGAGAAGCAATGAGGGCCCAGGACAGAGTCTTGGGGGGGACTAATAATGAGAGCAACTTAGATGAAGATCCAGCAAAGGATATTGAGAAGAAGTCATACAGATCAGACAACTAGCATTTATTAAGTAACTACTAAGTGCCAGACTCTGTTGGAAGTGAATAAGGAGAGAACAATAAATAAGTTAGAATGGAGCTTCTTTAATTTCATAAGTTTCCTCTCACCTTAATCCTTTCTTCTTACATGGTATTTACATCTTGATCATTTGATAATCACCCCCATTTTAGAGTCAACCAATTCCTATCTATTAAAATTTAGTTAATTTAATTTTTGTGACTTCTATGATATTTTCTATGTCCAGTACTTTTAGTTTTTTTCAGCAAAAAGTATTTATTATGAAAAGCATGGGTCTTCTGAGTAGTATATAATACACTGGTCTCTTTTGTGTTTTATCATATTTTCCAAAATTCCACTGCTCTTTCATGCACTCACCGATACATTAAAGTCACCAAGCGCCAAAGTATATGTTAACTTCGTTTGTAGAATTTGTCAAGTTCTTTACAGAATTTCTCTATTTCTTCATGCTCTGCCATAGATTTTTGGAATATAAGCTCAAGTTATTTCCATGCTCATGGTGATCCTTGCAAGGCAAAGTGATAGATTAAGTACGCCAGAAAATGAAGTTTATTTTTGTCTTTGGGCTCAAGTTGAACTCTACTATACTTAATTTTTTCCATTTTTCCATTTAGCTTAACTCCTTTTTTAAATCTTCTAGTTTTATTTATGAAGAAAATTTCAATATGGGTAAATAATATAGTTAGTTCCTCTGGTAGTTGTGCATTAAGTAAACCAATGACTAAGGTAATGTTTGTAGGTAGACCAAGTATGATTCTTCTTAAAGATTCACAATTATATAGCTCTTTAAAATTTGTGAAATGTGTTCTTACAGCAAACCTGCCAGGAAGACAGTTCAAGTATTCTAATCCACATAGATATGAGGAAACTGAAGCTCTGAGAGGTTACCTATGGGAACAGCGTTCTCAAAGGGGAGGCCCCACTGATGTTGGAGTGGAATCCCTCTATTGCTTCTAGAGGGTGTGGCCTGTACTGTCATAGACTTCTGGGACTCTTACACCATAATCATATAGACTTAGTCTCTGAGGCAACATTCAGACCCACTTCAGGCACTAGGTCCTTTGGCTCATCTATCATTTTCACCACCTTCTGGCTTCTTTTGCACTATTTCATTACTGTTACTGCAGAAGTCGAGAAGAACAACAAGGAACAAGTTTTTTCATTGGTTTCTTAAGCTATCGTGGTTGCCAAAATCAGGACATAGTGCCAATAGGGCCTTTCTGTCCCTTGTTTGTCTGGTTTTGGGATAATAAGAAGAGTCTGTCACCAGGACCATATTGGAAGGAAGCCTTTCCAGTTTGATAGAATATGCCACAACTTGTACCCAGAAGCATGTCCTTCAAGAACCCAGAGTAACTTCTATACTTCAGTGAGGCCTCAGATGAGAATGTTTGCAGATGTTGATAAATTATATAGGAGAAAAATTAAGTAAATAATAGAAATGAAATAAATCATATAATTTAGTGTCATATAATTGGTTTATAACAGTCAAACGAATGTTATTATGGTGAAGAGTTAGTTGCAAGACCATAAATTGCATAACAACTACTTTCTCTTTTGTCTTGAAGAACCTCTGCCAATGACTAATGTTTATATCTGCCTGTTCTTAGGTGTTTTGAAGGCTCGGTGTTGGAAGGTGTGTTGTCTTGGGATTGATTGTTGAAACATTCTCATATTTCAATGAATGATGAATAAATGATAGGCATTAATTAAGCACTTAGTATATTCCAGGCACTTTGTTAAGCTTTGGGCATATAAATACAAGCAAATAAGGCAATTCTGATCCCCAAAGAGCTCATGTTCTAATGGTAAAAGACAACACATAAAGGGGAGTGAGAAGAGGACAATAAGCTTATAGCAGCATAGTTTAGAGATATGTAGAAAGTAACTGGAGGCTTAATTTTGCACAAGATGGGGCAAAATCTTCATCTATCAGATCTCAGGTCCTTGGGGGAAGAATCCAAGTGTTTCTAGTGGGATGTGAGTAGGATGGCTGAAGTGTTTCCTAAATATATACATTCAGGCTTCAATACTCTTTTAAAAATATTTATTTATTTTTAGTTCACAACTTTCAGTTCCACAGAGGTTTTGAGTTTGAAATTTTCTCCCTCTCCCTGCTCTCCCCCCTTTCCAAGATGGCATGAAATCTGATATAAGCTCTACATATACATTCACATTAAACATTTTCACATTAGTTACCTTGCAAAGAAGAATTATAAACAGTGGAATGAACCACAAGAAAGAGGAAACAAAACAAAACAAAAGAGAGAGCAAATAGTATGCTTTGATCTGCATTCAGACTCTGTAATTCTTTCTCTGTATGTGGATAGCATTTTCCATCATGAGCCTTTTGGAGTTGTCTTAGAACGTTTCATTGCTGAGAAGAGCCAAGTCTATCAAAGTTAGTCATTGCACACTGTAGCTGTAACTGTGTACAATGTTCTCCTGGTTCTGCTCCCCTCACTCAGCATCTGGTCATATAAGTCTTTCCAGGTTTTCCTGAAATCTGCCTGCTTATCATTTCTTATAGCACAATAGTATTCCATTACATTCATATACCACAACTTGTTTAGCCATTTCCCAATTGATGGGCATCCCTTCAATTTCTAGTTCTTTGCCACCACAAAAAGAGCTGCTATAAATATTTTTGTACATGTGGGTTCTTTTCCCCTTTGTATGATCTCTTTGGGATATAGCCCTAGAAGTGGTATTGCAGCATCAAAGGGTATGCACATTTTTATTAGGCTTCAATACTCTTGAAGAGAAATAGTGAAACTTCCTATGTGGCTGCTGAAAAGAGAGAAAGATAAAGAAAGACAACATAAAGAAGAAATAGTTATTACATTTCTGATTTCCAAAATGTTATTTTCCTAAATAAAGAGATAATTTGTTTATCATTGTCCCTGTAAGGAACAAAGAATTTGGAAAGGGATCTGTCGAAATTCAATAACTGTAAAATGAAGCAAGGGCAGGTGGGTGCCAACTGGAGATGAGTTATCTATGTGTTAGATACTTTAGGTACTCAAGCTATGTTTAGATAACTGGTTTAAAAAAACCCAAAACTAGTGTGGCTAATCTGGTATTTGTCTTTTGTTTCCTTAATCAGATTACTCCATGGTTGAGCCAGCTAATTGCTATGTCTCCAATTGTTGATGTGTAAAATATAAAATTTACACGTGAGGCTTATTCAGTTGTAGCATATTCCCCTAAGTCCCCTGGACCGGCTTTTTTCTATAATATTGGAAGATAGAATTTGAGCAGGGCAGCCTACCTAATCTAGCCAACTCATAATATAAATGTGGAAGCTAAGGTTCAGAGAAGTTAAATGGCCTTTCTAAGATCGTTGTATTAGTGGCAGAGCTTGGAAAAGATTCCTCCTTTCCTGATTCTAAGTATAGTGCTTTGGCCAGTAGATACTCATAATTATCTTGTTCCTATGAACCATAAAAGAGTCTTGGATGAGCTGAAATTTTTTTCTCATTTTCTAGCCTTTATGTCTACATGGTACATTATTAGGTCAAATGATACTATAAAAGGTAGTAAAGGAACTGATCTTAGTTTGAGCTTCCAGACGAATGATGCTTCTTTGGAAAAAATTACATGGTAGTATTAATTCCATGGAAGAAATCACTGAAATTCAGAGTGAAGGTACAATAAAAATGGTCTCAAGAATTATGAACTTTCCTGATTAAAATGATACTTTTCACTTCATTAAAATAACAGGATTAATGATATAAAAGACTATTTAGCCTATGTATTCTATTGCCTATTTATTGCAAGACTGCTACTGACAATGAAACTTTAGTTGACTTTTCTAGTCCAATTTTATGAGTCCAAACCAGTGGCTTCCCAACTGTTTCTCTTGGGAAACTATTTAATGATTATGTTTTTCTAAAAATATATTTAGCTTAATTTTGTCTTGCTTTCAATATTCTCTTTTTTGTTAATAAGGAAGTAATGTGTATGCAAATGTAATTATATGTGGCTTCTCCCCTTTGCAGAATAAGGGTAGCTGTAGAATTCTGGGAGGAAAACACAAGAAGCAGAAGAACCTAGGGGTCTGAGTTGTAAGCAACAGACATACTTCTCCCATTATTGTTGCAATTGGGGAAGGGACTGGCCCCTATGTGGCTGAACTTCAGGTGGTTCTTCCTGGATAGGTGGGGAACTGAAGTCTGGCAAGGATTGTTAGGGAGGGCAAAGAGAAAGACCCTGGTAGAGCTAGAGAGACAATTTCAGGATCCTTGAGCAGAGGAGAATTATATTTCATTAGAGGATCTAGTGTAAAGATGTCCTTAGTGATGATGGCAAAAGATTCCCTGGAGAGGCTTATGGGAGAAGGTAGTGGAAGCTGGCATGACCATTTGGGGGTGGGAGGTTCCCCTGAAAAAATCATATTATTTAACTTGCTTCTACCTCTCAACATCATTGCACAGGTGAAATCTAGTTAAAATGATCTCTAAGGGAAATCTTGAGGGGGGAGAGGAAATGTCATTGAAAAGCATGAAGGGGGGGCAGTGATATGTGAATGGCAAATGAGAAGATTCAATTGTCTTCCAGGTCCAAGAGCATATCAGCTGCCTATGGGAGGTGGAGTTTGTATGCTGATTGCACTTAAGTTGATTCTATGAGTATCTCAGGTCTACATTAGTACCTGCTGCAAATGTCACTTCCTCCTCCTTGACCTTATTTGATTTATATTGCCTCAGGAGTGGTTCATAGGAGCAGATAAACACTAATACCCTTGTAAGACATTTTGAATTATTTTTGAACCATTTAAAGCTTCTTGTTCTACTTTTGTATAAGAATTATTTGGACATATATAGAAAACCTGTTATTCTTATGTCCAAGAAAAGCTTATAAAGCATTTTGTCTGGAATTGTTGGAAAAAGAACTTCCCCATTAGTGAATTTTCTAGATAAATGAAGACTTTTCATTTCAGTGCCTACATTTTAAAAAATATTTAAAACTATTTTTGATGAAAGTCTTTCTAAAAGTAGTATGATAGGGCTTTGTGCATGCCCAGATTGCCTAAGATGGAGGTATATATTTTAGTTTCTCATCTCTGTTTCAGCCATTTTCTCTTTCCATGTGGGAAATGTCAGAGACCTACTTCTGGGATAAGACATCATGAGTTTCCTTGCCATGTGAGTGGGAGCAGACTGTCTCCATTGGCTTTGTAGCCAAAATAGGCTCTTTACTGGAGACAAGGCACCAGGCAATGAGCTGGGGGTGGTAGGTTGAGGGGGGAGGGCAGGGAGAGGAAGGTAGCTTTTCTCCACTTAGGTTCTGTGGTTCAAAAATCTGGCTCAGGGCCATTATTTTTTTTTTGTTTATCCTTTTCAGTTCTAGGAATAGGTGATGAAGTCCCTGGATCTGGAAGTATGAGCCATGGCAACCTTGGGAGACAAGATTCCAATCTGGTTTTTGCTGTCAGCCCAGAGAGGAAGCCCTGAGAATTCAGGGTGCTGGGACTCTAGCTTAAGGGGACTTTGGACTTGGAACTTGGTGGGACTGAGTTAAGTTGTGAATCTAATCCTCCTCTTTTCCTCAGAAACTGAAGTGGCTAAGGGGGGATTATACACTCCATGTGTTGGAGGAGACATGTTTGAATGTTTGTTCCTGCTATACTTTAAAGTATATGTCCCTTTGTAAAAGCTATTCTGACTATGGAGTGATTCAATGGAATCTAGGGAAGGGAACCTCTTAAATTGGGAGAATGTAATTCTTGGGGGCTTGAACCAATGGCAGTGAGACTAGATACTCCAAAACTTTCTTAATGATATCAGAGAGCCCTGGGAAATGGGTGAAATGTTATATACCTGGCCTTCAGGCAGTGGGAGCCAGGGTAATCACTGTTATAATGGATTTTATACTTCCTCAATTTCCCCAACATCTTAAATATCTGAGTATATTAGACAATAATTTAAAATTTTCTTATGACTAAAGCTATCACTATGAGCATTGCCTATTATATTTTGCTCTAAAATATTGATGTCTAAAGAGGCTATGGAAGTGTTCAAAGTTTATCTATGCCAGTAGTCTCAGACTACTGTGCTTTTTCGACTTACAGAATTAACAAATCTCAGAGAAGTTATAAGGTACCTTAGAAGCCGACCCATATCAGAACAGGAAGTCCTTCTATAATATACCTGCCAAGTGGTCATATAGCCTATGTTGGAAGCCCTCCAGTAAGGGGAAACCTACTGAAGCAAATACATTTTGAGATAGGTCTAATTGTTAGGAAATTCTCCATTGGATACAGTCTAAATTTGCCTCCTTGAAAATTCTGCCAATTGCCCCTAATTCTGCTTTCCAGGGCCAAATAGGACAAGGATGAACCCCCTTACACATTATATAGTCCTTGAAATACTTGAACATTTGTCCTGTCATCCCTAAGTCTTCTTAAGGCTATATAGTCCCATTTTCTTTAAGTGATCCTTATGCAGCATGAACTTAAAAGACTGTTCACCACTCCAGTTGCCTTTCCTTTAGACAATGTCCTAGTTATCAATCTTCTTCCCAAAATTTGACGTTCAATACTAAGACAATGCTGGAGATTTGGTCTGATGGGGGCAGAATATAGTGGAATTATCGCTTCTTGATTCTAGCATGTTCTACCTCATTTATAGAGGTGGAGGTTAAATTAGAGTTCATTTATACATATATACATATACATACATACATATATATATTGAGTGGTCATATCACACTATTTATACATATTGAGCTTGTGGTCCATTAAATCTCCTAAATCTTTTTCTGAAAAAAAGAATCTTTCTAACCCACACTTGTGAAATTTGTTTTTAAATCTAATATATGAATTTACCATATATTTATCCTTATTTAAATGTCATCTTATTTGAGTTGGCCTAATGTTCTAGCCAAACAAGATCTTTTGGGGATCTTAATTTGTCATCCAGTGTTAATTATCTCTCCCAACTTTGTGTCACCTGCAAATTTTATAAGGACTCCACCTTTGCTTTTTTTTTTAAATCATTGTTAAAAATGCTAAATGGCACAAAAATAAAACATCGATCCCTGGGGCATTGCAGTGGAGACCTATTTACAAGTTAGCATTAAATCAATTGCTCTTTGAATCCAATCCATTCAACTGATACTGAAAGGTAAGAGCACTGGGCCCAGAGTCAAAAAGACCCTAGTTTAAATCCAGCCTCAGATACATACGAGCTGTGTGACCCTGGACAAGTCATTTCACTCTCTTCGACTGTAAAATGAGACTAATAATAGCACCACACCCCGGAGTTGTTGTGAATGTCAAAGGAGAAAAAATATTTGTAAAAACACTTAGCACAATGCCTGGCCTGCATATTCTCTCCATTTCCTCCCTGAATGCACCCAATTGTACCATCAGCTAGCGTACTTCTCTCCATATTTTCCAGAAGAATGGAGTATAAGAGATTTCAACAAATGGTTTCCTAAAATTTTGGTAAACTATATATGCAATATTCTTCTGATCTACCAGTGTAGTAACACTGTCAAAAGGGAAATTATTTCTACCTAGAAGCTAACTTCTTGTTGCTGAGAATCAGATTCAGAACAGAAGCTTCTCCTTTCTTATTTATGTTCTTCTTGAAAGATGAAATTATCAGGACAAGTCAAAGTCATGACATTTTTGGATGCTGTGTTTTGGCATGAAAGAAAGCTCTAGCAGATATCTGAATGACTGAAGTGGCCTTCACTTTATCACGGTTTGTGTTTGTTTATGGAACTCTACTTCCTCTTTCTGTCCAAGTGGTCTACAGCAAATCATCACCATCATCATCATCACCATCATCATCATCATCATCACCATCATCATCACCATCACCACCACCACCACATTTCTCATTCTGCCTCCATTTATTTATATCCAAATGTTCTCTACCACATTCCCCCTCTGGTTCCTGAATTTCATTACGTGAGTGTTATCTACTTAATATACTAGGCCATTTAACATTCCAACCCAACTTTTGCTTATCTTGTTCCTTTTGTATAAAGAATATCTTTTCAGAGTCATATCTCAGTCATCAGCCTCATCACACTAAGTCTCAGTAATACTTGTGAAATAAATTTGCCTCTTTGTATTACAATCTCTACCTAACCTTGCTTGTTACCAGTACTTTGTATAATTGTTTAAAGCTGTCTTTTATTGCTAACTATTTTCTTGGATTTTATCTCCTGAGAATTTCTAGCATTTGGTCCTACTTCCTTTATTTTAGTTATTCTTGATCTTGGATATATAAGCCATTTTCTCCCTTCTCCATACTCTTTAGTTTAAAGTATTTTTCATTAGATTTTAAAGACTTCAAGAAAAAATGTTATTATCAGACCTTTTCAGATATATTCTATCTATGGCCAGGAACTCATCACTTGTTTTAGGATAAAACATAAATTTCTCTGTTTAGCTTTTAATGCCATACTCAACACAGCCCCACCTATATTTTCTAACTCATTGGACATTACTCCTCCTTCCACAATATGAACTAGCCATAGTCCTTCTTTTTGTACCTCAGTGACAATACCCCATTTCCCCTCTCCATGCCTTTGCACTGGCTGTCCCCCCTACTTAGAATGCATTCCCTCCATATTTCTACCCAGCAGAGTTCTTTACTTCCTTTGAAATGCAGCTCAGGCACAATCTTCTGTATGAAGCCTTTCCTGATCTTTCCAGTTACTAGTGCCTCCTCTGCCAAGCTATGTTGTATTTAACTACTTTATGTGTATGTATAAACTTAATGCTTATTCTGTGTATGTTTTTGCATGTACTTGTCTCCTTCGTTAGAATGTAAACTCATTGGGAGTAGAGCTCATTTCATTCTTTGTACTGAAGTGCCTGCCTAGAATATGTAAGCATATATTAATTACTTATTGATTGTTGATCATTGCTTTATATTAAGCTGTAAACCAAAGGTCTAAATTCTGTTCTGAGATACTGTCTTTGTAATCAGCTATTTATTTCTCCAATTGACTTTCTCTTTAGAAGCCTTTCCAGGGGCAGCTAGGTGGCGCAGTGACTAGGGCACCAGCCCTGGAGTCAGGAGGACCTGAGTTCAATATGGCTTCAGACATTTGACACACTTACTAGCTGTGTGACTTTGGGCAAGTCACTTAACCCAAACTGCCCTGCCTTCTCCCCTCCCCCCCCAAAAGCCCTTCCATTTAATGAGTGTAGTGACGAAAATATCTCTGATGCTCCTAAAATATTCATTTTCTTGCTCAAAACTGTAATTATGAACACTGTCTTCTATATTCCTTTCAGCAGCATCCCTTTTGACCATGTGAATAATCACCAGAAGCTGGTAAAGATTGGCAATCATTCATTTTGGCATGTCTGGGAGGTTCTCTAGTGTGCCCCAGGAAGAGGATAAAATAGACATTTCTGTTGTTGCTCTTCCGTCAAAAATACCCTAGAGCAAGGAGTCACCAAAATAACACTGCTTATCTTTGCTGAGATAATTTATGAATCCACACTTTGGAGCAAAAGTAATTGCTTCCTTCTCAGAGGGTCCAGCACCTCCCCACTGGGAAGAACTTTGTGTCTACTTTTTATAGCTTCCCCTTCTTTCTTGCTGTCAACTGTGTTTTTGCCATCAGTGAGCCTGTCTGTGGCAGAACCTCTCTCTTACTCTCCCCTCCCCATTGTAATTTGCTCTTTCTAATGCATTATGGTTTGGGAAACCAGATGAATGTTTATTAGAATTATGTTTAACACAGAAATCAATCAATGCTGTGCAAAAACCTGAGGGGCTCTCTTTTGAGCAAAATTCATGAATTTTAGTTTAGAGAACCATAGACATTTATTTCTCCTGTTCATAGACTTTGTTGCTTCCTTTCCAGTTCTTGGTCATGCTGCAAATAATTTGAATTGTAAACTAGAATTTCAAGGGATCTGAGATAAGTGAAGTCTAGTAGTTTTATCAACTTGTGTATTTAATTGAGATTTGTTTCCACAGAAGTAAATATGAAGCATTTACATAACTTTCTGATAGATATAATAATCAGAACAGTTCTTTGTTTTTAAAGTTCCTTTTTCTGTGTCTATACACATTCCATTTTGTTCCCCTTTGCAATTCTTTGGGCTGAGGATCTCTTAGGACTATAATTGAACTTCAATTTTATTCATCGTAATTTACCTTAAAATAGAATCAAGGTACATATTTCTTGTGTTTGCACCATGCTATTACTTTCCATTTGTTTGAATTACTTTCAGTACCATTTTTAGCCTCCTTCCCTTATTGAACTTGCATGGCTTCATTTTTGTTTGGAATCATCAGTTTCTGTATGAAATATATCCCTATAGCTCACAAATTTGATTTGGATGACATTTTAAACTTGTTATTAACACAAAAAACTTAAATGCTTTGTGCCAAAGTAATATATTATATGATTGTGATAAATGAGAAAATCTTGCCAAGAGAGGATAGAAAGAGTATCTTTGAGATTTATACAGAACACAATTATATATGTGCAAAGTATTTTCCAATTGTATTTACTAGTTGCACATCAGAATTTTGTCTTCATTTTTAGAAGAGGAAACAAAGAAAGTTAGCTCCATGCTAAGTATATCCTTTCCCCTTCTTTTCCAAAATCTTCGTATGCTGCTATATAGTCCCATCTCCTCTATGTGGCCAGCCCAGCTATTCCAGTTGGCCCATTGGTCCCTCTATTCTCTGAACTTCCCTTTATTTATAACTCTTCAGTTTTATTCTGCATCATGAGTTAATCACCTCTTTTTCAGGATAATAGTGTACTTCAGTATTGGTACTTTGGAATCGTGGTTGGTCATTTCATTGATCAGAGTTCTTAAGTTCTTCAAAGATGTTTTTGTTTTTGATGTTATTATTGTAAAATTGTTCCCCTGGCTATGCTTACTTCACATTGTGTCATTTCACACAAGTCTTTCTAAGATTTATTATGGTGCAATAATATTCTCTTACATTCATTAAAAAATTTAGTTATCGAGTTCGCATTTATGTTTATTCCCTAAGTTTTTAGTTTTCTGCCAACTGAAAAAATTCGTGCTATAAATATTTTGGAGGGTAAAAATGAGACCTTTTCCTCTTTATTCTCTTTGAGGTATAGGCTTAATGTGGTATTACTATCTCAAAGGTATGCACAACTTAATAAATTTGAGGGCATAGTTTAAAATTGCTTCCCAGAGCAGTTGGACCAATTTACAACACATACCAATATGTGCACCTATGTGCTTCTTTTCCCATACCCCTTCAATATTTGTCATTTTCCTTTCTTCATAAAAAAGAGGAGGCAGTTTGTAACACAGTGGATTCAGGGCTGGGCTTAGAGTGAGGAAGATCTGATTTTAAATATGGCCTCAGACACTTATAAGCTGTGTGACCCTTGGAAAGACATTCTGTGTTCCTCAGTTTCTTCAGTTATAAAATAGGGATAGTAATACCGCCTACTTCATAGGGTTGTTTTGTTCTGAGGATCAAATTAGATAATATTTATTTTTTAAAAAAGTGCTTGGCACATAATATGAACATATAAATGTTACTGCCTTTCTTATGCCTTTTTTGTCATCCTTAATAACCTTAGAGGTGTGAGGTAAAATCTCAGAGATGCTTTAATTTGTATTAGTGACTTAGAATATATTTTCAAATGGTTATAGGTAACTTAGATTTCTTGCTTTATAAACTGCCTGGTCATATGGGGGGGGTGACTTTTTTCTTTAAAAAAATGTATCATGGATATAAGATATAAGATCTTTCTCAAAGAAGCTTCATGCATAGGTTTTTCCCTAATTTTTTCCCTTCTGATTTCATTTGAAATAGTTCTATTTCTACAAGATATTTTTCTACACAACCAATTTTATGTAATCAAAATTGTCCATACTGTCTTCCCTAATACTTGCTATTTATTGTTTGGTCATGAACTCTTCACCTGTTCACAGATCTGAAATATATTTTCTTCCTTCCTTCTTTAATTTGTTCATAATGTACCCTTTTAAATCTGCCATATAGCTATTTGAAATTTTTGTTGTATGTAGTATGAGATCTTGATCTAAATCTAATTTTTGCCAGATTTCTTTCCAGTTTTCCCAGGATTTTTTTTGTGGAATAGCGAGTCCTTATTCAGTAACTGTGGTCTTTACATTTTTTTAATGCTAGGCTACTAGGTTTCTTTTGTTCTTTATGTTGTATAATCTGTCCTACTAATCTATTTTCTAAATTTTTAAACAAGTACAATGTTATCTAGAAAATGATTGCTTTATCCATTTTAACCACCCCTGGTTTGGGTCTCAAGACTGTATTTTCATAACTGACTAAATTTTATAGGATCCATTCTTTTCCTCTTTGTGCAAACAGTTTGTATAATATTGGAATTAATTGTTCTTTGAATGTTTGTTAGAAATAGTTTGTAAATGCATCAATTTCTGGATTTTCCTCCTTATGTGTGAATATCTTGCGCTAGCCTCTTATTTTAGTTCTTTGTGAATATTTATATTTCAAGTGTTTTTCGTGTAAATAGCATGTTGCTGAATTCTACTCCCTAATCCATTTTGCTTTCCTCTTTGATTTTATGGGTGAGTTTAAATCATTCACATTCTGAGTTGTGATATTAACCAGCTTATAGATATTCCTCTCTTTGCCACCATCCTCACTTTTTACAAGATGAAGAATGTAGTGGGAGAGGAATGTGCTCAGCATTATTGATCTTTGCTGTATTCTCATTCTGATCCTCTTCAAAACTTCAATTCCTCTCACTAGACACAATCATAGGTTCTTACTTCCTTTCCTTTTAAATGCTCCTCCTTCACAATTCACTCTTAGAATTTATTTTGCTTGTGACTAATCCTTCCCTGAATTTACTCTTAGTATTGTTCTCCCTCTAAGTTTCTTTCTGTTTAAAAAATAATAATAATTGAATTGGGATGTATTTCTATAGCAATCTCTCTCTCTCTCTCTCTCTCTCTCTCTCTCTCTCTCTCTCTCTCTCTCTGTTGCTCTCTCTTTCCCTCCCTCCCTCTCTCCCCTCTTCTCGCTGTCTCTGTCTCTCTGTCTCTCTCTCTGACTCTCTCTCTCTCTTTTCTATCCCCTTTTGGCTGATCCAGATAAAGGTGAGATTCAAGTGACACCAAATATTCTCACTCATTTTTCCTTGATTAAATGATTTTGTACACTCTGTTTATGTGAGATCATAAGCTCCTCCTCATCTGCCTCCTTTCTTCCTTAGTACATTCCTTTTTCTTTCTTTCTTTAAGATGATTAAAATATATGACTCTCATTCTCTCTATTTAACTCCCTCTCTGTAACCTCCCAACTCCCATGTGTATCTGCACAATAGGCTTTCTCCTGCTTTCCCATCTAGCAGATAGTCATTATCCCTAGTTCCTGCCCCTCCCTAGAAGGTTCTGTAGGTTCGCAGAAACAGAACTTTAGGTTCTTCCCAGGTTTTTCCCTGGTTACTCAGCTTCAGGGTCCAAATTCTATTCATGGAAAGAGCGATATAGTTATAGATCTGTGGTCTAAACTTTCTGCTCCAAGGCAGAGCTCCAGGTTGCTGATTTCAGCCCCAGTCAGCACTAGAAGACTTTCGGTCAGAGCAATATAGCTGCTAACTCATCCCTTTCTAGAGCTTTCTGCCCTGATACAAGACTGTAGGCCCCAGAATTGTCTGTATATTGTCTTTCCTGTCTGGCTCCCCTCCCCAGTGCTGGCAGATGGCCAGGTGTCTGGCTATCTCCCTGTATTGACCTGGGCTGGAAAAATGGTTCTTCCTTGTATATCCTGATAACCATTCTATCTGAAGCTCTAACTCAGTCTTTGCTTGGAACAGTTGTGGGAATCATCTGGGTTATCCTGCTTCTTCTTAATCTGCTGTTTTTGTGGGCCTTCATTATAGCTCTTCACTATACCACATTGCCTGTCATTAGGAGATGATGATTATGATGCCAAGTATCTTGAAGAAATTTAAAATAAAAAAAATTACCCAGTTACCCAGATGTTTCCAAATATCTTTTTGTTAGGTACAAATTCTTTAAAATGTTAATTGAATACTGGCCACATGCTAGGTATGTATGATACAAAAAATCAGAAGACACCAGTGCCACCATTTCCTTTTTTATCTGCTGTTAACCCCCAAGTCTAGGCCTTCAATACTTCTCATCTATATTATTATAGTAGCTTTTTGATAGATCTCCCTGATTCTAGTCTTTCCCTTTTCCAATCCACCATCTTCTCCATTGCCAAATTAATCTCCCTGAAGTATAACTCTATTCAAATCACCTCTATTATTCAAAGGTCTTATCTGATTCCTTATTACTAATGGAATAAAGTCGAAGAAAGCCTAGTGTCATCCTATTACCTCCAGGATAAAAAAATAGTATTCTATTTGCTATTTAAAACTCTTCACAACTTGTTTACTAACATAACAATACTCTTGACAATATGACTCCAAATTATATTTCCAATCTTCTCTCACATCATTCCTCATTATGTAGCCTTTGTGATACTACCAGCATTCTTCTCACATATTCTGTCCATTCTTGCCTTCATGGCTTTGCTTATCCTATTCTTTCTGTTCCTCTTCTGCCTGTTGAAATACCACCTACCTTTTAAGATTCAACTCAAACATTAAATGCTTCATAAAGCCTTCCTGATTCCCTCATCCTGAAGTGGTCTCTCTTTTCTTGATTCCTTCTCTCTGTCTCTGTCTCTCTTTCTGACTCTATCTCTCTCTTATTCTCTCTTGTTTAAATCTCACTAATGCTCCTTTCACACTGTATTTGTATTACATTTATTTCTCCAGTGTTACACTGTTTCTTGAGTGTAGAACTTAATTTTGCTCAGTTTTGTTTTTTTCTTTGTGCCTACTACAGTACTTTGCACACAGTAGGCATTCGATAAATTTTTGTGAATGAATCAATATAGAATAAAGCCATCTATAATTTCTCTTTCTTAATGAAAGGGACATAAAAAGCTACCTTAATCTTTCTTCTATACTATTTTATGTTAAAGCATTAATGAAGCCAGGGCTTAGATAATTTGAATTTCAATAAAGAATATAAAGGTTAAAATAATTTCTATAAAATTTTATGGCATTTATAAATCTACTTGAAAACAATTGGCTCAGGTTTTTTTGTGGAATTTGAGCATTTATGTTTTATCAAATATATCATATGACAGAATGAAGAACTGCAGGTGTCCAATATCCTGAAACATGACATTACGGAGTTGCCTAGGAGACCCACCAGGCTATAGTCTCACTTTGTTTTTCAGTTCTCTTTTGGTGTAAGTGGAAAAGGATGTGAAAGTTGCATGTTGTATTGTCAGGTTGTTTTTCTATTATTATTATTATTATAAATAATATTTATTGAGCACTATGGAGAGACCCATTCATGCATTCATTCATTGAATGTGTATTGAGCACATATTATGTATGCCACTGTATTAGGTGCTGAAAGTGGTACAATAGACATGTAAGACTTCATTCCTACCCTTTAATAGCTTACAAATCAGGAAAACAAAACAGAATCCCACAAAATAGGTAAATAATGTAAACCAGTATATGTGTTTATATAGACACATATGCGATTAATATATGTAGTAAGTGCTGTTTAATTCCATAGAATATAGTATAGTCGAGAGGAATTTCAATGGATCTTTTTGAAGAAGTGAGATGGAAGTTAGTCCTCAAAGGATGAGAAAGATTTGCATAGGTGGAAGAAGAGAAGTTTATTCCCGATGAGTGAGCAAAGTCTTAAAGCCAAAAAGTGACTATGATGTTTAATTTAGGGGTATAGTCTAGTGTTGGTAGTCAAGTTAGAAAGGCTTCCCTCATTGAAGCTCCTTTCTCTCTGGGGTTATCTACCAAGGATAATGAAAGTATAGAGAATGGAGTCTTTCTATAACTGGAGTTTCATGTTGAAGAGCAATGGGAGATAAGGTTGCATAGGTAGAGTGGGGCTAGATTATGGTGGTATTTTAATTTTAATTTAAATTAATTTAATAGGAATTTTAATGTCATCCAATAGATAATTATATTAAATTACAAGAAAGATTTACTAAATATCTACTCTACACAAGATACTGTGCTAAGCATAAGGGAATATTATAGTCTGTATAATATATCATCCCTGTCCACAAAGAGCATAATATTACTCCTAACTGTCTTCCAAACCACATGAACTTGAAGACCTAAATAGACCCTCTCCCCAACATCATCTAACACATTCACCATGCAATATTATCTTACAGCTATCTCTGTTGGTGTCATACACTTACTAGACAGTAAGCTCCTTGAGGGCAGGGACTATGTATTGTCCAGATTTTTAGTTTCCCATAGTACCTTTTAAACAGTAGAATTTAACAACTATTTATGGTAATGAACATATTGTAATTATCTACAGTGGGGCTGTCCAATCTTAGCTTTTTATTGAAACAATAGACAATATATTTTGATTTACCATTTTAGTGAGAGCTCTGTGGTAGCTCTGCTTGGTTTACTAAAGCATTTATTTGAAATTTCTATTCTTGTAGGTGGGGAGGCATAAATCACATTGCAGGCCCCAGATGGCCTGCAGGCTGCATTTTGGACAGCCCTGACCTACAGCATAACATTCTACATTTATAGAATAACATAAAAATTCCTGAGCCTGGTATTTAAAGATCATTTGTATGCTATCCACTTAACTTTATTGCCCACCACTTCCTAACATGGAGCTTCTGTTCTAGACAGACTACAGTACTTGGACCTACCTGGTTATCGCTCTTTTTGGTAGTCTAAGAATGAAGTAATTAGCATCTGGACTATAGTGGTAATGGTAAGAATAGAAAATGAAAAATTGGAAAATGAAAAATGAGTGATAAAGACATTTCAAAGCAAAAAGAAACAACTTTGTGACTAGTGGATATAGGTGATGAAGGTGAGGAGATGAAGACAGAAAAACAGTTCAATAAAGAATAAAGGTAAGGAAGATCTAGAAGTTAGGAGAACTAAGTACATTTGGATTATTTTTGTTTGTTTCCTCAGCCCAGTGGCTAGAGTGCTGGTCTAGGGCCAAGGAGACTTGAGTTCAGATTTAACCACAGGCTTCCTAGCTATGTGATTCTGAAGCAAGTCACTTAACCTTTTTTGCCTCTGTTTTCTCAACTGAAAATGGAGATAATACCAGCGCCTACCATGCCTGGTCACTGTGACAATCAAATGAGCTAATATCTGTAAAAAATGTTTAGTGCCGGGCCTTGTAAGCAGGAGGAACTACATCAATGCCCTTCTTTTATCTTTTATCTTCCCTTATCATTTCTCCCTTATCTTTTACCTTCCCTTTCTTTTAGGCAAGAACAAACTGAATTTGAAGGGTGAATATGGAAATAAAAAATGCATATATGGCCAACAATTAAATGCCAGAAAAAAAGTCAAGGATAAGGAGGTCTGAGAAGAAACTATTGGATTTGAAAATATGGAAGTCACTGAAAATCTCTGAGGATGTAATTTAAGTAGGGAGGGGGGCAGAACCCAAATAACAGGGAAATAAGAAGGAAGAATGATGAAAACCTAGAGATAATATATAGAGAATAGTTGGAAAAGTTGGCAGTTAAACAGAGGAGATAAATAGGAAAGCACTAGGAGAGGCATCAGGTCAAATGAAGCTTTTATTAAGCTGAGGAGATCAGTGAAGACATAAAGTTATAGAGGGGGGTGAATGGAAAAAAGCAGATAGCTGCTAGCAAAGAGAAATATAAGATGCTTTAGGAGGCAGGAGGAGGAAAGGATGTGATCTAGAGCATAGGTCATAAGGTTAATATTAAATGAGTTTCGTCTCTTCCTCTTATACCACAGGACATGATGAGGAGATTCAGCAAACAATAGATATGATTCTTATTTTCAATCACATTACATCCTTCTTTCCCTGTTTCACTCCAAGTGAAGTATTGATTTAATGTTTTCAAAGCACTTTACATCTATTATCTCATTTGCTTCTTACAACAATCCTACAAGATAAGTAGAGCAAATTTTATTATCCTCATTTAGGTGAGGAAAATGGAGCTCAGAAAGGTTAACTATATGTCCATGGTCATATAGTTAGTAAAGGTCAAGGATGAGATTTGAACCTGTGGTTTCATGACGCTAAGTCCAGCAAACTTTCCATCTCAACATATTGTTTCTCATACTAGACATTTGTAAGCCATCATATAGGGGAATAAAACAACTCAGAGGGCCTGCTGTCATGAATCTTAGAACTGATAGGGAACTCTAGAAACTGGGTAGTCCAACACTGGACTTGATAGAGAGAAATAGCACTACAATATTCATGATGGATAGTGGTTCCCTGACTTTCAGTGACAGGACTTTGTGTAACTTTCTGCTCTGTTGTTAGAAGACTTTACTTATGAGTAGTAAGTGCTTTCTTGACTTCTGCCCATTGATTCAGTTCTCTAGAGCAGAAGAAGAACAATTGATGATAATTGAATTTAAGCACACATGTGAGAAGTATTAGCTGGTATTCCACTACTTTATACCACCTATAGTTGTGTGAAAAAAGCCTTCATCATTATTCCTTATTCCTTCTTCCCTTCCCCTCAAAAAAAATAGTGCCCTTCATCTACTTCCTGTCTACCTACAGAAAAAAATGTCTATTTCAATACCAGCTATTTCAAATTTGAATTTTAGTTTGATTTTGAAAACCACAGAGAACCATCAAAATAGATTGGCTTGGCTGACCAAGGTTGTATTAATGCTTGACAAGTAGCACAATAAGCCATAACTTTGCAGCTTGTTCTTATAAACAAGCTGTGATTATTGGGCTGCCCAAATGGAATGGACTTGGTCCAGTTCACCTTTGGTGTAGGGTTACAGTTTTAATTTTCCTTGGTCTTAGGAATGGGAGAAGCTTATGTATGTTAATGTTAGCTGAAATGTCTAGGCTATTTGCGTTCTTCTTGTCATGTGCACTTTTTAATTCATGTTATAACTCAGAAAAAAAGCATCAGACTTCCATTTATATTAGAAACCAGGACAAAGAGCATATTAGCACTTCTTGTAGCTGAATCCTGTAGAGCATATTAAATTAATTTAACAGAAATTGTCTGCTGAAGCCTGGCACAGAGCAAGATGTTTACCAGGTTGACTTTTTTGACTTTGAAGAGAGAAGTAAGAAGTTTGTCGGCTGAATGAAAGGGTTATTTTTTTCCATTAAGATATTTCAAAAAGGTTTTTAGACTTATGGAGAGTATGGGGCTTTGGCTATCACTGTTGAAAAGATGACATACTGGAAAGATGGATAGAAAAGCATTAGAAAGAAGGCAAGAGAAATTCAAAGAGAAAATCCTAAATTTTCAGTGTCAGTTGAGTGGGAAGAGAGCTAATGAGCTGAACATTATAGCCCTCTATAACTGTAATTTGGGGTTTCAGGTTTGTGGAAAGCTAATTTTCTCTTTCTTTAGTTGATTTAATTGTCATCTACAGAGTTGGCCTTGGGGGAAATGGTAAAGAACAGATTAAATTTGTTTTGGTGACACTTTTCTACCCATTGTTGTGCCTTCTTGCCATATACTCTTGTCCTCCTTTTCTGCTATTCTGCCTCCTTTCCCACTCTCATTCCCAATTTTAGGGATTTTTACTTTTTCAGTGAAAAATATGTCTATTATCATAATTTCAAGGTTCAAATTTTTAAAATATGGGTTCAGTTCTAAATATTTTTAGCCTCTTTTGCTGGATTAGCATTCAGCTCCTGCTCTTTAAGAGTGGGTATCCCCAAAAGTTCTGGTATGGGTTCCTTCCTCTCTCCCATTAGGAATCTCATTGGCTCCCATAGTTTCAGTTATTATCTCTAGATAGATGACTATCGATTTGCCTTTTAATTGGTTTCTCAAGATAGCCACTCTCCTTTCTAATCCATCCTTTCACTTGCCCCAAAACCTTCAGTAGCCACATATTTCCTTTAGGATTGAATGCATATTGTCAGTCTAGCTTTTGAAGCTCTTCACAATCTGACTTCAGCCCAATCTTCTAGTCTTCCTCTTTACTTGACCTTATACATGCTACCTTTTGGCTGGATTAGACTATTCCCTAAACTCCCATCTCCCCCCTCCCTGAATTCCCATAAACCATCTCTTCTTTCCCTGCCTGCAATATATTTCTTTCTGATCTCTACTTCTCAGAATCCCCTTAGCTGCCACCTCATCTGTCAAACCTTTATTGAACTTCTTCTGTACTAGTGTTCTCCCTCCTCAAATTACCTTGCATTATTATTATTTGTGAACATACTGTAGCCTATTTGGTTCCAATAGGATCTAACCTCTCTGAGGCAAAGATTATTTTGTTTTTGTATTTGTATTCCCAGTATCTAGTACAGTGAATATATAGCTGGTGATTTAACAATGTTTATTAAATGGACTATTAGAAGCATACAAACTTTTGGAATATATCTAATTTCTGTCTTTTCTTTCTCCTTTTGATTTTTCTATATGTAACTTTCCTTTTCCTATATTTCCTTTACCTTTTGACTGCTCTCTACTCCTTACTGTATTTCTTTTTCTTTCTTACCCCTCTGTTTTTCTCTACATTTTTGTGTGATGAGATAATGAAAGGTGGGAGGGAGGTTGGGAGGAGATTAGAGACAGAGATAGTAACTAGGTATGTGTCATTGATTTTTAAAATTCTTTGTGTCGATGATTTTTAAAATTCTTTGTTTTTTCAGATCTAGGTTGACTAGTCATCCTATTTATTGGGGTTATATGTTTTAGGGTGATCTGTTCTTATCAGTGACAAGAGCATATCCACATCATTTGTACTTCCTCATCTTAGTATCAGATATACCAGGTGAAGAAGTAGAAATTGCTCTTAAGAGAGAAGAGCATTTAGACCTGACAAACTGTATTTAGGAGAAATTCATTCTGAAAGGGCTCCATTTTAAAGGCACCCAGGGATTGTTTTTTAAGAACTCTCAAAGAAGGAAAGACAACAAATGAATGGAAAAGATCATAAACTGTACTATAACCAAAAAACAGTGACTGAGAAAACATCAACAGCCGTTAAACTGTATGTCTGTTTTCTCATTTCTATAATCTCTTTATAAGAATGTTTTTCCCCAACATCAAAGTTGTCTTTGATGAAAACATGAGAGGAAACAGGTAAGTCAACAATTTTTGAAAGCAGACTATATCTTCACAGTCACACAACAAAGAAGTAAATCAATAAATCATTTTTTATATCAATTATCAAGTGATTTCAGGAATGAATTATTTATTCTTACTTTTAAAAAACCTCAGTGGGCTAGAATCATGCACTGCTATGGCAGTCTCTGGCTGTGTTCAGGAGTAATTAAATCAAAGTTGGCTTTTTTTTCAGTTGAAAATCTGGAACTGCAGACTTCCCTGCTTCTGACCACTAAGAACAAACATCATCACAGATATAAGAATCAGTTAGCAGGCATTTATTAAACAATTATTATGCAAAAGGCTCTGTATTAAGTGCTGGAAATACAAAGAAAAAGAAATCTCTGCCTTTAAGAAGCTTATATTCAAATAGGAAAAACAGCATGTAAATACATATATAAAGAAGACATACAGAGTAGATGGAGGTAACCTTAGAGGGGGAGGCACTAATATTGGGTGGGGGGGACCAGGAAAGGCCTCTTACAGAAAACGGTGTTTGAGCTGAGTCCTTGAAGGAAGCTAGGGAAGCTAAGAGGCAAAAGAGGAGGGAGAACATTACTGGCATGGGCTGTAGTTTGTATAAAGGTACAGAGAAGGGAGCTAGAGCTTTGGGTGTGGGGAACAACAAGTTTTGGGTGTGGCTGGACCACAATGTGAATGGAATAGCAGAAAGGGTAAGAACATTGGAAAGGTAGGAAGAGTCCAGGTTGAGAAGAGCTTTAAATGCTAACCAAAGGAGTTTATATTTAATCCTATAGGTAATAACCAACCACTAGAGTCTGAGGGGCAGGGTTAGAGCTGTGCTTTAGGAAAATCGCTTTGACAAGTTATGTGGATGATGGAGTGGAGGTGGGGAAAGACTTTGTGATTTAAGGTACTCTGTGGTCTATTGTCTGTTGATTGAAAACAAATTTAACGTGCTCCAACAAGGTTATACCATATATGTTCATATACATCTTACACACACACACACACACACACAGAGCCATATATATGTATGTACATACATATATAAATATATTACTATAAAAGGTAATCAAGATGACATAAGAGATTACATTTGTTCCTGTATGGGGAATCAAGATGGGCCCTTAGCACTTATTCAACCAAGTGCCCTTGAAGAGTTTGGCCTTTGTTTCCTAGATTAAATTAGGAGTCCTTGGTGACCTCCTTGCCTCAAGGGAAAGCCTACTTTACATGGTTTTGAGTGACATGTTTGTGACATCAGAGACTTTTAGACCACATGAATTTAAGTCACATTTTTGTGATGCTTTTAGATCACATGGGTGACTTGTATGTGTGACTCATCTTTGACCCTGAACATGATATATAAACCCAGAGGTTGCTTTCTCCCTTGGAGCTCTGAGCCACAGCAGGAGTGGCACGTGACTCTGGACCAGCCACTGTTATGAGCTCCCTGGCTTTGGAGAAAACTCAGATGTTGGTGCTTCTCTGGTAACTGTATATTGTGATTTTGTCGGACAGAAATCTGTCTGTTGATTCACGTTTATTTGCTCTGTTTGTATTTGCTCTGAAGCTCAGGGTGCTGACTTTTCCCCCTGAGCTGAGTGAATGATATTTGTTTGTTGAATTAAAGTAAGATTGTTAACCCCTTAATGCTACTTTCCTTAGTAAAGCACATCAAAAGAACCTGTGTTGGCAGCTGTCTGTGTGCTGGTTGTTGGTGGGTCTTACACCCCTATAGCAGTTGCTAGCAGATCATTGCAACAGTTCATCAATTCTCTATTAACACCAAGACATCCAAGAAGCTGACATGCTGACTTTAGTTTACCAATATCATAAAGAAGTCTAAATAGAAGAGGAGTTTCCTGTTGACGGACAGGTTCTTGTAGATTCTGTTGGCATTGGATGATGTAATACTGATTGCCTGAGACTAGAAACACGACAAGGATTCCTCAATGAGATCCAAGGTCGTTAAAAATCAGCTTAAACATTCACACTAGAAAAAAGAGTTGTGAAGAATACATATTACCCAGATTATAACATGATATTAGACAGCAAACCAACAAATTAGCCCATCAGTATATCTCAGACAGGCAGAACATAATAAACTGGGCCTGGAATCAAATAGGAAAGAATCAGGGTAGATTACCTTTAGAGAATTACTCAGTGTTTTATCCCAAACTGCTTGTCATGGAGCAAATGTAAAATCCTGTCTGGCCTTTGAAGACCTTTATAACCCTACCCCTTCTTACCACTTTTGTCCTCTTATTGACACATAGCAGGCATTTAACAAATGCTAGATAACTGGCTGGCTAACTGGACCTTTGCAGAAGGTTTTTAGCTCTTCCCAGGTATTAGGCCTCCTATATTTTGGGAAACTGGTCACCAGATATAGGATGGTAGCACAGAGATGATGGTTAAGTTTACTTCAGGTGTGTAATCAAAATAAAGATGAGCACTTATATAGTACTTTAAAGTTTGTACTGCACTTAAACATATGAACTCAGGTTTTTTTTTTTTATTTCCTTCCCCAGTGTGTCCGCATTTTACAGATGAGGAACCAAGGCACACAGAGATTAAGTGACTTGCATAGGGCCACATACCTAGCAAGTGACTGAGGCCAGATTTGAACTCAGATCCTCCAGACTCCAGGCCTGGTGCTCCATCCTCAGCACCCACATAGCTATCCATGTGAGGGGATTGGACTAAATAGCCTATTCAGGCTCTGAATATATGATCCTATGATCCTGTAAGATACATATTACAAATATTATCTCCATTTTATAGATGAGGAAACTGAGGCTCAAGGTTATTAATAAACTTGCCCATGTTCACACACACGTAGAAATGAGATCATCTGGGTACCACATGATATACTCACTTGTGTTTTTATACTTAATATATGTGCATATATATTTAGATAGTGTCACATGCATTTATTCATTCCTTTACTGAACAAAAATACATAAATTGGATACTTTTGCTTCTAAACAGAAAATAACCCAGTTAAGGGTTTTAAAAAAATCTCCCAAGTACCAATTAACCACCTTCTCTTTAATTTCAACTTTGCTCTAAATAAACAGTTCCTTGTTTATCTTTCTCTTCCTGGGCACTGCTCCACACCCTTTTACACAGTCTTTGGCCCTGGTCTGATTCAGCGTTTATTCAAGTTATATTTGGGATAACAATATTAATTATCTTAAGACATTTTTGCTACTCAGCCTGGACATTAAATACTTCATCTGTTAATTAGTCCCTGCTTAAATCATCCTTCCTCATGTCTAGAACCCTAAGCTTCTCTCTTCCTTATCTTCTAAAAAAATTGCATATATATATATATATGATAGATAGGATACAATTGCCTCTATCCTTAGCTGTTTCTTATTCCATATGAGGCATGGCACTTGGGATATAATGGGAATTTATTTACTTGATTAATCATACTAATTGTTTTTCCTAGTGTTGAATATTCCTTGCATCTCTGACATAAATACAATGTGTTCACAGAGAATATTTCTTGGATATATTGTATAAAGAGATTCTATTTTTCAAACACTTTCTTAAGAATGACATTTGTATAATAATCCTCTGTAAATAGAGTCCTTAGAACTTCTGAATTATATGTATAAATTCTATTTGATGGCAGCAGCTCAACCCCCTAAGTAGTGGCATTATTAAAGATCATTTTGTATGTTTGATAATACTTATTGTTCAGTTTGTTAACCTTCCTCCCCACATCACTGGAGGAGAAGTTTAACTATAATCACTTCAAGAACCAGAACTTAAAGGGTTCAATTTGGTACAGCTTCAAAGTCTTAATTCCCCTCCTCCCCAAGATTTTCTTTCTGATTTGTGAAGTGTAATTGCTGTTACAGACTTCAACTTAGAAATAAAAATACAGTAGAATTGGAACAAATTCAGTATGATTTCAAAAGTTTTAGATCTAACTATTATTAATGTGCTTATTAATATAAAATCTTTTTAAAATGTATTATCCTACATTTTTATATATTTCTATTTTTGAAACAAATGTTTACTCAATTAATTCATGAATAATTATTAAGTGCCTCCTAGTGCCAGTCCGTCTGTTTATTCAGTAAGTAAACAAGCATATTTTAAGAGCTATTATGGGCCAGGCACTTTACTAAGCACTGAGGATACAAAGAAGAGCTAAAATAGTCCCTGCTTTCAGGGAACTTACAATCTTTTCAGGGAGACAATATGAAAAAACTATGTACAAACAAGATAAATTGAAGATAATCTCATAACGAAAACACTAAGATTAAGGAGGATCAGGAAAGGCTTCAGGAAAGGCTTATTGCAGAAGGTAGAATTTTAGCTGAGATCTGAAGGAAGCCAGGAGGCATAAGTGAGAGAGGAAAAGCAAGAAGTGCAGTGTCATCAGCTTGTAGAATATGTAGAGGGGAGTAAAATGTGAAAAAATGGAAATGTAGGAAGGGGCTTGACTGTGAAAGATGTTAAATGCCAAACAGAGCATTTTAAATTAGATCCTGAAGTCAACAGGGATCAACTTGAGAGGTACAAAAGACATTTGGTGATTTGGAACTGGAGCTCTGGAGATAGATTAAGGTTAAATATCTGGGAATCATCTGGAAAGATGATAATTGAACCCATATGAGTTTGATGAGGTCACCAAAGAAGATAGTATAGAAGGAGAAGAAAAGAGAGCTCAGGTCCAACCCTTGTTACATAACCACGGTTAGTGTGCATGACTTTAAGGAAGAATCAGCATAGGAGATGGAACAGGAGAGTTCTGATAGGTAAGAGGAAAACCAAAAGAAAACCATGTAACATGAAATTAGAGACAAAAAAGTAATTTGGAATAGACAGTGATCAGTAGTGTCAATGGCTGAAGGAAAGGCCAAGAAAGACGAGGACTGAGAAAACACCATTAGACTTGGCAATTAAGAAATTATTGATAACTTCAGAAAGAACAATTTCAGTTGAATGAAGAGATCAGGAGCCTGATTGTAAAGGGTTCATAGAATTGAACAAGAGTAGAGGAAGTGAGATGATGGGGCTTGTGGGGTATACCCTAGCACACTTTAATGTGCCACTAGATCTACCACAATGTTAGGGTTGCCTGGGATCCAGAGCCCAAAAGGGGTAGAAATAGCTTTTCCAGTACCTAGAGATTCCCACTTGTTTTAATTATAGCCACTGCTCCTATATTTCCTCCACCGTCTTTCCACTTCTCTGCTGCTTTTAAAAAGAGACACATTGAGTGACTTAGCTGCCACTGAATTCAGGTCCCACTGTAATCTCCTTCCAGATTCTGTCCATGGTGCTATCTTACTTATAGGTGGTGGCCATTTTGCTTGGTGAATCTGAGTTTGTGGGTTTCAGAGACTGTGTGGGCTGTCTGTGCTTTATCTTGAACCCCCAAACCCTGTACCCCCTCCCAGGAGTCTAGCTGGCTGGAGCTGATGAGGAAAAAATCAACTAGGCATTTTTCCCCTTTTGACTCCTCTGGCCACTTTGTTTTCTGCAGCTCATATTATTGTACAGAGTCATGGGGTTCAAGTTGATATAGGCAATGATACAGCTCTCATTTCTGAGTTAAATTTATAAGATAAGAACCATTTCCCAATTGACAAATAGTCAAAGGATATGAATAGGCAGTTTTCAGAAGAAAAAATCCAAACTATAATAGCTGTATAAAAATTATATTAACACTAATAATTAGAGAAATGCACATTAAAACAACCCTGAGGTACCACCTTACATACATCCAATACTTACTAATGGCAAATACCAAGTAGACATGAGTATGCTGAACATTTCAACAATGTGTGAAATCAGGGAAATTTATTTTTTTAAGGTTAAACATTGAATACGCAATCATGAAAGATACTGTTGTTGATTAAACTAAAGAAGGGTGAGGTGCTGAGCCCCAAGGTGTTGGAGCAGGCAAACGCCAATACCAGAATCCCCAAGTGCCTCAGCACAGCCAGGGGAACTGGTCTTAGTATTCTCCCAATTCTCCCATTGCTTTAGTACAACTCCAGGAGGCACAGCTCCAGGCTGGCAGACATCATGCAGCAGCCAAACATTAGAGTGCTTTAAAGAAGACCTGGTGAGCAGGTATCCGCCAGGGACCAGACTCCCTATTCCCACCCTGAGAGCTCCAGTGTTGTTGATGCCAAGTACCTCAGCACCAGGTAAGCTGCCAGGCCCTTACAGCCTATAGCTGCCAGCACCTGAGGCCTCAGCACACAGAGCTAATTAACCAGGTCTCTGGCCCGCAGCACAAGAAGCTTGGGACAGTGGCCCCTGTGCTCCAGTAGGAGAGCTCAACATCAAAGCCAGGTAATAAGCAAACACCATGAGCAAAAAGCAGAAACAGACAATGACCACAGATTCTTATTATGGGGACAGGGAAGATCAAGGCACAGATTCAGAAGAGGACAGTATTGTCAATATATCCACATTTGAATCCTTAGAGGGGAATAGAAACTGGTCTTGAGCCCAAAAAGCTTTCTTAGATGAGCTCAGGAAGGATTTTAAGTCAAACAAGAGAGGTAGAAGAAAAATTGGGAACAAATAAGAGGTATGCAAGAGAGAGTTTTCAGCTTGGAAAAGGGAGGACAAAAATCGAGTGTAGAAAACAAATCTTTAAAAAACACATTCGGCCAAATGGAAAAAAGTACACTGAAGAAAACAATTCTTTAATGGAAAAGAAGGCCAAATGGAAAAGGAGGCACAAAAACCCACTGAAGAAAAGAACTCCTTTAAAAAATAGAATTGGCCTAATTGAAAAGAAGTACAAAAGCTAACTGAAGAAAACAATTTATTAAATATTAGAATTGGCCAAGTGGAAGCGAATGACTCTATGAAACATTAAGAATTAGTGAGACAAAATCAAAAGAATGAAAAAATAGAAGAATAGAATAGAAGAAAATTGGAAAAAACAACTGACCTAGAAAATAGATCCAGGAGGGATAATTTAAGAATTATTGGTCTACCTGAAAATCATGATCAAAAAAGGGTCTGGACAGCATCTTTCAAGAAGTCATCAAGGAAAATTGCCCTGATGTCCTAGAACCAGAAGGTAAATTAGTCATCAAAAGAATCCACAAATCACCTCCTGAAAGAGATCCCAAATTTCAAATTCCAAGGAATTTTGTAGCCAAATTCCAGAAATATCAGGTCAAAGACAAAATACTGCAAACAGCCAAAAAGGAACAATTTAAATATCATGAAACCTTGAAGTCATACTTACACAGGACCTTGAAGCTTCTCCATTAAAAGATCAGAGGGCTGGGAAGATGATATTCTGTAAGGCAAAGGAGCTTGGATTACAACCAATGATCAATTACCCAGCAAAATTAAGCATAATCTTTCAGGGGAGGAGATGAACATTAATGAAAGAGGAGACTTCCAAACCTTCCTGATGAAAAGACCAGAGCTCAACCGAAAATTCAATCTTCGAAAACAAGATTCAAGAGAGGCAAAAAATGTAAACAGGAAAGAAAAAAAATATGTTATTACATAAGAGCAAACTGTTTACATCCCTGCATGGGAAAATGATACTTGAAACACTTGAGAACTAAATCTTTATTACAACATTTAGAAGGGGTATACATAGACAGAGGGCTTTGGTATATGTTGACTTTGATGTGATGATAAAAATTCAATTAAGTGGTAGAAAGGGATTGTACTGGGAGAAGAGGAAAAGAAGAGGCAGAAAAGGGTAAATTATGTAACACAAAGAGGCAGAAAGACAAATTACAGTAGAGGGAAAGAAAGGAGGGAAATGAGCACCTTTTGAACCTTACTCTCATCACATTTGTCTCAAAGAAGTAATAACATACTCAGCTAGGCATAGAAATTTAACCTACCCTATAAGAAGTAGGAGGGGAAAAGGGAAAGAAAATGAAGGGGGTGGATAGAAGGGAGAGAATAAGTAGTAAAAGAAAAGGGAAAGAAAAGGGAGGAGACTGAGAGAAGGGAGGGCAGGTTGAGGGAAGTGGTATTGAAAAGCAAAACTCTAGTGAGGAGCAAAATGGAGAAAGGAGAGAGGATGAAGAGAAAGACTCACATAATAAACATAATTATGAATGTGAATGAGATGAACTCTCCCATACAACAGAAGCAGATAGCAGTGGATAAAAAATCATAATCCTACAATTTGTTATTTACAAGAAACACATTTGAAGCAGAAGAATATGCACAGAGCAAAGGTAAAAAGCTGCAGTAGAATATATTATGCTTCAGCTGAAGTAAAAAAAGTAAGTGTAGCAATCCTGATCTCAGACACAGTAAAAACAAAATTAGATCTAATTAAAAGAGATAAAGAATGAAACTACCTCTTGCTAAAAGGTACCATAGACAATGAAGTAATATCAATACTAAATATATATGCTCCAAGTGTTACAGCATTCAAATTCTTAGAGGAGAAGTTAAGTGAGTTATAGGAAGAAATAGATAGCAAAGCTATACTAGTGGAGAAACACAACCTCCGCCTCTGAGAACTAGGTAAATCTAACCACAAAATAAGCAAGAAAGAATTTAAGGAGGGGAAGAGAATTTTAGAAAAGTTATACATAGAAAAGATAGAAAAGTTAGACCTATGGAGAAAACTGAATGGGAATAGAAAGGAACATTCCTTTTTCCCAGTGGTACATGGTGCCTATACAAAAATTGCCTATATATTAGAGCATTAAAAACCTCATAGTCCAGAGCCAAGATGGTGGCTAGAAAGCAGGGACTTGCGTAAGCTCTCCCCCAAATCCCTCTAAACACCTGTTAAAATGGCTCTGAACAAATTCTAGAGCTGCAGAACCCATGAAATAGCAGAGGGAAGCAAGTCTCCAGCCCAGGATGGCCTAGATGGTCACTGGGAAGGGTCTATCGCATGGTGCTGGGAGTGGAACGCAGCCCAATGTGGGCCATGCCGGGACAGACCAGACCAGGAGTCCACTGGAGCAGGTTTTAGGGCCATGAATCATTGAGCTGTGGCAGTTACCAGACTTCTCAACCCACAAACACCAAAGACCATGGAATAAGTTAGTGGGTAAACTGCTAGATTGGGTTAGAGAGTGGTCCAGCCACCAGCTCTGGGGGTGGCGGAGGTGGGGCAGTGATGGAGTTCCAGTGTCAGCTGCTTCTGGAGTCCCTGGCTCACACAGTGGGAGGAATCAAGCAACAGACCATAGTGGAAGTGCAGGGCTTGCTTTGCCCTGCTTGGATCTGGGTTGCAATCCTGGTTGGCAGTTCTTGGAGGAGAAGGAGCACTGGGGTGGCAGAGCTTGTGGTAACAGTGGAGTAGAAGTAGCTCTGAAAACAGCAACGCAGCCCGTAAAGCTTGGGACAAAGCACTCTCTACAAGCAGTCATACCCTGAAAAAAAAAGCTCAAAGGTCAAGCAGTTGACTGTGAACATGGCCAGGCAGCAAAAATGGATGGAGACTTAGGTTCAGACTCTAAAATCTTTTTTTGGTGACAAAGAACATCAAAGCACACAGCCAAAAGAAGTCAACAAAGTCAAAGAGTCTACATCAAAAGCCTCCAAGAAAAATATAAATTGGTCTCAGGCCATGGAAGAGCTCAAAAAGGATTGGGAAAAGCAAGTAAGAGAAGTAGAGGAAAAATTGAGAAGAGAAATGAGAGTGATGCAAGAAAACCATGGAAAACAAGTCTACAGCTTGCTAAAGGAGACTCAAAAAATACTGAAGAACATAATACCTTAAAAAATAGACTAACCCAGGACTTCTGGGGGTGGAGCCAAGATGGTGGCTGAAAAGCAGGGACTTGCATGAGCTCCCCGCCAGGTCCCTCCAAAAAACTATAAAAAATGGCTCTGAAAAAACTCTAGAACTGCAGAACCCACAAAATAGCAGAGAGAAGCAGGGATCTAGCCCAGGACAGCCTGGATGGTTGCTGGATGAGGTCTATCGATCTATCGCACATGGAACAGAGGGAAGTGGAGCTCAGCGTGGGCAGCGGCAGGACCAACCAGACTAGCAGCAGGGTGGAACAGGCCCTAGCACCCTGAATCAGTGAGCTGTAGCAGTTACCAGACTTCTTAACCCACAAACACTGAAGACAACAGAGAAGGTTAGTGGGAAAAGCGGGGGACAGAGTTCACAGTTTGGCCACTTCCCCAGGGGGAGCGGGGGAGCTGCAGCTACAGAACTACAGCTGCAGTTCAATCCAGCCCCAGGCCCATGTGGTGGGACAAATTAAGTGGCAGATCAGAGCAGGAGTGCAGAGCCTGCTTAAGATTTACATCAGGTCTGGGTTGGTGGTTCTTGAGGAAGAAGGAGTGCTGGTGTGGAAGAGCTGGCTGTATAGAAATAGCTCTGAAATCAACAGCGCATCCCCTCAAGCTTGGAACAAAGTACTCTTTGCTCTACAAGCAGTCATACCCCGACGAAAGACTCAAGGGTCAAGTAAGTTGGCTGGGAACATGGCCAGGCAGCAAAAACGCACTCAGATTCAGTCTCAGACTTTGGAATCTTTCTCTGGTGACAAAGAAGACCAAAACATACAGCCAGAAGAAGTCAACAAAGTCAAAGAGCCTACACCAAAAGCCTCCAAGAAAAACATGAACTGGTCTCAGGCCATGGAAGAGCTCAAAAGGGATTTGGAAAAGCAAATTGGAGAAGTAGAGGAAAAATTGGGAAGAGAAATGAGAAGGATGCGAGAAAACCATGAAAAACAAGTCAATGACTTGCTAAAGGAGACCCCAAAAAATACTGAAAAAAATATTGAAGAAAACAACACCTTAAAAAATAGACTAACTCAAATGGCAAAAGAGCTCCAAAAAGCCAATGAGGAGAAGAATGCCTTGAAAGGCATAATTAGCCAAATGGAAAAGGAGGTCCAAAAGACCACTGAAGAAAATACTAATTTAAAAATTAGATTGGAACAAGTGGAAGCTAGTGACTTGATGAGAAATCAAGATATTATAAAACAGAACCAAAGGAATGAAATAAGTGGAAGGCAATGTGAAATATCCCATTGAAAAAACCACTGACCTAGAAAATTGATCCAGGAGAGATAATTTAAAAATTATTGGACTACCTGAAAGCCATGATCAAAAAAAGAGCCTAGATATCATCTTTCAAGAAATTATCAAGGAGAACTGCCCTGATATTCTAGAGCCAGAGGGTAAAATAGAAATTGAAAGAATCCACAGATCGCCTCCTCAAATAGATCCCCAAAAGAAAACTCCTAGGAATATTGTCGCCAAATTCCAGAGCTCCCAGGTCAAGGAGAAAATACTTCAAGCAGCCAGAAAGAAACAATTTGAGTATTGTGGAAAAACAATCAGGATAATACAGGATCTGACAGCTTCCACATTAAGGAACTGAAGGGCTTGGAATACAATATTCCGGAGGTCAATGGAGCTAGTATTAAAACCACGAATCACCTACCCAGCAAAACCGAGTATCATGCTCCAAGGCAAAATATGCACTTTGAATAAAATAGTCTTGAAAGTCTTTCTCAGTGAAAAGACCAGAGCTGAATAGAAAATTTGACTTTCAAACACAAGAATCAAGAGAAGCATGAAAAGGTAAACAAGAAAGAGAAATCGTAAGGGACTTACTAAAGTTGAATTGTTTTGTTTACATTCCTACATGGAAAGATGATGTGTATGATTCATGAGACCTCAATATCATAGTAGCTGAAAGGAATATGCATATGTATATGTGTGTATACATATACATGTGTGTATCTACGTTTGTATATATGTAGGGGTGTGTGTGTATACACACACACACAGGGCACAGGGTGAGTTGAATATGAAGGGATAATATCTAAAAAAATAAAATCAAACTAAGGGATAAGAGAGGAATATATTGAGAGAGGGAGAAAGGGAAAGATAGAATGGGGCAAATTATCTTACATAAAAGTGGCAAGAAAAAGCGGTTCTCTAGGAAGGGAAGAGGGGGCAGATGAGAAGGAATGAGTAAATTTTGCTCTCATCGTATTTAACCTGAGGAGGGAATACCATACACACTCAATTGGGTATCTTACCCCACAGGAAAGAAGAAGGAAGAAGATAAAAAAGGGGGGACGATAGAAGGGAGGGCAGATAGGGGGAGGAGGTAATCAAAAACAAACACTTTCAAAAAGGGACAGGGTCAAGGGAGAGAATTCAATAAAGGGGGACAGGTTAGGAAGGAGCAAAACATGGTTAATCTTTCACAACATGAGTATAGTGGAAGGGTTTTACATAATGATACTCATGTGGCCTATGTTGAGTTGCTTGCCTTCTTAGGGAGGGTGGGTGGGGAGGGAAGAGGGGAGAGAATTTGGAACTCAAAGTTTTAAAAACAGACGTTCAAAAACAAGAACAAAGAAAAAAGTTTTTGAATGCAACTAGGAAATAAGATACACAGGAAATGGGGCACAGAAATTTATCTTGCCCTACAAGAGAAGAAGGGAAAGGGGGATGGGAGGGGAGTGGGGTGATAGATGGGAGGGCTGACTGGGGAATGGCGCAAGCAGAATATACGCCATCTTGGAGTGGACGGGAGGGTAGAAATGGGGAGAAAATTTGTAATTCAAACTCTTGTGAAAATCAATGCTGAAAACTAAATATATTAAATAAAAAAATAAAACAAAAAAAATAGACTAACCCAAATGGCAAAAGAGTTCCAAAAAGCCAATAAGGAGAAGAATACCTTAAAAGGTAGAATTAGGAAAATTGAAAAGGAGGCCCAAAAGACCACTGAAGAACATACTACTTTAAAAATTAGATTAGAGCAAGTGGAAACTAGTGACTTTATGAGACATCAAAATATTATAAAACAGAAACAAAGGAATGAAAAAATGGAAGACAATGTGAAATATCTCATGGGAAACCCAACCACTGACTTGGAGAATCGATCCAGGAGGGATAATTTAAAAATTATTGGACTACCTGAAAGCCATGAACAAAAAAAAGAGCCTAGATATCATCTTTCAAGAAATTATCAAGGAAAACTGCTCTGATGTTCTAGAGCCAGAGGGTAAAATAGATATTGAAAGAATCCACCTATTGCCTCTTGAAAAAGATCCCCAAAAGAAAACTCCTAGGACAAGGAGAAGGACAAGGAAAACTTCCAGGTCAAGGAGAAAATACTGCAAGCATCCAGAAAGAAAAAATTTGAGTATTGTGGAAACATTGTCAGGATAACACAAGATCTAGCAGCTTCTACCTTAAGGGATCAAAGGGCTTGGAATGTGATATTCTGGAGGTCAATGGAGCTAGGATTAAAACCAAGACTGACCTACCCAGCAAAACTGAGTATCATGCTCCAAGGTAAAATATGGATTTTCAATAAAATAGAGGACTTTCATGCTTTCTCAGTGAAAAGACCAGAGCTGAATAGAAAATTCAACTTTCAAACACAAGAATCAAGAGAAGCATGAAAAGGTAAACAAGAAAGAGAAATCATAAGGGACTTACTAAAGTTGAACTGTTTTGTTTATATTCCTACATGGAAAGATGATATGTGTAATCATGAGACCTTTCTCAGTATTAGGGTAGTTGAAGGGAATATACATATATATAGACAAAGGGCACAGGGTAAGTTGAATATGAAGGGATGATATCTAAAAAAAATCAAATTAAGGGATGAGAGAGGAATATATTGAGAGAGGGAGAAAGGGAAAGATAGAATGGGGTAAATCTCACATAAAAGTGCCAAGCAAAAGCAGTTCTGTTGGAAGGGAAGAGGGGGCAGGTTGAGGGAGAATGAGTGAATCTTGCTTGTCATCGGAATTGACCTGAGGAGGGAATAACATACACACTCAATTGGGTGTCTTATCCCACAGGAAAGTCGGGGGAAGGGGACAAAAAAGGGGGGATGATAGCAGGGAGGGCAGATGGGGGAGGAGGTAATCAAAAGCAAACACTTTCGAAATGGGACAGGGTCAAGCGAGAAAATTGAAAAAAGGGGGACAGGAGGGAAATATAGTTATTCCTTCACAACATGAGTATTGTGGAAGTGTTTTACATAATGATACATCTGTGGCCTATGTTGAATGGCTTGCCTTCTTAGAGAGGGTGGGTGGGAAGGGAAGAGGGGAGAGAATTTCAAACTCAAAGTTTTAAAAGCGGATGCTCAAAAAAAATTGTTTTTGCATGCAACTTAGAAATAGGATATACAGGGGACAGGGCATAAAAATCTGTCCTGCCCTACAAGAAAGTAAGGGGAAAGAGGATGGGGAGAGAGTGGGGTGACAGAAGGGAGGGCTGACTGGGGAATGGGGCAATCAGAATATATGCCATCTAGGAGTGGGGATAGGGTAGAAATGGGGAGAAAATTTGTAACTCAAAATCTTGTGGAAACCAATGTTGAAAACTAAAATATTAAATAATAAATAATATAATAATTGTTCAGAGAAAAAAAAACACCTCACAATCCAATGCACAAAGGCAAAAAGATTAAATGTATCCTTTTCAGGTCATGATGCAATAAATATTACCTTAATAACAGGCCAAGGAAAGATAGACTAAAAACTAATTGGAAACTAAATAATCTAATCCTAAAGATTACATCATAAAAGTCATAGGAACAAATCAATAACTTCATCCAAGAGAATGATAATAATGAGATAACATACCAGAATTTGGGATGCAGCAAAAACAGTTCTTAGGGGAAGTTTTATATCTCTGGATAGTTACATGAATAAAATAAAGAGGAGTTTAATGAATTGGGCATGCAACTAAAAAAAGCTAAAAAAGAACAAATTAAAAATGAACAATTAAGTACCAAATTATAAATTCTGAAACCCAAAGGAGAGATTAATAAAATTGAAATTAAGAAAACTGTTGAACTAATAAATAAAACCAAGAGCTAGTTTTATGAAAACAATAAAATAGATAAACCTTTGGATAATTTCATTTAAAAAAGAAAGAAGGAAACCAAATTGCCGTCATCAAAAATGAAAAGGGGAATTCACCACTGATGAAGAGGAAATCAAAACAATAATTAGGAGCTATTTTGCCCAAGTGTATGCCAATAAATTTGACAATCTTAGTGAAATGGATGAATATTTACAAAAATATAGATTGCCCAGATTAATAGAAGGGGAAATAAAAACTTTAAATTACCCCATTTCAGAAAAAAAAAAATTAAACAAGTCCGTCAATCAAGTCCTTAAGAAAAAAATCTCTACGGCTAGACGGATTTGCAAGTGAATTCTATCAAACATTTAAAGAAACAATTGATTTTACTACTACATAACCTATTTGGGAAAACAGGCAAAGAAGGAGTCCTACAAAATTATTTTTATGCTACAAATATGGTGCTGATACCTAAACTGGGAAGAACAAAACAGAGGAAGAAAATTATAGACAAATTTCCCTAATGAATATTATGCAAACTTTTTAAATAAAATATTAGTAAAAAAGAGATTACAGAAACTTATCTCAAGGATAATGCATTCTGATCAGGCAGGATTTATACCAGGAATGCAAGGCTGGTTCAATATTAGGAAAACTATCAGCACAATTGATCATATTAACAACAAAACTAACAGAAATCATGTGAGTTGACAAAATACAACACCCATTCCTATTAACAACACTAGAGAGCATAGGAATAAATGGTAGCATCTATCTAAAACCATCAGCAAGCATTATGTAATGTGGATAAGCTCGAAACATTTCCAATAAGATTGGGGTGATAAAAGGATGTCCATTATCATCACTGTTATTCAGTATTGTACTAGAAATGTTAGCTTTTGCAAGAGAAGAAAAATAAATTGAAAGAATTAGAAGAGATATAGGCAAAGAGGAAACAAAGCTATCATGCTTTGAAGATGATATGATGATATACTTAGAGAATCCTATTAGTCCATAAAAAACATTAAAAACCTTCTTGAAAAATAAACAAATTTAGAAAAGTTGTGGGATATAAAATAAACCCACATAAATCATCGGCATTTCTACATATTACTAACAAAGCCCAACTGCAAGAGATAGAAAGAGAAATTCCATTTAAAGTTACTGTAGACATTATAAAATATTTGGGAGTCTATTGCCAAAACAAACCCAGGAACTATATGAACAGAATTGCAAAACACTTTTCACACAAATAAAGTCAGATCTAAATAATTGAAAAAACTTCTGTTGCTCATGGATAAGCCAAGCTAATATAATAAAATGACAATTCTACCTAAATTAAATTGCATATTCACTACTATACCAATAAAACTACCAAAAATATTTTATAGAGCTGGAAAAAACAACCACAAAATACATGTGGAAGAACAAAAGGTCCAGAATATCAAGGGAATTAATGAAAAGAAATGCAAGGGAAAGTGGCCTAGCCGAACCAGATCTTAAATTGCATTATAAAGCAGCAATCATGAAAACTACTTAGTACTGGATGAGAAACAGAGTGGTGGATCAGTGGAATATGTTAGGTATGCAAGACACAGTAGTCAATCACTAGAGTAATCTAATATTTGATAAATCCAAAGACTCCAGCTTCTGGGATAAGAACTCACTATTCAACAAAAACTGCTGGGAAAACTGGAAGAGTGTGGCAGAAACTAAGCATAGACCAACATCTTACATCCAAGATAAAGTCAAAATGAGTACATGATTTAGATATAAAGACTACTATAAAGATAAAAGATAATGATACTATAAGCAAACTAGGAGAGGAAAGAATATAGTTTACTTGTCAGATCTATGGAGAAGGGAAGAATTTACGACCCAACAAGAAATAGAGAAACAGAGCAGTTATTTTGGACATTTTTGGCTTTCCACAATGCTGCCTTCCTCCCCTGCCACCCCTCATGATCCTCAAATCTACTTTTCAGCTTTTCTTTATGTATTGTCTCTCCCCATTAGATTGAAAGATTCTTCAGGGCAGAGACAGTCTTCCTTTTTTTGTAATTGTACTTGTATCCCCAGCCTGCTTGGCACATAGTAGGTACTTAATAAATGTTTCTTCGTTGATTGATAATGACACCCCTATAGCTTATAGTGCCATAAAGCTACTTGTCTTTACTTTAGACTTATTCTGTGGATGTTCACATATGTATATTACTATTTTCCCTGAGAGAATATAAGCTTCTGGAGAGCAGGATTATTTTTTTTTTCATTTTTGCCATTACCTTCCTGGTGCCTAGCACAGGGCACTGAATTCTATAGTGACTTTATGTAGTAACTATATAAAATGACTACAGAATAGTCACTTTAAAATCCTTGTTAATTGATTGACTTTGTTACAACTTGAAGAGATTACTTATTGGTCCCTTTATTAACTTTTGCTCGCCTGTCTTTTTGTGGGGGGGCAGTGGATGGTCACATATCTCCCTTCCCCACAACTGTACCTAGTAGGCCTTTCTTTAATACCTAATTATGGTTCCAACCTTCCATGAAATCATTCCTAATACACAATTCTTAGTGCTCTTCCTCCTCAGATTTCTCATAGTTCTTTGTACTTTGTATTTATCATAATATATCATATATTACGGTTATTTGTGTGCAAATATTGTTCCTTGTTTTAGACTGTATGCTCCATAAAAGCAAGAATGTATGTTATTCCATTTCTGTGTCCTTAGTGGCTTTTAGAGAGTAGACTTTTGATAATATTTGTTGAATTTAATTGAAGCATTTTTTACTTGAAATAGATAGAATTCTTTACTGTACATAAATAAAAGACTAAATGGAAAAATACTTTCATCCCATCATGGTTCTGAAATTACACTGAAGTGGGTACTCCTTCCACTGGTGAAAGATCACCTATCTTCTAATCCTATGCAATTTTTCCCATGTTATTCTACAAATTACACATAGACAATCTGCCCAATGTTCTTTTTCCTGTGTCTTAATATTTTACGGACAGCCCTTGGTCAGGTTATCTTGCTTATAATACAAGGTCATTTCCTTTTCTGGTCATATATTTCCTTGATAAACTACTTTATGCCATTTCTTGTGCAATAAATCATTAGCAACATGTGACAGCCTATGTAAGCTTACCATGTATATTTCTATAGCTTTTTGAATTTCTTGCAATTCTGATTCTTCACAAATTGTTCTGCCTTGTGATTCATAGCTATAAAAAATCATTGAGAGAATATGTTAAAAAATGTAGGAGAGGATTCTAGGAAGATGGTGGAGTAGGTTAGAAAATTTTCGGCCCTCCAAATTTCCTCCACAGAAAAAGAAAGAACATTGCCTCAGAGAGAACTTAGAACACTGGAAATAAACAAAAGTCAGGGCAAAGCACTTGTTCTCCTAAGACAACCTAAAAAGACCCCAGGAAAGATCTGACCTCCAGCGGCAGAGGTTGGACATGAGCAAAGTGCAAACAACTCTAGGCCAATTGTAAAATCAACAAACAACAAGCCCCGGGGGAAGCTGGAGTTGGGAGGCAGCCTCAGCCTTAGAAATTTTTACCTCACTACAGTGTGGGGAGTCTGATGGCTAAAGAGGAGAAGATTGAAGGACCTTCCACTGTCGAGGGACACCAAGTATAGCTGTGCTGATCATACATATCCCTGGCTGGGCTGCCACAGGGGAGAAGGAACTAACACATACCTGGTGAATGCAGTAGCAGAGGGCAGGGACCCTGGTGGCTGTGGGCACTCGCAGAGTCCCTTTTAGTTCCAGGGAAGAGAGGACAGCTGTAGTTTGCAGTCATCAGAGGGACCACAGAGAGTGAGACCATTTGTCAGACAGCGTGACTAGAGGTTCTAGCCATGGCTTAGGAGTGGAGAGGAGAGCCCAAGGTTGAACCCCACAACAATACTCAGAAAATAACAGTAGGAGGGACCTGAGGCTTGGGGCATTATTCCCCATAACTTGAGACTAGAATTTGATCACACTAATAACTGCTAAAAACAAAATGAAACAAAACAAAAATAAATAAAAAATGAGTAAGCAAAGGAGAAAGAACCCAACCACAGATAACTGCTATGGGGATAGAGAAGGTCTGTATTCATATTCAGATGAAGATAATAGAGCTAAAAAAAAGCCACTCCTTTTTCGATGAGAAACATCAAATGGTCCCTAGCACAAAAATATTCCTTAGACCTTATAAAGGACTTTAAAAATCAAATAAGAGTGATCAAGGAAAAAATTAGAAAAACCTACAATATATGTCAGCCATATTAATCAATATTTGTTTTAGACTATTTAAAATAACTGGACAGTATAAAGTTGGAATATTGCTGTGGTGTAGAAAATGATGAATTGGAGGATTTAGAAAAATATGGAAAGACTTGGACTTATGAAGATGTTATCTATCCTTAGAGAAACAGACCACAAACAAGTATGGCACAGTCTTACATAGATGCATATGAATGCATATGTGTATATATGTGTATGATTCTAGATATTTATATATTTATATGCATATATAAGTGCATTGCATGCCTATATGTGTATATATATACATATTGTATGTGTGTATATATATACACACACATACATATGTGTGTATATATATGTGTATGTATGTATGTGTGTGTGTGTATATATATCTATATATCTATATCTATATATCTATCTATATCTATATCTATATCTATCTATATCTATATCTATATACATATATACATATATATACCTGGGCTTCAATGTAGCCTTCTGGGGAGGCTAAGAGGGAAAAAAGAAAAAAAGTAGAAAGTGCACAGCAGAGAACAAAATAAAACCTACAAGGAAGTAAAGAAAAGACGGACAGCCTTGAACATAATGTGCAGTATTTATTATATAGGCTTTCTTGAAATGAAAATTTATTGTTTTATATTTTGAATCCTCTCTTATGTTGTACTATGTACATGGCATTTTTTCTTATTTTGTATTTAAGTTTGTTTCTTTTTTCTTTTCTTATTTTGTATTTAATTTAAAAATAAAAATAAATAAATATTTTTAAAATGTACTGTTAAAATCAGGGAGAATTTAGGGACTGTTGTACAGTTTGACAGATGAGATCTGGCTCATGTTGCCTTTCCTGTTCAATTCTTGGCTTGGGTCATTGGTCATCTGCAATGCCTATCAAAGATACAAGTCATGCTGGGTTAACTCAGTAGGCTGCCCATCTGGTTACACTGGCGATTACTGGTTATTCTTCATCCACTTGTTTTTTATTTTTCTGTGTGAATTTCTAGACCAGACTTGTTTAGGCTGTGGTTATCACTGAGAAAGTCCGATGGTGTTCATTGGCTTGGTACAATCAGCGTAGTGGTAAAGGCACACTAAAACATATAGAAAATCTCACTCATAGACATGCATGCACATTTAGTTAGGGTGTAAATGCAGAGGTTTTATTATTTATTTTTATTTACTGCATATTTAATCATAATGAGTATAATTTCTATTAAATAGAAATAAAGGCTAAATTTTTTTTAATGAATCACTAAACTCTATTTAAAAATATGAACTTAGCAAATAGTGGCTTCTGATTAAGCCTTTCCCCTTTCTCTAAAATACAGGACCACTTTTCAGCCTCATAATCTTGGCAAAAAAAGCATCTTCTAAACTAGACCCTGCTCACTTAGGCCGATCCAGGGGTGGGGAGCCTGCAGCCTCAAGGCCACATGTGGCCTTCTAGGTCCTTGGGGGTAACCTTTTGACTGAGTCCAAGTTTACAGAACACATTCTTTTATTAAGGAGATTTGTTCTGTGAAGTTTTCATGTAGGCCTATAGGTGCAGTTTATAGACTAGTGGTTCCCAGAAGTGCATTCTTTTAAAAGTTCATTTTTGTCTTCTTTATCTTTACTAACTAGAGATCAAGGGTCATATATTGTGATTTGAGCTACAGAAAACAAAGTGACCATAGGAGCCAAAGCGGGGGAAATGTCTAAGTGATTTTTCCTTGACCTAGCTAGAGTCCTTGGGTGGGAGCTGGGGCCTGGTGGCTACAGAAAGTAGGACAGGAGACACTCCTGCCAACTGAGGCAGAAAATGGGTTTTGCCAGGCATAGGATCATAGATTTAATAATGATAGCTAATAGCTAATAGCTAGCATTTATAAAATGCTTTACTCCTCCTGATCATTGCCTTGTGTGGGTGATGGAATTCCAGCTAAGCTATTTAAAATCCTAAAAGATGATGCTGTTAAGTTCTAGAAAAAGCATCTAAATATGTTTCATTAACTACACTAAAGCTTTTGACTATATGAATCACAACAAAATGTGGCAGGTCCTCAAAGAGATATGAATACCAAGTCATCTTACTTGTCTCCTGAGGTACCTGTATGTGGGTCAAGAAGCAGTAGTTAGAACCAATCATGGAACAGCTAATTGGTTTAAAATTAGCAAAGGAGTATGACAAAGCTATGTACTATCACCTTATTCATTTAACTTACATGCAGAATACATCTCAGGAAATGCCAGGCTGGATGAATCAAAAGCCAGAATCGAGGTTGCCAGGAGAAATATCAACAATTTTCTATATGCAGATGATGCCACTCTGATGGCAGAAAAATGAAGAAGAACAAAGAAGTCTTTTGATGAGTGTGAAATAAGAGAGTGTCAAAGCTAGCTTGAAGCATGACATCAGAAAAACCTAAGATCATGGCAGCTGGTCCTCTCACTTCCTGGAAAATAGGGGGAAAAAAAATGGAAGCAGTGTCAGATTTTATGTTCTTGGGGCTCAAAGATCGTTGTAGATGGTGCCTGTAGCCATGAAATTAAAAGACATTCCTTGGAAGGAAAGCTATGGGAGATCCGGACAGCATACTAAAAAGCTGAGAAATCACCTTGCCAACAAAGGAAAAACTATGGTTTTTCCAGTAGCAATGCATGACTGTGAAATTTGAACTATAGGAAAGGTGAATACTGAAGAATCAAATGGTGGTAATGGAAAAGACTTTTGAGAGTCCCTTGGGTAGCAAGGAGATCAAATTAGTCAGTACTCGAAGAAATTAGTTCTGACTATTCATTGGAAGATCAAATACTGAAGCTGAAGCTTAACTACTTTTGGCCACATTCTGAGAAGACAGTACCCATTGGAAGAGACCCTGAAGTTGGGCAAGACTGAAGGGAAAAGGAGAAGAGGACAGCAGAGGATGAGGTGGATAGATAGTGTCATGGAAACAACAAACATGAACTTAGACAGACTTCAGGAGAGAGTGGAAGATAGAAGGGATTGGCCTGCTATACTCCATGGGGTCGCAAAGCAGCCATCATGACTGAAACAACAACAAAAACAAGGACAGTGCTTCAAAATTTGCAAAGCACTTCTCATGTATTATCTCATTTGATCATAATAACAACCCTGTGAGGTAGGTACTGTTATTATCCCCATTTTATAGATGAGGAAACTGAGGCTGAGAGTAAGTGTTTGAACCCAGATTTGAACTCAGGTCTTCTTGATTCCAAGTCTAGGAATTTATCTTTTTCATCAACTAGCTGACTTTAAAGGTCATTTATTCCAAGCTTCTTCAGTTTACATAGGAGGAGACTGAGGTCCAGAGAAGTTACTGGACTTGCATAAGGTGACACAGGAAGTATGTGACTGACTAAGATTTGAATCCAGGGCTTGTTACTCTAAACTCAATACTCTTTGCACTGTATCATGTGATCTTACAAGTAGAAGCACCACCAGGGTGAGTAAGGCAGTGCCTTGGAAGAAGTCTGAAATAAATTCATAAAGAAGACCAGGATTATAGTCCATCTTAGCCTTTCTGGGCCAGAACTTTGTGAAAATAGCTGTGGGAAGTGAGTGGGAAGTGGAGAAAAGAATCAAGAGATTGATTTGGTCTTGAAGAGCTAGAACCTGAGAAAACTGCTTCCACCCCTAAAGTCCTATCAGATCCAAGACAACACAGGTGAGCAAGAGGACTCTAGATGCGTGAGGGTATGCCTGGGTACTCCTGGTATGCCCAGCTTTCACCCTACTATCTATCCAAAATATTTTTTTTTTCATTTGGATGTAAATAGTACATCCTCCATCATGGTGGTAAACAACTTTGATGAGCATACCTTTTCCTATTTGATAGTGATAATAAAAAAAATTTAGACAAAGTTACCTTTGTGGTCGCATCTATCAATGTATAAGATCTTAGCATATGCATGGAGGTGCACTTTATTATAGGAGTACTTTTTAAGACTGTCTGAGTTTGTATTTATTGTCCAAGGTTATACTGAAAGGAACATTTTTAGTAGTCAATGCTCAATAGGACCAATGGAATCTTGGATAATCTATACTACTTTAAAATCAGCTATGAGACTGAGGGCATGGAATCTATTGAGGAAAATTGTCTGTGACAATCTACAATTTTCTTTCTCATGTTTTTATCAAGGATACCATTGATGTGTGCCTAGACCATTCCATTACATAGAGTTGAGAAATTAGAGTTGCTGGTTTCTAGTTGCTGATACCTTCGTAATTGATTTTTTTGAGGAGCTAATATTTGTGTTGATCTTTTCCATGCTTTTGCAATTTTCCTTTCTTTGAGATATCTTAATCTTTTTGCTAATGCTTTTAAAATTTTATCATTTTCAGCATGCATTTCCTTTGTATTTGACCAGGAATAACCTCTCTTCCTGACTGTCTTCTTGAGCACCCTATTCCTATTTCTCTTTTGTCTTCAGTAAGAGAAGAGAATTGAACAGGGTGGTTATCTAGGTCTGTCTTTTTATGTTCCAATAGCCACCACACTTGGCTCTCACTTTCTTCCTTAAAGGAGTATAAGTCTTTGTTAAGACCTTTTATACTTCTTGCCCTAAGGTAAATTTCCTTCCCCGGGGCATAGCCCAGGTTGCCCAGACTTACTCATAATTCTGCCCCTAAGTGTTGAATTTTGGGGGACCCCTATTCCCTTAATGCAACCCTTCCCCTTCCCCTAAAAATTAATGACAGTTTACCAAGTCATAAAAATTTTAAATTTGTGTCAGTAGTGGGACAACCCACATGGATAAAATCTTCAATGCCAGAGAACCATTAAGATAAAGTGTCATAGGATGCTTCAGTCAAAAGGGGACAAAAGTGCAGAATGAAGCTAGTGTTTCTTCTGCAAAAAGAGGATGATGATACTGAGACAATTTGAGAAATAGAGAAGTAAATATGAAGACATTTATGATAGATGGCTTTAATCTCTTCAAGAAAAGAAGAGTAGAGGTGCTGGCAAGACAAGGGAAAAGAAAATTCAAGCTGCCAAAGTGGAGATTGAGATAAGCAGTCAAGAAATCCCTTTGTAGGGCCCACAAAAGGTAGTATGCCATGCATTTTAGTAGGAGATATCATTTCAGTTTTGTGACTGTTTCCAGAAACTCTCATCACCCTAGAAGCAAGAACAGAGAAATCAAATAGTGGTGACTGGTCAAGGGTCTACGGGTTCGTAAATCATGAATGGTGTAAAGTTGGGATGACAAGGGATTCTAGGGTATTAACTTGTGAAACATTAAAATGATAAACCACAGAGTCAAGGCTAGGTGTGAAGGCAAGTAAAGCTAGAATGAGTAGGAAGGAAATGGGTAGAGGAAAGGAAGTGCTTATGATCAATCAATAAGCATTTATTAAGTTCCTACTGTATGCCAGGTACTAGGGCTATAAAGACAAAAAAGTTAGATAATTCCTGCTTTCAAGGAGATTATATTCTATTGGAGGGAGATGATGTATATTTACAAGGCATCCCAAGCTTTAATAACATAGAACTACACACAAATACATACACACACATACTACACACACACACACACACACACACACACACACATGAAAAATGCAAAATAAATATGAGGGGATGGCATTAGCAGTTGGGGGTATGGTAATCTGGAAAAGTTTGATTTAGAAGGTGCTGTTTGAGCTGACTCTTGAAAGTAATGAAGATTTTTATGAGGTAGAAGTGCAGAGGGAGTTCATTTCAAGCAGGAGGGTAGAAGGGCAGCCAATACAAGGGACACAGGTGATAGATGGAGTACCATGTGTGAGGGACAGAGAAAAGGCCTATTTGGTTGTACCACAGAGTATAGGAAGGGAGTAATATATAATGAGACTGAAAGAGTAGTTAGTTAGTAGGGGCCAGGTTGTGAGGGACACTAAAAGCCAAAGGAAGACATTTATACTTTATCCTAGAGACAAAAGCAATTCACACAATAGGGGAGTAACATAGCCAGACCACTTACTTTAGAGTCTGAGTGAAGGGGATGGATTTGACAGGGGAGAGAATTTAATCAGCGAGATCAATTTTAGGAGGCCATTTCAGTTATTTAGGGAAGAGATAATGAAGACCTGAACTAAAGTGGTAGCTGTGTGAGTAGTGAGAAAGAGACTGATGCGAGAAATGTTGTGGAGGTACAAATGACAAGATTTAGCAGCTGATCACCCATCCACTCTTAATTTAGGAGACTTTGGTCATTCCCACTCAAGCACTGCCTCAGAGAAATTCTTTGATAATTAGGGAGAAACCAGTACATTGACATTTCCTTAACAGTTGGGGAATGCACAGGTGAGATATACTCTCACCTGTGAGAGGAGAAAGACCATTAAATTTTATAGTGACCCTAACCTGAACCTTGAATTGATATTAGGGACTCTTTTAAATATGGACAATGAGACCTAGTCGCTACCCTTGACAAGTTTTTTGTGAGTCTGGAGGTCAGAAGGAATAGCAGCAAGGTGGAAGATGCCTCAGTGAGGGGAGGCCCTTCCTTAATCTTTCTAGAGCAAAGATAGAGAGAGAACTGAATGAACCTCTTCCTCATCTATGAAAACTTATAGAGATCTAGCTCACTGTGGAAGCAAAGGTGTAGATCCTAATGACAAAAATCCTCACCTCTTCAGAGAGTGTGTGCCTTGCTTGAAAGGAACAACTGTTGCTAGGAGCAGCAGGGAAGGGACATACGTATGAGAGATGCTCATCGGAGGATGTCTGTTTTCTAAGGGTTTTGTTTGTGGTGTTATTTTTGTCTTCTATTTTGAATTTTTTAAACTGTGGGCTTGGAAGGAAAATTTGTATCACCATGCCAAGTTGTATCAAGTCATGCAACAACCTGAATCAAAAAACTAAAAAATATTCCCAGAGTAAATCTAGGCTTTTCATTTTGTGAGAGTCTTTGATGCCAGAATTGTATTTTTTTTTAGCAATTATACTTATCTGTAAAATGGTCATTACTAAAAGATTTGGGTCTTTATTAAAAAAAATATTCTATGATAACTCTTTTTGCTTTTCTTCAGGGTCTTCCTACTTCTTATTTCAAGGTACCCACGTCTTGGTGTCATTCCCTCTCAATCCTACCCTCTACCAGTATCTGTGAATTTTCCTTCCTTCCCTCATCTGGCTTTTCCTTTAAACTAGCTGTTCAATTGAAAAGCAGACTCACTAATACTCATGATTTAATCAATGATAACAGTTCAATGAATCACTTACTCTTGAGGGTATTTGTATTTTAACAGTTAAACATTTGGACTAATAATCCGAGGGAATAAATCTCTTATGATGAAATTTCTGGAATCATCAAACAAAAGGAGTAACCTTATTTGTAGCAGAAAAGCTTTAGCCTTACTTCTCAATTGGCAAGGAGTTTGAATACCCCCAAAGAAGAAAAAGAGTACACAAAACTGTGATAAGAAGTCTTTTGGATTAAGTTAAACAGTTCTAATCCTGCCCCTGCCTACCACTGGGACCTCTCAGACCTCTGCCAAATCCATCTTTGGGCCTCACTTTCTTATCTGCAAAGTGAAGGAGTAGATTAAATGATCTCAGCTCTTAATCTCTGAATATATTTTACCAATTTAGATATGCTACTGAAAAATCTCATGGATTTTTTTAAAGGAAAATAATTTCTTTCCCTAAAGGGCTGCCATGTATTATTGTCACATACTATATATGAGTATAAACTTATTATTTCAGATGTTTTACTTATTAATTTTAAAACATATTTTATTTATTAATTTATTTTCCACCATAGCATCTGGGCTATACATTTAAAAAAAACCATAGAGACAAAATGCAATGATCTAATTAATCATTATGCCCTTGATAGCATTTAGGTTCTGAGGGACCTTAAAAAGTTGTATATGGGAAGACCTAATGTGGTAGCATGGATGGGATGCAGTCTGCAGTATTAGAGGAAACATCTGTACAGATAGCATCATATACCTGTTAGATTACATGAGCACAGAGATAGAGAAAAAGAACCAAAATAGAGGGAGCATATTGACAAGAATTTGTATTGCAAACTTAACTAAGTGACCACTAGAAGTACTTCAGAAAACCTCCAATTCATTAGGAGCTAGCTATGTAAGCTTGTGGTCTAGCTGTTAATACTCTGAAATAATATAATGGCATCCTTGAAAGAAAAGAAATAAAACACCCACCAGAGTTTCTCTAGAGTTAATTCTTCCAGGAAGACTGTCTCATCCTAATGGGTCAGGACACCCTTGTGTATTTTTATACCTGCCCATCTTGATAAGCTTTTAAAAATGTTTGTTCTTGTCTTCACTACCCATCTGTAAACATTCCTCGTTTTGAAAAA